>NC_064288.1:32681202-32966755 GCF_019186545.1 Solanum stenotomum
TATATATATATATATATATATATATATATATATATATTATCTTTATTCCAATGTAGTGTACATAAATTTTTTAGAATAAAAAGTATGTCAAACAGACAAAAAGATTAATCTATTCGCACAGGCATTCACCTTTATTGTCTAAGTGATAAGTAGAGATGAGACATTTATAAACTAATTATTGTCAGAAGTGGTGATAATAGAGAGCTGAAAGTTTATAATCAGAATATCGTTTGTTAGTCTGTGTTGAATCATATGTGATAAAAGTAAGTTAGTCGGTTTCTAATGCCAGTTGTGAGTTCTAAAGAATAAAATGATGAGTAGATTTGTGAACTCAAAGTTAGACATGGGTTGTATAAATTGTCATTTGCACAATATTTAATTAACAAAAGACATACGCTACATGGGAAAGAAGTCAGTACTGTGGTACATGTTTCAAACCATGTATGTATATAGAGATCCATATGGCGATACAAATTTAGTCTCTACTTTCTATCATGTGAAGCCCTGAAAATTATAAGTTATTTTCACATTGTACCCTCATGGCAAAATCAGTTTCTTGAGATTAAATTTGGTGTCTGCTATCTTAGTATGTTGCTAAGAGATCATGTTTGATTCGATCTGGCTGAACATTTCAGAAAAGCATATCACATTGAGATTAAAAGATTCATGAGATGAGGAAGATCATTGGATATTATCACATCAATTATGTTCAATGACGTCCTTTATGTTTGTCTATATAAGACAAGTACATAATGATGAACTAAAAGTTACTATAAGTTGCATTGATCGAGATGTTGTATATTCCTACAAATGTATAGCAACGAAGCTCTTAAGGTATGCACTAGTTACACAGTCTAGTTATAATGTATGAAAGTTACTGAATAGGAATGTGAGTTGACCCACTATATATGAGTGGGAAAAAGAGGAAATTGGATCGGGTCAGCCAGGTTGGTCAACCTGGATCCATGTGAAAAGTATATATATATATATATATATATATATATATAAATATCCACATTTGAATAGTTATGTCACTTTAGAATTAGAATTATAAAAGGGTACTCATAGGAGAAACCAACATATCTTTTCATTCTCTAAAATTTCAAAAGAACAGACACTTCATATCATTTTTCCTTCTCCAATTCTAGTAAAATTCGTGTGAAGATTCTTTGAAGGTTTCTTCTCCAAAAAGTGTTGGAACGAACAACTGTAACATGTACGAGTTTAGACTGTGGCTTTATATAGTGTAGTTCATGTTTATATGTGTATATCTGTGTATGATTGCACTTTGTGACTAGTGAAACAAATTCAATGATCCTCCAAACTATGTGTTTGATTAGATTGTTCAAAGTATTTTTCATAGTAATTTAGTAGTTTAAGTGTTATCAATTAGTATTCATGTTTTAGTTATTATTGATTTTGTGAGGAATATGAGTTTGTGATAATTTGCAGTGAAAAGAAATAAAGTAACACCTGAAGTTGTCCCAAATTTTCAAAATGACACATTAACTTTGCAGGTGTTCTATTGCCCCATGAAACATTTCAGAGTCGCAATAAATACACATTTTTTACACAATATGCATTCTCATTGCTTGAGCATGAATCTCACCCCATTTAATAATATAATTACATATTTTTTTTCAATCTATTTAGTAAAAAATGGATAAAATCTTGACCCATTCACATTTTAATCATGACCCGCTCCATTTAACCTTGAACCCCTTTTAGATTTTCACTCCATTCTCTCTTTGATGATCAAAACCCTAAAACATTTCAATAGTCACAATAAATTTGTTTTTCGGAGATAATTTCTTCAATTATGGAGTCAAAATGAAGAAGTGAAGACTGACATGTTAATTGTTTCTTGATTTGAATGCAAATTTTGGTTAAAAAAATGTTCTTTTTTATATAGTAGTGATTTTTTGTAAAATCATCTTTATAGTGATTTGTTGTTATTTTCTTCTTGTGTTATCTATAATTCATGTGTATGTAGTATTAGTTTAGGACTGATTTGAGTTTGAATGTTTCTTCCCTGATTTAGTTTTGAAACTTGTTTGCAATTGCACTTTCAAGAATTACTGTAACGACCCGAACCGTCGTTATTTAGGAAAAGCAAAAATTCAAGAAATTTTTGGACCACTGTCCCACCAGGGCGGGCTAATGCCACTAGGGCGGCGGCGCCACGGTGGGGTAAGTTGGCGCTAGAACAGGATATGAGAGAGAGAATGTAAATAACGTAAAATCTTATTTCCTCCTTCTTCCTAATATACCTAAATTATTCATAAAAACACCCTAGAAAACCCCAAAAAAGCTGCTCTAAGCCTAGGAAGGAAAGAGAAGGAGATTTCTAGCGTAAGGAGGTCGATGGATGGCGAATTTCCAGTCAAGATCACCGTCACGAAGTCCAGAAACAAGAATCAAAGTCAAAACTCCGTGCAGTAGCTTGGCGCCTAGGTAGGCTAGGTTTTATTAATTGAGTAGTTATAAATTTGTGTTCACTGCGTAATATAATGTAAATCAATGGTAAGATATATGCGTAGGCCTTCGTGCACCAAACAAAAGATGATTAAAATCATAGGAAAAAGCCTTAGATGATGAACTACAGCTAACTATGATCGAGTTATTATCTTAGTGATATATATTGATGAATACTTCGTAGGTGATCGTTGTGATTTCATGATTGTGTGATATATGTTTGTTCTTGCTTCATTATAATACGTGTATGTATGAGAATGTTGCATTATTGATCACTCTAGTTGTAAATAAGATAGATAAATGATGAATTTCATGAATCATGACTTGATTATATGATTATGAGAATATACTTGTGATTGTGGCTTGTTGAATGGATCGGGTGTTGCATTCTGACATACTAACTTGGATCGGTTGCCACGTTCTGACATAACTATGGGATCGATTACCAAGTTCCGGCATAAATATTGGATCGGGTACCACGTTCCGGTATGCTAACAGTTTGGGTTTGGGTTCCATAAGAGTACCAATGATTTGATCTAGTTGTATATCTTGTAATGGTGAAGTTGCGTTTTATTCGTAAGTGATAGTTGATGTTGTTTCCCCAGAAATTGTAACTGGTTATAAAGACCTACTTATGTTTGCTCTGCTATGTTGATTTAATCTGATAAGTATCTCGTTGTTGAATAAAACTGGAATGGCCAAGGGTTCAAGAGTGATAATGATGAGGGACAAAGGTTGTATGTACTATGCAAGGGTGAGAAGTAGGGGTAGTGTACGTGATGTAAATAATTAGGTGGATTTCACCTTGGAAAAAGGGGCTCATGGTTAGTAGTTAGCAAGCTTGATACAATGTACCACGTGACGAAGGCGGGGTAATATAAAAGAGGAAGTAATATATGCAGTGGGTGGTTAGTTGGAATGCTTGTAGTTATATTTGTGGTCTCTTCTATCTGTTAAAATGGCTAGGCTATGATCAAGAAACTAGTGAGTGGGTTGAATGAGGAGGTGGTTAGCAGTAAGAGGTACTAGTGTAATTTCTGAGGTATCCAAGTGAGGGTAAAGGTGGAGAAGCGAGTGGTCTATGGAATATTCTTATTAGTTGATTTCTTATGTTATGCGGTGGGTGTCGGGTTGACCGATGATACCTACCAGTACGTGTGGTTTTGTCCTGATACTACTCTTGCAATGCCTTTTCAGCATAGTTTAGATGCAGGTTGGTGATGTTTCATTAAGTGAAGACGATGGAATTCTCCATCAGCTTCTATCTTTCCTTCCGCATGGTGGGAGCTGTGTCTTTTATTTATTATGTCCCATTTGTACTCTTAGTAGCTCTTGTACCTGTTTAGACTAGATCCTTAGGGGTGTTAATTACTTTGCAAGTCTTAACCCAAATTTGTTTTAAAAAGTCCTTATTTATAAAACCAGATTAGTATATTTAATTTCGTTTTCGTCAATTTTCCGCATGTTTCCACTATTGGGATATAAGGGTTCTCCTACTAAGATGTTAGAGTCTCACACGGCCTGATATGTTGGGTCGTGACAAATTGGTATCAGAGCCCAGGTTACCGGTCTCCCAGTACAAGAGCAAAATGTGGACTAGACTCCTGCAGATTGGGGTGTTGACGTCCACATCTAATCTACAGGGGTCTAGGAATCATTTTAGAAAGTTGTTCCACTTGTTCTCTCTTTTCGTGCGAAGTGTCACTTGTGGTATGGGTGGAGTACAATTAGTATCTCACGATTCCAATTGGTATCTCAACCAAATGAACCAGACGTCCTGGTCACGACGAAGGGGCCAAAATCAAGGCAAATTGGAACTAAGAAGGTTCCAATTAGTATCTGGCCCTAGGGGTGGTATGAACGCATGTAGAATCAGGAATGGTCCTCCATGGAGCGAACTAACTAATAATTGGACTTGTCTGTGAGTGTTGCTTGGAAATTGTGGATGCATACCCCTCGATATCTGAATTGACTGTGAATGCAAAGTTGTAATTGCTTGAATATGATGACATGATTAATTGCAATTAATGTGTGCCTAAACTTGTATGTGTAATATGTTGGTTGGAGTGCTTAAATTAGGCAAGTTGTAAATGCTTGAATATCGTGAACCCTGTTGTGAAAAGAAGGACCGAACCAAGTTCGATGCAGGAGTCTAGATAATTTACGAAGTGAATTGTAAGGAAAAATCTGGATGCGTCTTGCGTTGATGTAAAAATATTTGTGTCATGGCTGGAGGACTTTGGGGAAATTAGAAAGGAAAAGAACCCCAGAAAAAATTGTTGGCAGGGTCCTGTTTCCGTTTTGGCCACTCGGGCGGGATTCCTCCTGCCAGAGAGGGACAAGGTGACACAGAATCTCAGCCCTGTCTCTCCTGTTTTTCCTAGTCACAAATTCAGACCCCAAATCGTACCCGAACTAACCCCTGCAGTCCAATCAGTGTTCAACAATCAAGTACAGATTAAAAACTTAGCAATTAATAAGTCGCTGCGAAAAAAAGCAAAAAAAACAGCATCTATATGCTACTAAAAACATAAGAAAAGACGAAAAGATAAAAGCAAAGTCTTGTTCTAAAATATAAGCCCAAAAAAGGGCGAAGAAACAATCAAGGGACTGGGAAGTGTCATCATCAGAGTCTAACTCCTCTAAGGGTACCAGGCTTCTCACGGACTCCTTCATTAAGGTGAAATACTGAAAGTCTCCCTTCTCGACTATGGGAATCTCCTACCCGGGGGCGACGCAGGTGAACATGACCTTCACTGCCTTCTAGATCGGACCATCAGACGGTCCCTCTCCAGACCCTTCCTTCTCTCATGGCGCAAATCTCGACAGAGCATCTTGACCTCCAGGGTAGTGCTGGGTAGAACCGTAGTAGTGTCAGCAAAGGAACGCCCCAATGTCCTCCGAACGGCCGCCAAATCCTCCTCCACCCGCGCACCTGAGAGTGGGTGTTGTGACCTGGTGGGACGAATGTCGTCACCTCCCTCATCATCCAACTCCGCAACCGCATGACTGCTACTGGCCCTATTGGTCCTCCTCATTTTGCTCCGTGAAGTAGAGCCCTGTCTAACCAAAAGAGGGTGATGATGGGGATCCATAGGAAGTACTTCATCAGTATCTAGAAAAGGCACCCCCGCCTATTTGAACAACACAGTGATAATTCTCAGTAGGAAGAAAGCCTTCTTGTTACCCTGGTAGAACATCTTCCACTCCGAGATAATTTGCACCCCCACATTCAGCTCTATACCCTGCACCGCGCACGCCACTACCAAAGCCCGAGGAAATGTCACGTCCGTACGATTGCCCGACGGGCGAATCATCCTAGTGACCAAGTAAAGCCACCTCTTAGCATCTGGTGACCAATCAGCAATACTAATCCCCTCAGCAGTAGGCCAATAGACTTAACCCCGGCACGAAGGCTCGATCAGGGTATCCCTCAGCCAACCCAAATCCATCTCTCTCAGCTTGGCCTCGTACTCTGCATTTGTGACCTCCGGCACCTCAAGCGTCTCATTATTGGCAATGGCATTTAGGGGGATGTCGACCCCTTGGATGTGGATGATGGGGTGAGGGTCGTCCCAGCGAACGGTGGGTAGGATAGCATAAAACTCCTGCACCCAGTCAGCTCGTGCGACAGCGGAGCCTCGGTCAGTAGAGCCCACCCAAACTCCATCAAGCGAGCATAGAAAGTAGGCTCTATGTCCTCCAACTTGACTAAGACGAAACCCCCTCTCACAGCAAAACTTGTTGTTTTGGAAATTATGATGCCTCTCCCGACTGGCAGCATTGGGAAACCGGATGAAGGGTTGATTGTCTTCGTTAGCACCAACCATTTAGAGAAGCCTGCAAGAGATGGAAAATATACGTTAGAACACGATAGAAATACACAATTTAAGGTTGGAAAGAGGGTAGAAGGAAAATTCTGAGTTAGGGGGGCCAGGCCACTAGTCCCAGATATCCCGACACAGCTGCCCAAATCTTGCCACAGCAGAATGATGGAGGCCGCCACAATGGGATAAAGGTCGCCAGAGCGGGCTTCATCTAGGACGAACAGCATGCGCAATCATGGTGCCTCTTCATCCCAAAATCCCCATTTTTGACAGAATTTTAGTAGATCAGAGTATATTAACTACCCTAGAACCTAAATATGAGATTGTAGAAGCAAATAAAACCCTAAACAGTGCCCAAATCCGAGTTTTCTACAAAAGACTCTTTAACTTCCCCCACCCATTTTGGTACCAATTCAAGCGTATTTCTACGAAATCCTTATGCCCAGAACATTGTAGAGACGTTGGGGACGTAAAGGAAGTGCCCATGCTATGTTTTTCTATCAAGCTAGCAACCTATGTTCATTTTCAAATAGCGACCCTCAAAAACCGTTTCTAATCGATTGTTCAACAGCATGCAATAGTTGTTAATCAAGTAATGAAGTAAAGAGAGTAAAGAGCACAAATTTTACCTTAGTTTTGACGTTTGGAGGAGAGAAATCGAGAGTGTTATGGGAATTTTTGGGAGAGAATTTGGAACAATGGGGGAAAATGATGTTTTTTCCCCTATGTATTGTTTCCTGATCTCCCGCTTCAGCGAGAGATCCTCGCCACAGTGACCCCGCCTCAACGGAAGGGCTGCCCTACTGACTGGCCAGGCTGTGTAAATTAAACATGTTCGTTTCTTCGTGTGTTGCCTTAAATACCTAACCAACCCCCTTTGAGTATAGCATTTTTTGTGTTCCGGCTGAAAGATTCACCATCTGTCATGGTTTTCGTAATGGACCAAATCGGTAGTTAGAAGTGTTCTGAATAGAGAGTGTGTGACGTCCGTGAACTAGTCATTTGGGGACGAACGAGGGGTAAATTTGTATCTATTATAATGAACCGAACCGTCGTATTTAGGAAAAGCAAAAATTCAAAAAAATTCTAGACCACTGTCCCGCCAGGGCAGGCTATTGCCCCTAGGGCAGCGGCGCCACGATGGGGTAAGTTGGCGCTAGAGCGGGATATTCGAGACAAAATGTAAATAACGTAAAATCTTATTTTCTCTTTTTTTAAAAATACCTAAATTAGTCGTAAAACACCCTAGAAACCCCCAAAAAGCTTCTCTAAGCCTGGGAAGGAAGGAGAAGGAGATTTCTAGCGTAAGGAGGTCAATGGATGGCGGATTTCTGGTCAAGATCACCGTCACGAAGTCTAGAAACAAGAATCAAAGTCAAAACTCCGTGCAGTTGCTTAGCACCTAGGTAGGCTAGGTTTTATTAATTGAGTAGTTATAAATTTGTGTTCACTGCGTAATATAATGTAAATCAATGGTAAGATATATGCATAGGCCTTCGTGCACCGAACAAAATATGAATAAAATCATAGGAAAAAGCCTTAGATGATGAATTACGGCTAAGTATGATCGAGTTATTATCTTAGTGATATATGTTGATGAATTCTTTGTAGGTGATCGTTGTGATTTCATGATTGTGTGATATATGTTTGTTCTTACTTCATTATAATACGTGTATGTCTGTGAATGTTGTATTATTGATCACACTAGTTGTAAATGAGATAGATGAATGATGAATTTCATGAATCATGACTTGATTGTATGATTATGAGAATATACTTGTGATTGTGGCCTGTTGAATGGATCGGGTGTTGCGTTCCGACACACTAACTTGGATCGGTTGCCATGTTCTGACATAACTATGGGATCGATTGCCAAGTTCCGACATAAACATTGGATCAGGTACCACGTTCCGGTATGCTAACAGTTTGGGTTTGGGTTCCATAAGAGGATCAATGATTTGATCTAGTTGTATATCTTGTAATGGTGAAGTTGTGTTTTATTTGTAAGTGATAGTTGATGTTGTTTCCCCGGAAATTGTAACTGATTATAAAGACCTACTTATGTTTGCTCTACTATGTTGATTTAATCCGATAATTATCTCATTGTTGAATAAAATTGGAATGGCCAAGGGTTCAAGAGTGATAATGATGAGGTACGAGGGTTGTCCGTACGATGCAAGGGTTAGAAGTGGGGGTAGTGTACGTGATGTAAATAATTAGGTGGATTTCACCTTGGAAAAAAGGGGCTTATGGTTAGTAGTTAGCAAGCTTGATATAATGTACTACGTGACGAAGACGGGGTAATATAAAAGCGGAAGTAATGGTATGCAGTGGGTGGTTAGTCGGAATGCTTGTAGTTATATTTATGGTCTCTTCTATGTGTTAGAATGGCTAGGCTATGATCAAGAAACTAGTGAGTGGGTTGAATGAGGAGTAGTTAGTAGTTAGAGGTACTAGTGTAATTTCTGAGGTATCCAAGTGAGGGTAAATGTGGAGAAGCGAGTGGTCTATGGCATATTCCGATTAGTTGATTTCTTATGTTATGCGGTGGGCGTCGGGTTGACCGATTATGCCTACCAGTACGTGTGGTTTTGTACAGATACTACTCTTGCTATGCCTTTTCGACATAGTCTGGATGCAGGTTGGTGATGTTTCATTAAGTGAAGATGACAAAATTCTCCATCAACTTCTATCTTTCCTTCCGTATGGTGGGAGCTGTGTCTTTTATTTATTATGTTCCGTTTGTACTCTTAGTAGCTCTTGTACATGTTTAGACTAGATCCTTGGGGCTGTTAATTACTTTGCAAGTTTTAACCCAAATTTGTGTTAATAAGTCTTTATTTATAAAACCAGATTGGTATATTTAATTTCTTTTTTGTTAATTTTTTGCACGTTTCCACTATTGGGATATGAGGTTCTCCTACTTAGGTGTTAGAGTGGATGCCCGCACGGCTCGGTAGGTTGGGTCGTGACATTTATAAATTTGTTGATTTCATAACTTTTAAAGAAAATAAAAGGAAGAAATTGAAGCAAGAAAATAATTTCATTAAGGATGGGGAATTATTATTTTTTTTGTCGATAGAAAGATCTTCAACATCTATCAATGGAGGTTTTGGAGAAGGTGGGTGATGAGTCCACATTTTGGACTCATTTAGGGCTTTATTTTGATAGATTTAGTGTCCTCAAATGCATATTTTGTCTCAATAACTGCTGAAAAGTCTTGAGTTTCAGGTATTTGGAATTTGAGGCAGAGCATGGACACTACTTGGCAAAAAGGAACAAGACGGCTGGAAAGATGAAGAAAAGAAGGTCTGACGATCGTCTCATGCATTAGGCGAGCCGCCGAATGGCCTTAGTCTCGCCTAATGTTCACGTGTGCTGATCCCTGAAGGAAAAGATCAAGTCGGTGGTGAAAAAAAGCAGTCGGCGCGTCGCCGAGCAGTTCTGTGAAGCTGTACTTTATCGCACAATGATTCAAAACGCGAAGATGCTGAAGACAAAAGCTTTTAAAAGGCGATGAATCGAATCAAAGGGCGGATCGCCGAGTATATCGGCGATCCCGACTAACTGCGCCGAATGGTCCTTCGCAACATAAATTTTCGAAAACTAGAAATACCCATTTAAATCTTTAGCTTAGTATCTAGAAATCTAGAAAGCGAATTATTATTGTATTTTTTAGTGGAGACTTAGAATATTTCAGTTCTAGTTCTTAGAGTTTTTGGGAGACATTGTTCTTGAGCTTGAAGGTTTTGAAGGTTTTCGTCTCCAAGAAATTGTAAGTGGGTCTTGAAGAATCTTCATCCTTGACGTGTTTACAGACATTAATTATCGTACCCACTTGATGGAAACACTTTTTGGTATCGATTTCTATCTCTTTTTCATGTCTAGCTAAAACCCTAATTCTTGGGGTGCGATTTTGTGAATATGGGTTAAATTTCCTTTTAGGTATTGCTCATTGATAGTTTATTTGTTGTTTAAATGTGATTTCGTTTAGTAGTTGTGTTTGAACTTAATGGAATTATAGTTGCAAATACGATTTAATCTTCGTGTTTTTGGCTTGCTCGAGAGAGAGGTTTTAAAACCAAGACTACTAAATCGATAGCCGATGGTTATTGGGTCGTCGTGGGTTCAGCTTGAGAGAGTGAATCCTAGGCCTTCTCCCACACATTCAGCTCGAGAGAGTGAATGCGCTAAGGCGAAGGTTGTGCTTAAATGCTGCAACTCGGTGTTCGAGAGAAACCAAGTTGATTCGGGGTAAATTGTTTGAGAGAAAATTTACCCCCACTAAAGTCTAGCTTAGTTACAAATATTCAGCGATTTACTATCAATAGCATTTACCCAATTATTCATTTTATCCCATATTCCTATCACAACCCAAGAATCCCGTCTCCCTATTTTGCATCTTTATATTTTTGTTGTTTTTGTTTATTAGGTGAATACAAAAAACCCCTTTGATAATTGACATTCGTGTCACTTTTAGATTTAGTATGCTTTTATTAGTTAATATTTATAGATATGATTGATTAGAACATAATTTTACTTTTCTATTTGATTCTCGACTACTAACCGCTCCCTGTGGGAACGATCTCAACTCTTGGTTGGGTTATATTACTACTCGCGATCGTTGGCACTTGAACTGGAAGTAGTTTCCTGATACGTGAAGTCAGTGGGTCTTTTAATAAAGAAGAAAATTCAAATTGTCAATGCCACATGGCATTATTACACTGGTTTGGGGCTGTATTTTTACTCCTCCACGCGCCTATCAAATGTGAGAACACAGCTATTGTGAAAATGAGTCAAAAATGTTTATTTATTGTGATTTGAAATAGTTCCATGGGGTAATAGGACGCCTGCAAACTTTAGGTGCCTTTTTGAAAATTCAAGACAACTTCAAGTGTCATTTTATTGAGTGTTAAAAGATGAAGTTAGGATGAATAAGTAATTTGTGTATTCAAGCGGTGTGAATTAAAATGTATTTATTTAAGGGGTGTGAATTCACAGTAGAAAAAGAGAAAAAAACATAAAATCACCATTGAAGTTGTTTCGAATTTTCAAAAAGACACCTTAATTTTGCGGGTGTCCTATTACCCCATTGAACAACTTCACAATAGTATGTATACCCCATTTTTCACCCAGTACCACTTATACAAAAATATTTGTAAGTCACGTACTAATAGTCACATGACACGTGTTAAAAGTAATTTTTAATTATTTTTATTAGATTTCTTTGCTTTTCTTTTTCTTTTTCCTTTTTTTTTTTGTTTCTCTTTCTTCTTCACCTCAATCTCTGTTCTTAGCTTCTGCCATTCCTTTCATCACGAAGAACAATCGCCAAACCCGCTGTGGTGGGACGAAATTTTTCGGCAGCATTATCAATTATTTGTCAAATTACCACCAATTAATTTATTTATGAAAATAAATATCGTCAAATAATCAAAATCTAAATACTTAAAATATCACCAAGTCAAAATCTGACATTTAAATCACCTCCTTCTCCAACTTCTTACTCCCAAATCGAGTTTTTCATAGCTTCACTATTCCCAAATCCCAAACCTGATTTGTAGGAGGAATAAAATCACTAAATAAATTTGTTTTTTTTTTTTAAAATAGAATATGAATGAACACAATAACATTAGTTTTTAAAAAAAAATGAAGCAAGACATAGATGCTCAAGAAATATGGATAAGCTAATGATGGTAGGGAAGATGAGAAAAAAGATTTGAAAATTAAAAACTATTTCTAATATAGCTTTAAAAAGTTTTAATACATGGATTTTATATTTTTTTCAAAATAAGTCAAATTGGGAGTGCCAAATGACAATTTTACGTAGGTCTAAAGTTGTATGAACAGTCCTTCCCGCGCCCGAATTTCGTGACAACATGAGTGGTGTTAAAATTAGTCAAAAGGGTATATTTATTGTGGATTTAGATTGTTTCGTGGGGTAATAGGACACCAACAAAGTTAATGTGTCTTTTTGAAAATTCGAAACAACTTCAATGGTAACTTTATGTCTTTTCTCAATGTAGTATTTAGGTAGGTAACAATTTATATATATATATATATATATTATTTGGATAGCAGTAGTTAAAAAGAGTTGCACTTAAAAAGTCCCAAGAAAGAGGAGCTGGAACCTAAATAAGCCACAAAAACATAAAAGTGACCAAAATAAGCCACTACTTTAGTAAGTAACTAAAATAGGCTTAGTGGAAGAAAAAATTTCACTTTATCTAATATTCTAAACGTTTTCCGTTAGTCTCAAAACGTGTATATTTTAATATATAACGGAACTATTTCCTACACTTTATAAAATAGAACTATTTCTTACACTTTATAAAGTGTAATTTTTTCTTACACTTTGTAAAGTGGAACTTTTTCTAACACTTTATAAAGTGGAAGAAAATCTTACACTTTACAAAGTGGAAGAAAAAATTCCACTTTACAAAGAGGATCACGTTTCTGCAGTATTTGTCATACAATTATATTGATTTGACATATAATACAAAAAGAAAAAAATTATTACACTATGTATTTTTATTTTTTTATTCTGGAAAATCCTCCAATCTCTATTTAAGGATCCGTTCAACTATTTGATAGCACCTACAACATCTTTTCTTCTATATTTGTTCATTTCAATCTCAAAAAAAAAATGTCTTCTAAACCAAAAGTTAGAGTTTCGATTTATTGGGATGGCGAAATTATACATGACGGAAATACCGTTTATTATAATTGTCCTCCCAAACACAATGCTAAATATTCAATTAATGTCTGATATCATAAATTTCTTTCATCAATTTATAAAAGAATGGGTATAAACCGTACTGTTTATAATTTGATTATAGTCGGAAAATACCCTACTTCATTTTTATCACAAGGACAAGTAAATTTTGGAGAGTGGATTATCTATAATGACGAATCGTTGACCGACTTTTTGAGGGTTCCAGATGACTACATAGATCAAATCAAGTTAACAATACTTGAAATCTATGTTAGGAAGGAGCCTAAGACTAGTCAACAACGTTCTCCTTTATCGGTCGATGAACATCCCCAATTAGAAAATCGTAATAGCGTTGATGGATTTCCGATAACTCAATCTACTGATTTTCCTAACATGACTCATTATCAAAATATTCTTATCGATCGATATGATTTTGATTTGAACGAAACTATCAATGAAAGTGACTGGTAATGCTCAATAATTATATTTCGATTATTATTTGTTGATTTTGTCAATTATTTATTAGTTTATATGATTTAATATTGTTGTTGTTATTATTATTATTATAATTATTATTATTATTATTATTATTATTATATATTTTGTAGCGGTTTACCTCAACAAGATAGGAATATTGCTCCAAGTTATGGACTAGATAATTATTTTGGTCAGTCCTCACACTTTGAAATGACGGAAAATGTTGGGACATCCTCAAATTTTCATGTCTAGTCTACTTTAGATGCAGATGATTATTGGTATGTCCAACACTTGATTTTTTATTTAAGTAAGTTAATTGCATGAGATAAATATTTATACTTTTTTACATATATAGGGAAAATATCACATAAGATGATCCCATTGATCTCGTGAATATCGATGATCGTGACCTTCCAAATTACGGCACACCTTCAGCTAGTGATAGTGATGATTTGCCTAATGCCGAGGAATCAGGAGATAATGTTCCATTTGAGGCATCATCTAGTGATGATGATTTTTTAATGCCCAGTCAGTCGCCAGGACCAATGTCCATGAGTCTGTTTCGTAATCACGAAATTCCTTATCTTGATCATCTCCCAGATGGTCCAAATATTTTCGGCGATACACATGATGAATATTCATCACAACGTACGTGGTGTGAACCGGAAGATTTCATGAATGGTGCTATTTATATTGAAAAAGGCATGTTATTCAATTCAAAGAAGCAGTTGCAGAGAGCAGTTAAGCTTCTACATTTAAAGATAGCGAGGGAGTACTTTGTTATTAAATCGACAAAGAAATCATGGCGACTTGTTTGCAGGCGTGTAGAACAAGGATGTCGATTTAGGCTAACTTCTTTTAATGATAAACATACTAACATGTGGAAAGTTGGAAGATACATTAAAGAACATACATGTGATATGGGTACGTGCCGCGATGGACATTTCAACTTGGATGTTGAGATGATTGCTAACGTCCTCCGTGTTGATATAGAAAAAACGCCAAGGTACTATTTTATTCTTAGATGATTTTTCTTTAATAAGAAAATATTCATTTTTTATTTGATAATAAATATTATTTTTACTTTTCAGGTTTCCCATCAAAGACTGTCAAACAGCCGTTCTTAAAGCATATGGCATTTCGATAAGCAAAAGAAAAGCCTATCTTGGTCTCAAGCGTGCTTTTGAAAAAGTCTATGGTACTTGGGAGGGTTCTTTTGCCGAGTTGCCGAGGTTCATGGAAGCTTTGAAACACTTCAATCCCGGAACAATAGTTGAATGGAAAACAAAGCGGTGTGTCGATGACATTGAAGATGTATTCAACTATGTGTTCTGGACTTTTAAACCATGCATTGATGGGTTTGTGTTTTTTCATCTTGTTATATCGATCGACGGAACACATGTCTATGGAAAATATGATATCAAGTTGTTGATTGCGATTGCAACGGATGGTAACGGGTCAATATTACCTTTGGCATTTGCAATAGTTGCGAATGAGAGCATGGAGACATGGAGTATATTTTTGGATCATTTGCACTTGCACGTTGTCACGACCCAAGCCTAGGGCCTAGACGTGACCGGCGAATGGGGAACCCGAAGGAACCCCAAACAAGCCTCATAGCGTATCATTACACATCCTTGGTCGCGGAAGCAATTAAAATGACCATAAGCAATAAGCATAATCAAAGGGGGAAATCGGGACTAAGGGAGCAAGAGAAAAAAAGAAGAAATGGTACATAAATACCATAGATGAGTCAAGCTCAAGCATAATACACAACTTGTCCAACACCACCTCTAAACATGAGTACTTAGCGGGGGCCAAGACAAACTACCGGGCTCACCCTCATAGTCAAAACATAACTAAAAAGAAAAGTCTTATACATAGCAAAAGATCATGAGCAACGTCCCCGGAATGGAGGACTCACCAATAACCTTGATAGGAAATCGTATTAGCCACGCGGAGGAGGATGGTCAAGCGGTGCTCCGGTCCCTACATGGTGACATCATGTAGGCATAGAGTATGCGTTAGTACGTTTGAATGTACTAAGTATGTGGGATGCAATGCAATGCAACAAGGGATGGACATCATAGGCAAAATGCATAATCGTACCCGATAGATAGCATATTAATGAGATGATATGTATAATGATGCTTATATAAAAATCATATTTAGTAGGGCATAGTATATGTGTAGTGAGTGACCATCAATATAGTATTTCCAAGGCCTACCACCCCCTTGGAGAGGCGAAAGAGGTACAAACCCCTCAATGTGGTTACCCGGGCCTACCACCCCCCGAGCTAGGGACCAAGGTACAAACCCCTCGATATGGTTATACGGGCCTACTACCCCCCGTACTAGGCAACCAAGGTACAAACCCCTCGATACGGTTATACGGGCCTACTACCCCCCGTACTAGGCAACCAAGGTACCAACCCCTTGATACGGTTACCCGGGCCTACAACCCCCCGAGCTAGGCTTGGTCGACTCACACACTATATAGAGAAAATCATATACATGTATCCATTTCATCATCATTTCAATACTTATATAATCATCCGACTCATAGGACGTACATTGGACCTTCCATTTCATAAGAATTCTATAAATGGCATTTTATCAAACATATGGTGGGCTACTTGTTCATGTAAATAAAATCATGTGTTTCAAGAGTACTAAGTCCAACCAATTTCAAAATCCATATAAAACAGCCCACCAACAACATACATATATATATACATATATAACAACCTTCATAATTTGATCATGGAGGCATGAAAACCATAAACATCATATAATCATTCCATTTCATGATAATATACAAAAATAGACCATAATAGGATGTGTAGTAATAATTCCATAATTCAAGAGTTCATAAATGATCATAAGGACCCATAAACTTGAAGTAAAATAGAGGATAAATGGTTGGACTTGTGGAAAGGAAGGTTTCCACAATCAACCCACATACCTCAACTTTGGAGAATTCTTGATGAAGATTGGAATGGAGAATTGCTTGAGATTGAATCTTGAATCCGGAATTAAAGCTTGGGATCCTTGAATTTGGTTGATGATCTTGGTGGAATTTTTGGAGAGGGTTTAGAGAGAGTTTTTGGATGTTTTGAAGTTAAATGACTAAGTATGGATATGTCCCCTTTTTATAAAAAAACGTCCCAACACTTAGAAAAAAAATTGAGGCGGGTGAACAGTGTTTTCGGCTACTGGAATTTGCATTTTCTGCCGGACAGGTTTTACGAAAATGGTCATAACTCCTTCATCCTAACTCGGAATGAGGTGAAACAAATTGCGTTGGAAAGCTAACTCACAGAGCTTTAATTTTGATAGTTTGAGCTCCTTCCAGTTCCTTGTGTGCTGAGAGATATGCCCCTTTAAAGTTGACCCTCAAAATCGCATTTTTTGCGATTTTCGAATTTTGATACGGTTGCTCTAAAATTCGGGTTAGACCCATTTCCCACTCAATTTTACCCCCTGAATAAGAATATGAAGTCGAATTTCCGAAATCATGCACGGATTTTGAGATATATGGAAATTACAATTATAGGTGTTTCCGAAGCACATTTTCGGGCATTTTTGGGGTCGTTTCACACGTTGTCAAGGGTCGTAGAGATGTAGCATTGATTTCAGATAGGCATCACGGAATACTCTCATCCGTGTATAATTCTCCCAATTGGCAGGCCCCATTTGGGTTCCATCGTTTTTGTTTAAGACATTTGAAGGCCAATTTTCAAAAAAAATTCAAAAATGTTACTTTGAACAACCTTTTATGGGCAGCTGCAAATCACTGTCAGGAGAAAAAAAATTTGAAAAATGGAGATGATCAAGGAGATTAACCCGGAAGCGTATGTGTGGTTAATGAAGAACGATCTTGGCAAATGGACATTGCACAGGGATGGAGGTAGGAGATAGGGAATGCTGACAACAAATAGTTCTGAGTCATTCAATGGTCTTCTTAAGTCAGCCAGGGGTCTGCCAGTTACTGCAATGGTAAGACTCACTTACAATCAGATTGTGAATCGATTTTTTACAAGATCAAAATTTGTCAATCAGCTAGTACAACAAAAGCAACAATGGATGCCTAAACCATTTAAGATTTTTGAGGATAATCGAAAAAAGTCACAACGTCACACACTTATCAACTATCACCAACAAAGGGAAAACATATTTGAGGTGTAGATACATATGCATCATGGCCGTGGTGGTAATAAGCACATTGTAAATGCATCACAAGGAAAATGTCAATGTGGTAAATGGCAATCATACCACATTCCGTGTTCTCATGCAATAAAGGGATTTGACCAAATTGGGTATCAAGCATGGGAGCATATGGCACCAGAATTCAGCATGCGTAGCTACAAAAAAGTCTACTCTGGACAATTCAATCCACTCGGCGGTGAAAAGTATTGGCCTGATAGCCCTTTTCTTATGATAGCAAATAAAAAATATTTATGAAAAGTAGGCGTAAATAAAATCACCCGTATACATAATGAAATGGATGTTCCCGCAAGTACACTCACTCGCAAGTGCTCAACATGCAAACAATTAGGCCATGATAGGCGCAACTGTCCTTCACGAGCTCGAAACGCCTCATATGGTGGTAGTAGCTAAAGAAAGATGTTTAACTTTGTTAATTTATTCTTCTATCAATTTCTATGCAACTTTTTAATCGTATTTTTTATCATTCTCTAGTCATGTTTATATTTTCAATTTTTTTCATTCACTTTTTTTTAAAAAAAATACATACACAAAATAATAACTATATATAATTAAAATAATAATACTATACACCCTCAAAAAAAGATACATACGCAAAAATAATAACTATATATAATTAAAATAATAATACTATACACCCTCACAAAAAAGATACATACACAAAAATAATAATATTATGTTCCACAACCCTTTCTTGAAATCCATAGAACATCGCGCGGTCTAAGTCCCGTATATCCATCCTCATCTTCATTGTCCCTCTTCCTCTGTTTGGCCGGAAGATCCTTTATGTTCACATTCTTTACAATTCTTTTAACAACTTTTTTTCTTCCGGGTGTTTGAGGCATATCATCCACTAGCATAATGAAAGTAACATCTGGAGACAAGAGTGGTGACAAAGTGGTCTGCAAATAGAAAGTTAGATAGTAGAAATTGAAAATTAATTGACAAAAATAAAGAGATCCATCTTTAAAGAGATCTAGCAATACAACAATAAATCCAAGCACACCAACACTATATATTTGTATGCTCCATTCTTTATTTTGGATCATAGAATCAAAACCAAGACTTCATTATTAAGACAAAAAGCCAAACCAACCTAAGTTTCTTTACATTTAGCATAACCTGTTTCCACCAAGGCATGCAGTTTGGAGTGATTGGTTAAAATTTTGAACAGATACAAACATCATGACAACCAAAAGAACTGAGAAATGCAAAATTAAACCCAACTGACAGAAATATTATCTCTAACTGCTCCAAGCATTGATACATTTATCCTAAAGCTGATAATGTCAAAGTATGTCTTTACTACTACGTTTTCTATATAAAATCAAAGCATTAATAACTAATGTAAATATTTTAAAAGAAATAAATAACATAAACCTGTGTCACATCGGGATCCTCATTAACTGTCGGAACGATATCCTCTATGATCGTCATGGAGCTAGAATCCACAGTAGATGAAGGCCCCGTATTATGAATCTAAAAAATAATTAAGAGTTAATTTAATATAAAATCAAAGCATTAATAACTAATGTAAGTATTTTAAAAGAAATAAATAACATAAACCTGTGTCACAATGGGATCCTCATTAACTGTCGGAACGATATCCTCTATGATCGTCGTGGGGCTAGAATCCACGGTAGATGAAGGCCCCATAGTATGAATCTAAAAAATAATTAAGAGTTAATTTAATACAAAATCAAAGCATTAATAACTAATGTAAATATTTTAAAATAAATAAATAACATAAACCTGTGTCACAATGGGATCCTCATTAGCTGATCTATAATCGGGATAAGAACATGATGTGACTCAGTATCCCTATCAATTCCACGCGTCTATCGCCTAGCATATGGAAGTAATACGTCCCCATCATGCGGCAGAGGAGCTGATGGTTGTACAGGCAAGATCCTTTCCCAACACCAAACCTTAATGTGACAAACAAAATAATTAAACTATCATCATTAACAAAAAAAATTAACAATTACATATATCTATTTTTAATAATTTTAGAACTTATTTGTATGTAATTTAAATATTTTTAAAAATTGAATATAGAAAAAATATTCTTGTACAATGTAATGTTAAAAGATTCTTTGTATTTGAATGTATTTTAAAACTTTAGTAAAGTTACCTGAAGGAGAGGAATAAATCCGCAAATGTCAACTGCATTACCGATAGATGCCCGACAAAGTGCACGGTACAAGTAGGCCAACACTGCACTGCCCCAACTATACTTACCTACGTCGTGGATGGGATCTAGGAACGCCAAGTATTGTAAGCTAATAAGGTTTCCCGACGTGTTCGGAAATAAGATCCCCTCCAATATAACAAGCATGTAAAGTCTAGAAATTTTCTCAACTCGCTCCACTGGAGTAGCATCTCCTATCGGATCTACTTGCAACTGATCTCGCAAGTAGCCGGTAATGCTATGTATCCTCACCTGGCTCGCACCATCCATATCAGCAGGTGCTATGGCGCATCCTGTGAGTGTCTCTAATAAAGTACGCCATGTACAAATCCTCCGTGCAGCATCCTGCATGTACACAGCATCACCATCGATGCGCAAACCAAACAAGACCTGAACATCCTGTAATGTAATCGTGACCTCACCAAAAGGTAAGTGGAAGCAATGGTCTCTGGCCTCCAACGCTCAACCATAGTTGCAACAAGGGCACGGTCATACTGCATCCTACCCACACAAACTACATCATACAGTCCTGACCTACGTAAGATCTCCTCAACACGTCCATGAGGTCGATGCAAACGAAATAAATTCCAAGCATCATTCATGCGCACCATCCTCATAAGGCTACTAAATGATATCTCACCTTTCCATAACAATTCTGATTTATGCTCATGCTGAGAGAGAAGAAGTGTACGATCAGTCGGTCCAGGATTCACAACACGCTCCATTATATTCTGTAAGAAAAATTCTATTAATTCGTTTAATATAATTATATCTTGACAAATTAAATTGTGAACTATCTTCCGTGTATAGCTAGTTTTTCAGTCTTTTAATGATTAGTTTGCTCTAGGTAGTTCTATTTTTCAGATCACTACCAAAACTAAACAACTGAATCATTACAAATATCACACAATAACTCATCACTCAACAACTTTTATCTATTTCACCACCATGAAAATGACCTATATCTATTGATGAAAGCTCACTTACTAATCAAGGGAGTTTGAAAAAAAATTCAATAGAGTACCTTAACATATCGAATTGGAGACCTTAGTGTTACAGTATTCAACTCATACCGACCAAGTAATGCCCTTTAAGACATTCGAGCTTGGTTCCTGGGATAGGAAGGTGGAGTATTTGATGGCGCAAATCCCTGTCAAAACAAATAGGAATAGGCAGCTAATTGATGCAAGTCTATTTGTCTATGTAGGGGCTTAGAAAAACCAAATAAATCGATGAAACCTTTCAACATACCATGTAATCCAAGTGCTATAATAATACTTTGATGAACAACAAGCAATATAGCTCTTAAAGTCCAAATATATATTTGTAGGCTTCTATACAGTACAAAATAGTTCGGAGCAAATATGTTAACGAAAAACAAAATAAGATCACTCCTTTACAGAAAATGGCTTCTAATGATTAATCTTAAAACACCATTACCTGCCTATAGGAAAGAACATATCCCTATCTGTCCCTTTTGGCAATGCAAAATCCCATAACACATCAATTACTGGCAAGGGAAAAAATGGATCTGTAGCTAATCTCATTTCTGATTTTGTCCTCATTTTCCCACCAAATAAAGGTTGGTTCAATATGGCCCTATTGATACGCAATGGCTCTAATTTTTAATTGAGTAGTTTAAGTGCGGAATTAAAAGCAATGTTACCACCACAACTAACACCATAGAGGTAACACCTTGAGAAATCTCCATATTCCTTTAGCCATTTTTTGCCATTAACGCGATCCAACACTTGGTTGTTGATCCAAAGAATTGTGTCTATCGTGTCGTGGTATTGAGAGGGGAGCCTATTTTCGGGTACTAGACCATAATCCAATGCGACAACAATGGAGGGGACTTCGCTACATATATGGTTACAACTTTCATGTATTATTGTACTTGCTATGCTGAAGTGAGCCTATCAGAGAAGCTACCGTTTTTACTGTTGAGATTCTTGAGAAGGGTACCCTGCATATTGCAGAGTACCCTGGCACTGAAAGAGAGTTTGTTAAGCTTAAACACTATATCTATAACTACTCGTCTCAAGCTTAAGATATTTATTTTCGTGATTGTTTTTACAAAGAATATTTAGAATTTGAATATATTTTGTTTGAATATGATTTAAACCCTCAATTTCTAAAAATTAGAAAAATTACTCAACTTCACTAGCTTAACCATGTGTACATATATTCATTCGACTTGACACATTTTTTGTTGTACCCCGGCACATTTTGCAGATTGCAGAGTACCCTGGCACTGAAAGAGATTGCACAGTACCCTGACACTGAAAGAGAGTACCCTGGCACTTGTCTCAAGCTTACGTTATTTATTTCCGTGATTGTTTTAATGTGTTATCTTAAAGTTGCTTTTGATACTATTGTAGTGAGCTGCGGAAATCTCCCTTCTTTAACACTATCACAGATATACTGAAAACCTCTCTTCTTTCTGCATCTGTTATAGGCCATGTTTCTGGGAGGAAGAACATTGGGATTATGTCAGGTATGTCTTTCTCCAAATCTATTTCCTCGTTGAATTTTGAAGTTATTGCCTTAGGTATGTTGCATTGTAGTCCTTCTAGGTAACACTAGGTGACTAGTCCAATAGTAGTAGAATAATTAGGAAGATGAAATTGCATACATTTATAGCATACCCATGTTGATACTCATGCTGATATTCTGCTTTTACAAAATACAAAATGTTGATATTCTGCTTATACATGGAGCTTTACATGTTTGAGTTACTATATTTGGACAAGATGGTAGGTCTTCCTTATTGTTCTTGCATAATTGATTTATTTGACACTGTTGTTCCAGCCAAATTGGACAAGTTGGCAAAAACTTCCTTCATATCTGGGAGTTCATTTGGATCCTCATTCTAGCATTTTACTGTGAAGTCGATGATGTTATTAGCAAGCTCGTTATTTATCTTGCTGAATTGATTTATCCACTATTGATCTTGTTTTCTCCTTGGAGCTGCTTCATAATCCAGTAGTGGATTGTCATTTTCTTCTTTATTTCTTCAAATTTTAGTCACCTAGTCTTAGTGAGTAAGATATGTAATTGTCATATCAATTTTTTTCCATCTAACTATATGCCGCTATATGTGTACAGTGGTATACTTATTCAAATGGTGAGATCTTTCAAGGAAGGAATGACACACTGATCCAAAAAGCTGCAACATTTTGCATCAGGGAAAAAAACAGTGGCATAATTGCCTTATTTTTTCCATTGTTGAACATATTTTTTCTATTTTGATAATTCATAGTTTCTTTTACCTCTACGAGATAAGAAAGTGAATGGATTAAGATTGTTTTTTCTTATTTTAAGTGAATGACATTGTTTTGAGTTTGGTAATTCTTCTTTATTACGTTCGAACTTATTTTTCTTGTAAATTTTATTTTTGGTGTTATAAAAGAGGGTTAAATATGTGAATTTAGGTGAATTTATGATCAGTTTTAAGGCGTTACAATAATTGAGTGACAATTATTATCTTTGCCGGCAATAGAAAAAGCCACAAATATGCTTGTTTCTAAGGTGGCTTTAATGGCAATAGTAAAGGCCGCTAAATAAATGCCTCTAAAAGTAATTACTTTTAGCGGCAATAATAAGGGTCTTTACCGGCACTCGACATAAATGCCACTAAAGGCTTTAGCGACATTGGATCCAATGGCATTTAATCAAATACCGGTAAATGTATTTGTGGCATTAAATATTGCCGCTAAAAGGAAAATCAATTGCCGCTAAAGGTCTCTTTTGGTGTAGTGACATAGACAATTTTTATTTCCATCTCATATTTTTTTATATTTCTTTTTTGAATGTGATTTTGATTTTGAAGCTTCCTCCACTTTTGACGTTTCCTACTACTAATGTGGCATTTGGAGGTATGGTCTTAACTAAGTCTTTATGATGAATGCACAACTGACCAAGTTTTTACTTTATATTTTTGTATTGGTGTGAATGCTCTTGTATAAAATACTTATATTCCATCTTCCCTCTTTTTCATTCCACAACTCTTGATATCTAAAGTTTCTATTATAATTCAATTTTAAATATACTATAAAATCACATTCTAACTCCATGAGGTAAGTGTAATATCTACGTACATTCTACCCTCCCTAGACCTCAATTGTCATTCCATTACTCTTGTTGTTTTTGTATAAAATCACATTCTAAGAAATTCATTCATCAGTTGAATATATAAAACATATCCCTTTGTTCTCATTAGCTGAATATCTAAAGCTTATCCTTGTATAATGTGTTAAATTTTTCCTAATTCAAGGTTCTTGTCCAATCTTAATTCTCATATGTCTTTCTATGCAGGACTGCTTTGAACCTCATGTTGCCAAATTAGGACAAAATCTTAAACCTGTTATGGTTTATGGGTGAGTATTCCCTTGCTTAAGTCATTGTGTATTTGCTTTAAGTATTCTCAATTGTATACCAATCTCGAATTTATTAGTTCCGCTTAATCACCTTATTTTTAGGTATTTACCATTCTAGTTTATGCTTAGCATAAGAAAATCTTATTACATGATTGCATAATGATCCAAAAGTTGGCAATATTGGTTTGTAATTACTTAACTATATTCTCCACTTAGCAAAATTACTCTTTTTATTGTCTATAAGTTTTTTCTCTCCCCGTCCCCCTAGTTCTTTTTCCATAACTTGATCTATTTTGGTCTGGTTAACATATATTTGTACCTGAAGTACATCAACAAAAGTTCCTATAGCAGATTTTTATTTTAGGGGACTAGAAACGTAAATGTCTAATACTTTTGGTAGTATAATTTGTAGCAAATGGGTAATGAAGCTAAGTTCCAACTTATTTCTAATCTATTATACTTTTGAAATTTTGAACAAATTACAACATCATTTTAAAGTAATGAAAGTATGAGATGAAAAAAAATACCTAATTTATATAATTTGTAGGGTCGGAATGTTATGTTGTACTCCAATCTTTCAAGATTTTGATTTTTTAGTGTAGGGCCGCTTCAGTTGTCGGATTGGACCATCAACTATTAATCTTCAAAGTGTAAGTTTGGAAGCCATGAAAGTGAAAGGGGAGAAGAAGAAAGTGAAAAGGTAAAGTAACTTTTTATAAAGTGGAAGATTTTCTTCCACTTTATAAAGTGTAAGAAAAAGTTCCACTTTACAAAGTGTAAAAAAAAGTTTCACTTTACAAAGTGTAAGAAAAACTTACACTTTATAAAGTGTAAGAAATAGTTTCATTTTATAAAGTGTAGGAAATAGTTCCGTTTTATATTAAAAATATACACGTTATGAGACTAACGGAAAACGTTTAGAATATTAGATAAAGTGGAATTTTTTCTTCCACTAAGCTTATTTTAGTTACTTACTAAAGTAATGACTTATTTTGGTCACTTTTATATTTTTGTGGCTTATTTAGGTTCCCAACCCCAAGAAAGAAGAGTGGTGATGGTTTATTGTACATGAATAGTGGTTTTCATGTCATCCACACACATACACGTTTATTGTACATGAATAGTGGTTTTCATGTCATCCACACACATACACATACACATACACAGCCCATCCTTAAAATAAATAAATAAATAAAAGGTTGTCGGAAAACATTTTAGTATTTGGTGATTGACCAAATCTCATCTCATGCGGAACCCTCCTCCTCCCTCCTCCATCTCCACCTTCGTTTTCTATCTCTGCTTCTCTTCTGGGTAAGCCCTAATTTCCTTTTTTCTAATTTTAATTATCTACTTACTGCTTAATAATCTCATAATTATTGTTCTATTAATTCCTTTTCTCAGTCACACACATTTCACGATCCCGCTCTCTATCTAATCTAATCATTTCTTTCTTTCTGCTATTATTATTAATCAAAAAAATGAGGGCCTTAATCCTCAAGAATTAATTATTCTGGCTTGTATTTTAATAAATCAATCTCCCACAACTTGCAACTTTGCCAATTATTATCTCTAACAACTTGATTATGTTTCCATAACTACTATATTTTGCCCTTTTCTATTGCGCCTAGGATATCTTCTTTTTATAAACAAAAAAGTTCAAACAGAGTTGAAAAACATTTGTTGAAGAGTTCCAGCCTCAACCTTCAACTTCCCAAAACACTCACATTATGCATTACATCATGCGATCGCACTCCGCCCTTTTCAATTCACATGCTTGTTGGTTGTTTTTCTTTAGTTTGTGTCTCAACTTAATCATACATATATCTCTTCTACATTTTGAGCTGTGATGGGATGGCAAGTCAATGTCATTTTAGCTTCGTAAAGAATAGGGGTGCCAATCATTGTTGTTGAACCATGTACATGCTGTTTTCATTTCTCAATCACCACAAATGTCTAACTCATTCCTCTTCCCACTTTCTTTTTCCTTTTGTGTATGTTTCAGTTGCTGAATATTCATCTGTTTCTTTAATTCCTATTTGTATGCAGATGGATGCAAACTCACATTCTGTTTCACCAGAATTGTCTCTGCTTGGCCACATGACTAACAATTTGGCTATTGCCCAAACTGGATTCTCTCCTTCATGTGCTTTATGTCATAGATTGTTCATATCAGATAATGATGCTGCTGACTTTGAAGCTATAAATATATGTGGTGATTGTAAATTCTTACTCCTGGAGGATCTTGGGACACCCATGCGAGATTATCAAAGGTTGTACACCAGTTCCCGGACCACTCCTAGTGAGTCTAGGAGGTGGAGGGGGGTTCATTCCGACGCCGAAGGTGATGGTGTTGATTCTCTCTTTGGGGAGACTGAATCAAATGTCACCATCAGTGGATATAGGAACTTTAATAGTGAAATTGACTCCATCTCTTATGGAGGGAACTCTGATGCTTCTGTTGATGGTAATAGTTACCTTGATAATGATCATTCTTCTCACTCAGATGAAGGGAGTGACTTTGAGACTGATACTGATACTGATATTGACCCCATGCATGCTGGTATCTATAATTGGAACTCTGATAATGAATGGGAGGAGGTTGATACTGATGCACTACACTCTGTGGGTGCTAGAGCTCAACTACCAAGGTCATTACACCTAAATCCTGGAAATTGGCAAGGACAATTTCTTTCTTCTGAATATCTGGGTACAGTTCATTTCAGAATTCCCGAGGGCAGTCAAAGACTTGTTACTGACCACTCACATGAGTTAGAACAATTCCAACAGACTGATGCTACTGACTATCTTGATACTACAACTTTTGAGGAGCATCTCGCTGAAACAGATGGTTTAAGAAGAGGAGCACCACCCACAGCTGTCTCTGTTTTAAATGATCTGCCGTGTTTGGTTGTTAAAGAAGACCACGAACAGCTGGACAGTTTGTCTTGTGCAATCTGCAAGGATTCTCTTTTTGTTGGCACAGTTGTAAACCGACTTCCCTGTTCTCACTTGTATCACCCCTCCTGTATTTTTCCTTGGCTAGCGTCAAGAAACTCGTGCCCTCTCTGCCGCTATGAACTTCCAACTGATGACCTGGATTATGAGCACAGAAAGCAAAGGGCCAGTAATTTGGTGATACATCGAAACCCACAGCATGAAATAAATGAAGATGGATCTCCAGATAGCAGTGACAGTGAAAATGATGAATTTGGTTACAGTAGAACAGAATCAGGAGAAGTGATCCAAAATGAGGCTGTCAATCAACAATCTAGTAGTGAGGGTGCACGAGGAAGATGGTTTCTTGCAGCTGCTGCTCCTGTTGTTGGAGTCCTTCTGATGTTCTGGTTAGGAAACCCGTTGATGGAGAGGAGCCTTAGTCTCCCTATATTCTGTTCACAAGGGAGACGTACTAAGCAGCCTTTGCCCTCTCAGCAGGTTAATAACAATGGCAGGAGATGGTGGTCTCTGTTTTAACTTTTTAAATGTCTGTTTTATGATGTTTCAGATTGGTAAAGATTTAAAAAATCAGTAAAGAACCAATTTGAGGCATCATTTAGGTTGTATGTTGTGAACACACCTCTGTTTGTATTTAGATTTTGGCAAACTGTCTCATCTTTATTAATGGTGATGGTGAAGCTTACTCCGCTCTTGGATAAATCAGTTGACATGCTAATGTGTATGTACTAGTTTATTTACTTCTAAAAGTCCCCGCCCATAATTTCCACATCCAGTGGTAGTGGTTCAACTAACTGTGAGCTATTATACTGGTTAAAAATGCTACAGATCTTCCCAGTTGCAACTCAAATATAAACACATTAAACCATAGGCTTGCTCTATATGTAGATCACCACTAATATAGATTGACAAGGCTCAGGTTTAACTTAGGCTTTGGCAAAAGGTATGGTATAATTTGGTCACTTCCACCTTATTTCTCGCTTCTCAGGATGTTTACTCATTTCAAATACCCATTTTTCTTTTCACCAAAGGCATGTGCACACTTTGAGCTAATACCAACAATTTTGTTGTTTTCCTCTTTAATTTCTTTCATCCATGAACTCATTTCAGAACATCTAATTTTGAAGCTTATGATGCTCTATGCGTTTAGCTCTCCTCTTTGTTTTATCGGTGCAGAAGCCCCCAAACTTAGGCTTTTGCCTACACACGACTCGTTCACTTTTTCTCCCCCAAACTTAGGTTTTTTAGCCTACATCACAAATCATTAACAACTAGGGAGACATGAGGGTGCCGAAAACATAGGATTGTAAACGATCAAGGTATATATCATGGTGGCCAAAAAATTCGGTTCAGGCTCAATGGGGATGACTAAGATTACATCAATGGAGGGAAAATTTTGGGGTAGAGATGCTAATCAAAAAGGGTACGGATTCATCTTTCAAGCCAAGTCATATCTAGAATTTCGCCTTGAAATATAGTTTGGAGCAAGTTCTAGACAACAAGCATATACAAGAATGAATCAAAGCTTTACCGCACAAGGCATCACAACCAAAACAAATTATCAAGCTAGTCTCAAAATCAATTAAACCAAATGACTTTTGACAAACTATAGCGCGAAGAGTTTTACTTCTGATTATAAATCATAAAGCCAAACAACAAATGTATAGACCATGACTAGAGCTTGCTTCCAATTCACCTTTTCCCATTTTCAAAATATTTTTAACCTTCTTTTGTCAACTGACATAAATAGCGTCTTAGGCGCACAAAAAAATAGTAGCCTCTGAGCGCTATCACGCACCTGGCGCGTGGCTTGCACACAACAAGATAGTGTCTAATAAAATGAGCATAACTTCGTGTATAAATATTGGATTGACAAATGTTTCGATACATTGAAAGCTAGACTCAAATACCTTCAATTTGATAGGTTATGGATAACCTAAATTTTCATATCATGGGATATATGGTGTCACAACCTAATTTCTCGAGTCATGATGGCACCTACTATGCCCTACCAGTAGGAAAGCCAACCCGTAACCCAGAACATCAAGCAATGAGCGAAAGGGCAGAAACTAGCGAAACAATAATCTAAACAAGGACAACAAGGCGGAAGCAAATCAAAATAAATATTTACAAAAATACCTCCCAGAACCTGGAAGTCACTAGTACAGAGCTATCTAAAAAAAAGTACAAGTCTCAAAAGTAGACCACAACAAAGCGTGTCTCACAGGCAAAAAGACTAGTTAAAACAAAAAAAGGAGACAAGACAAACCCAAAACGCCAAGTGCTCGCCCTTGTCTCTGAATCACAGCTGCAAAAGAAGGCTGGAACTAATCACCGTTGGTAACTGGTATTGGACCTGCATCACGAAGTAGATGCAGAGTGTAGCATGAGTACCAAAACAATAGGTACCAGTAGGCATCACAGGCCGACTGAACAAAAAGGGTAAAAACAATAAGAAAGGATAGAATCTAGACACAAAAAGGTCAAAGCGGATATGAAAAGAAAGCACACGAGCATACCAGAAATAAACTAAGTACAACTAAACTAAACCTAACTGGACCCCCATAAGCCCAAAATGTACACTCGTGCGCAAGTTTAAATAAACCTGAATGGACCCCCATAAGCCCGACAGGAACACAAAATAACTAAGTCTAATGAGAAAGAAGAAAACCGGGCTCCCAGCCCAAAGTAACCAAGATAATCCATCAGACTCCACCAAGCCAGCAGTGCACTCCCAGCCCAGCTAGAAAGAGTGATCCTAGGGGGCACCCAACCAAACAGTCCACTTCCAGCCCAGCTAGAAAGAGGGACCCGTGAGTGAGGTACATATCGCGAGTCGTCCTACCATGCAGTCAGCTCTCAACTTAACTAGAAAGAGCGACCCGGGGACACCCAGCCAATAGCACACTCCTAGCCCAGCTAGAAAGAGAGGCCTGGGGGCGATCAGCGATATCACCGAGTCTACCCGGCCAACGATACACTCCCAGCCCAGCTAGAAAGAACGACCCCGGGGGTGATGGTATCTCTAATAGGATCCAATCCAACAACAGCCACCATGGAACGTCGTCCACTCTAAGAAATCAGAGAAAAGGCTCCAAGTCTATACTATCTCAATCCCTCACCTTTAGTGATGCACCAAACCTTCGAGAACACGTTGGGACTAGAGGGAGAAGATACAAAAGTGCAGCAAGCAGCGATAACGCCTAATTTAAGGCTCAAACTATCAGACTCAAGTCTGCTACTCCAGTCTGCTAGAAGCTAAGTCATTCGAACGACGTCGATAGAAAGTCAAGGCTATCCAACCCACACGGGTCATAAGTCTAAGACAATGCTAGCCTAACCTAGACTAAGGACATCATGCTTACGGTTAAGGATAAACAAGGCATACAACGCATAGCATACAAGCATACAATAACATTTAGCACATGAGCATGCAACTCTACTAAACTGGTTAACATGATACTACACCCGAAATATGGCCAATTGATCCTAACATAAGGTATCTAATCAAAGTAAAGTAGGAAACTGGTACCCACCCCAATTCACTCCAATCGACATGTTTTTACACAATTAAGCTCAATCTAAAAGAAAGGAAGTTGTAGCCTACCTTAAGGCCGACTGCGCGCGCTACAAATCAATTTGCCGGAGTTTTTCCGTCCCGAACGACCCTTGAACACTGCCACTCTATTGAATATAAGATCACAACGTTAGTACGGTCGTTTAGACACCAAAATCACAACAAACAGAGACGGTTCAAATTTGGAGTAAAAACGTGAATCGTGGGACCCGCACCGAACTATTCGGACTTGACTTTGTCAAGAGACCCAAAATAGTACCCCGAACTTGTGTTCCAAAATGGAACACAATTCCTGGCTCAAAACGCAGCAAAACCCAACATGAAATGAAAAATCAAATTTTAATCAACTTAAAAGAAAATATACAGCGGTCTAAACTTGAATGTTACGAGAATCGAAAGGTGCCCAGCACTTCTTGAACACTCTACGACAAAGCCACGACAATTCCCAACATGTGGGACTTCGAATCACCCAAAACCGAGTTAAAATGAGTGAGCTATGACCAAAACAAGGATGCCAAAAACAAAAGCTCGAAAAAGGGCCTAACAGTCAGGTTTATAACCAAATTTACCTCGAACGACGCGCACCCGACAACTTCCAAACACTCTACAGTTAAGCCACTGAAAATACGAAGCTCCCGAATTTCGAATCGCCTAATTTGGTTGAGAGATGAGAGAGTTATGAGTGTTTTAAGTTTGGAAAGGGTTGCTTATATTTTTTGCATTTATAGCAGATTTTTCTGCAATTTCTTTCCAAAACTTAAAACTCCGACGGGGTGCTCCGAACTCGTTTGGAACCCCATGCACGCAAACGAGATATACAATCGTACCAAATTCGATATTCCAGACTCAATGGCACAGTCAAAATTTCCATAAGAGGTCATCTTGACAAAAAGTGGATCCCACACTCAAATGTTATTTTAAGTAAAAAACCACACAAGGGCTCGAAAAAATATTAGAAACCTCGGGACACAAAAGAGGGGTCAATCTAGACCAAACTCGACATTCCTGAACTAATCATGCTGACGGAATTCTCATCCGAGCGTATTTACTCAGAATGTTGACTAAAGTCAAACTTAGGCTTAAACTTAAAGTTGAAACACCTAATCGCACCGACTCATACTGAAAATCTCGGGAGTCATGCTGACCATGTTACTAGCCTAAAATGACCCTTCCGGAGCTAATGGAATCGTCAAAATTGGATTCTGATGTCATCTTCTTGAACTTTTGATCGAAAACGATCGTTCAAGGTTCATAAGCTCCAAAAACACTAAAACTCGCACAAAAGTCACACAAACGACCAGGTGACCGAACTGTCAGTCCCAACAAGTCATAAATGACTTGGGGTCGCTATAGGAACACTCTAAATGACACACCAAAGGCAAAACATAGAAATGACCAAGAGGGTCATTACAATATCCACTACTAAAAAGGCCTTTTTTTCCCCGAAAGTAAGGGTCAAGAAGTATTGAAGGCTCAAACAAGCCGGGAAACTGCTCTCACATCTCCTGCTCGGTCTCCCAGGTAGCCTCCTCGAATGGACGATGTCTCCAATGGACCTTAACAACAGGAATGGCTCTCGAGCACAACTTCCTCACATTACTAGCTAGAATGGCAATTAGCTCCTCTACAAATGTCAAACGGTCATCCAACTCGACTGCATCATACTGGAGCACATGGGACTCATCATGAACATACCGGCACAACATCGAGATATGGAAAATCGGGTGGATGGCTGAAAATGCTGGAGGTAGGGCCAACTCATAAGCAACCTCCACAACTGTCCGGAGTATCTCAAAAGGCCCAATGTACCTGGGGCTAAGCTTGCCCCGCCTCCCAAACTTCATCACGCCCTTTATGAGCGACACACAGAGGAATACCCAATCACCAACAGAGAGTCTCAAAGGTCGGCGCCTCCAATCTACATAATTTTGGTGCCTACTCTGAGTCGTCCTGAGTCTATCCTGAATCACTCTCACCTGGTCCAAAGCCTCCTGAATCAAATCTGTACCCCGCGGCCTAGGCTCTGTAGACTCAAACCATCCCACCGGAGAGCGACAACGCCTACCATACAAGGCCTCGAACGGGGCCATCTGAATGCTAGAATGGTAGCTGTTGTTATACGCAAACTCCGCCAAAGGCAAGAACATGTCCCAATGACCACCAAACTCCAAAACACAAGCCCGTAGCATGTCCTCAAGGACCTGAATAGTACGCTCTGACTGACCATCAGTCTGCGGGTGGAAAGTTGTGCTAAGGTCAACCCGAGTGCCCAACTCATCTTGAAAGGTCCTCCAAAAGTTAGACGTGAACTGAGAACCCCGATCTGATATAATAGAATCTGGCACCCCATGAAGTCCAACCACCTCCCGAATGTAGATACGAGCCAACCTCACGGCGCTAAATGAAGACTGAACAGGAAGGAAATGTGCTGACTTGGTCAATCGATCGATGATGATCCAAATGTTATCAACACCTCTAGAAGTCCGCAGTAAGCCAGCCACAAAATCCATAGTAATGCGATCCCACTTCCACTTCGGAATGGGTAATCTCTGAAACTCACCACCATGCCTCAAATGCTTGTCTTTTACCTGCTGGCAGCATAAGCAACGGGAAACAAAGTCAGCAATATCTCTCCTCATGCCACTCCCCCAATAATGTTGCCTCAAATCACGATACATCTTCGATGTGCCCGGATGGATAGAGTATCTAGACTCATGACCCTCAGAAAGTATCAACTGTATCAAATCCCCAACTCTCAGAACACAGATGCGGTCGACGAATCTCAACACTCCATCAGGATCTAAGGTAGCCTGACCACCATCACCCGCTAATACTCAATCTCTAAGGGCCACCAAGGCCTCATCCTCAAACTGACAACCACAGATCCTATCAAGCAAAGAAGACTGAACTCCCATATACGCCAAGATGCGTCTAGAATCTGAGATATCCAACCGAACCATGCTATTAGCTAAGAACTGAATGTCCAAAGCCAAGGGTCGCTCCTCAACAGATAAGAAGGCTAGACTACCCATACTCACCGCCTTCTGGCTCAAGGTGTCCGCTACCACATTCGCCTTGCCCGGATGATAGAGAATAGAGAGGTCGTAGTTAGCTCAATCCAACGACACTGCCTCGAATAAAGGTCCCTCTGGCTCATGATGTACTGAAGACTCATATGATCGGTATAGATCTCACATCAAACTCCATACAAGTAGTGCCTCTAAATCTTAAGTGCGAAAACCACCGCCGCTAACTCCAAGTCATGGGTGGGGTAGTTGCGCTCATGAATCTTAAGTTGCCTCGACGCATAAGCAATAATTCAGCCCTGCTGCATCAATACACAACCCAAACCAATGTCAGATGTGTCACAATAAACCGTGAAGCCTTCGCCCTCAACTGGAAGAGTCAATATAGGAACGGTGGTCAATAACTCATTCAGCCTCAAAAAGCTCGCCTCACACTCCTCTGACCAAACAAAGGGAACATCAACACGAGTCAACCGGGTCAGAGGTGCTGCAAAGGTAGAGAAACCCTCCACAAATCGTCTGTAGTAGCTTGCTAGTTCGATGAAGCTCCGAATCTCAGTAACTGAGGTAGGCCTAGCCCAATAACGAATAACCTCAATCTTCACTAGATCTACCATAATGCCCTCCTTGGATACAATGTGCCCCAAGAACGCTACAGAGTCTAACCAAAACTGGCACTTTGAGAACTTGGCATAAAGTCGCTGATCTCTCAAAGTCTGGAGCACAACTCTCAAATGCTGTTCATGATCACCCCTACTCCGCGAGTATATCAAAATGTCATAAATGAAGACTATGACGAAGGAATCAAGATAAGGCCTAAACACGCGCGTCATCAAGTCCATAAAGGCAGCAGGGGCATTAGTCAACCCAAATGACATCACTAAGAACTCATAATGGCCATAACGGGTCCTAAATGTAGTCTTAGGGATGTCCGCTACCCTAATCCTCAATTGGTGGTAACCGGACCTCAAATCAATCTTAGAGAACATTGAAGTTCCATGTAATTGGTCAAATAGGACATCAATCCTAGGCAGAGAATATCGATTGTTCACTGTCACCTTATTCAACTGCCTATAGTCATGCACATGTGCATCGTACCATCCTTCTTCTTAACAAAAAGAATGGGAGCGCCCCAAGGTGATACACTAGGTCTGATAAATCCCTTACCCAAGAGATCCTGAAGCTGAACACTGAGCTCATTGAGCTCTGCAGGAGCCATCCGATATGGCGGATTAGAAATAGGTCGAGTACCCGGCTCAAGCTCAATCAAAAAATCAATATCACGCTCTGAAGGTAGGCCAGGTAGGTCGGTAGGAAACACATCTAAGAAGTCACGAACAATAGGAACTGACTCAACCAGAGGGACCTCTCTACTCACATTACGCACAAAGGCCAAATATGATAAGCATCCGCTAGCCGCTAGCCTCCTAGCCCGAATAAAAGAGATAACCCCAACTGGTGTGCTACCATGATATCCCTGCCACACCACCGAAGGAATACTAAGAATGGCTAAGGTAACGGTCTTAGAGAAGCAATCTAAAACAGTGCGATAAGGAGATAACCAGTCCATGCCCAGAATCATATCGAAATCAACCATGTCAAGCAATATAAGGTCAGCCCGGGTGTCACGCCCCTGGATAGTAACTAAGCAAGATCGAAATACCTGATACACTACTAAAGACTCACCCACGGGGGTCGACACACATGACGACGCTACCAGAGGCTCAGATATCATACTCAAGCGAGAGGCATAGTAAACAGAAACATACGAAAAAGTAGAGCCCGGATCAAATAAAGCCAAGGTGTGTTGCTGGCATAAAAGAATCGTACATGTGATCACATCATCTGATGCCTCAGCCTCCGCCCTCGCTGGAGCTACATAGAAATGGCTATGTCTGCCTTTGCCCTGACCATCAAACCTACCACCTGACCTGCCTCCTCGGGGACCACCCCGTATACCCTGATGACCACCTCTACAGTCCTGACCCTGACCACAACCTCTAGCTGGATGTGCTGGTAAAGATGGCGGAGCTGCCTGAGGAGCGGGAGCAATCCGACTATGCTAAGGGAAGTCCTTGGCCCAATAACCCATCTCACCACACTCAAAGGAACCCTGTCAAGGACGACTCCCAGAAGAACGACCAACATGGCCTGAAGAACCCGACTGAAACACCTCATGGCCCTGACTTGAACTAGCCTCGCTCTGACCACCATCTGATGCCTGAAGAGAGGCCTGGGTAGGCCGACTAGACTGACCCTGTCGAAACCATCGTCCGGTCCTATCATAATAATCCCTAGACCTAGGGCGGGAGTCATTGTAGCTGCCCTCATGCCTAGCCCTCTTCTCGCTGCCCCCTTAGGCCTCGCGACGAAGATGCTCCATAGTACTGGCATGGTCAACTATACTAAAAAAGATCGACCCGCAAAAACTAAGGACTGGGTCTCAAGTCGAAGCTGTAATCTCAACCCACGAATAAAGTACCTAACTCTTTCCTCCTCTGTATGTAATATCATCTCAGCATGACGGGAGAGATCATGGAACCTAGTCTCGTACTCTGCCACCGACATGGAACCCTGCTCCAACCTGCAGAACTGATCCCTAAGGCGGTCTCTGACGCTACAAGGGATAAACGTAGGCAAGAAGGCCTCAGAAAACTCATCACATGATACCGGTGGAGATCTAACGGGCCTGGTCTGAATGAATGTGTGCCACCACTACCTGGCTGGCCCATCTAGCTGGTAAGCAATGAAGTCAGCCCCTTTAGACTCCACTAGACCCAAAGTGCGAAGCCTCTCACGGCAAGTAGTAAGAAACTCGTGGGCATCCTCACCCACAACCCCAGAAAACCTCGGTGGTGTTAACCTGAGAAACACACCAAGCATCTTTTGGTCCTCAAACGACATAAGTATGTACGCTGCCAAGGGTTGTGCTCCCTCAGGTGGTACCTGGACCAGAGGTGCCCTCACTGTAGGCTGATCCTGTGGTACTAGTGCTGGTGTAGCTAGGGCGGGTGACAGTTGCATACCCCTAAGTACGCCCAAGAGCTGAGCAATAGCTGCCCAGAGATCTGGAGTCAAAACTGGTTCGAATGGCGGCTGGGCTGGCCCCAGCCCCACCGGCTCATCTGGTATACGAGATGCTGGAGGGTCTGCTATTGGCTCTGAATCCTCCTCTCTCGCCTGGGCTAGTGTTGCGGCCCTGTTTCGACCTCGGGGTCGGCGTCTACCCCAAGATGGGGCTTTATCTACAGGCACGGGTGCATCACCACTGGCCGCGCCACCTCGCGAGCGAGCCATCCTGCGAAAGAGTGAAACAAGTGAGATTTCAAGGAACCAATAAGACACACGCTACACGAAAATGAAACAAAAGAGAAAATCTTCCTAAAGACATCTTGTAGCCTCCCGAAGATAAGTTACGGACGTCTCCGCACTAATCCGCAGGACTCTACTAGACGTTAGCTCTGTACAAGTGAGACCGATAAACCTGGGGATCTGATACCAACTTGTCACGACCCGATTTCTCGAGTCATGATGGCACCTACTATGCCCTACTAGTAGGTAAGCCAACCCGTAATCCAGAACATCAAGCAATGAGCGAAAGGGCAGAAACTAGCGAAACAATAATCTAAACAAGGACAACAAGGCGAAAGCAAACCAAAATAAATATATACAGAAACCCCTCCCATAACCTGGAAGTCACTAGTACAGAGCTATCTAATAAATAGTACAAGTCCCAAAAGTTTACCACAATAAAGCGTGTCTCAAAGGCAACAAGACTAGCTAAAACAGAAGAAGGAGATAAGACAAACCCAAAACGCCAAGTGCTCGCCCTCGTCTCCGAATCACAGTTGCAAAAGAAGGCTGGAACTAATCATCGCTGGTAACTGGTACTGGACCTGCATCACGAAGTAGATGCAGAGTGTAGCATGAGTACCAAAACAAGAGGTACTCAATAGGCATCACAGGCCAACTGAGCAAAAATGGTAAAAATAATAAGAAATGATAGAATCTAAACACAGAAAGGTCAAAACGGATATGAAAAGAAAGCACGCGATCATACCAGAAATAAACTAAGTACAACTAAACTAAACCTAACTGGACCCCATAAGCCCAGAAGGTACACTCGTGCGCAAGTTTAAATAAACCTAAACGGACCCCCATAAGCCCGACAAGAACACAAAATAACTAAATCTAATGAGAAAGAAGAAAACTGAGCTCCCAACCTAAAGTAACCAAGATAATCCATCAGACTCCACCAAGCCAGTAATGCACTCCCAGCCCAGCTAGAAAGAGTGACCCTAAGGGGCACCCAACCAAACAGTCCACTCCCAACCCAGCTAGAAAGAGGGACCCATGAGTGAGGTAGATATCGCGAGTCGTCCTACCATGCAGTCAGCTCTCAACTTAACTAGAAAGAGCGACCCGGGGACACCCAGCCAATAGCACACTCCTAGCCCAGCTAGAAAGAGAGGCCTGGGGGCGATCAGCGATATCACCGAGTCTACCCGGCCAACGATACACTCCCAGCCCAGCTAGAAAGAACGACCCCGAGGGTGATGGTATCTCTAATAGGATCCAATCCAACAATAGCCACCATGGAACGTCGTCCACTCTAAGAAATCAGAGAAAAGGCTCCAAGCCTATACTATCTCAATCCCTCACCTTTAGTGATGCACCAAACCTTCGAGAACGCGTTGAGACTAGAGGGAGAAGATACAGAAGTGCAGCAAGCAGCGATAACGCCTAATCTAAGGCTCAAACTATCAGACTCAAGTCTGCTACTCCAGTCTACAAGGAGCTAAGTCATTCGAACGACGTCGACAGAAAGTCAAGGCTATCCAACCCACACGGGTCATAAGTCTAAGGCAATGCTAGCATAACCTAGACTAAGGACATCATGCTTACGGTTAAGGATAAACAAGGCATATAACGCATAGCATACAAGCATACAATAACATTTAGCACATAAGCATGCAACTCTACTAAACCGGTTAACATGATACTACACCCGAAATATGATCAATCGATCCTAACATAAGGTATCTAATCAAAGTAAAGTAGGAAACTGGTACCCACCCCAATTCACTCCAATTGACATGCTTTTACACAATTAAGCTCAATCTAAAAGAAAGGAAGTTGTAGCCTACGTTAAGGCCGACCGCGCGCGCTTCAAATCAATTTGCTGGAGCTTTTCCATCCCGAACGACCCTTGAACGCTGCCACTCTATCGAATATAGAATCACAACGTTAGTACAGTCGTTTAGACCCCAAAATCACAACAAACGGAGACGGGTCAAATTTGGAGTCAAAATGGGAATCGTGGGACCCGTACCGAACTATTCGGATTTGACTCCGTCAAGAGACCCAAAATAGTACCCCGAACTTGTGTTCCAAAATGGAACACAATTCCGGGATCAAAACGCAGCAAAACCCAACATGAAAGGAAAAATCACATTTTAATCAACTTAAAAGAAAACATACAGCGGTCTAAACTCGAAAGTTACGAGAATTGAAAGGTTCCCAACACTCCTTGAACACTCTACGACAAAGCCACGACAATTCCCAACACGTGGGTCTTCGAATCATCCAAAACCGAGTTAAAATGAGTGAGATATGACCAAAACAAGGATGCCAAAAATAAAAGTTCGAAAAAGGGCCTAATAGTCTGGTTTATAACCAAATTTACCTCGAACGACGCACACCCAACAACTTTTGAACACTCTACAGCGAAGCCACTGAAAATACGAAGCTCCCGAACTTCGAATTGCTTAATTCGGTTGAGAGATGAGAGAGTTATGAATGTTTTAAATTTGGAAAGGGTTGCTTATATTTTCTGCATTTATAGCAGATTGTTTTGCAATTTCTTTCCAAAACTTAAAACTCTGACTGGGTGCTCCGAACTCGTTTGGAACCCCGTGCACGCAAACGAGATATACAACCATACCAAATTCGATATTCCAGACTCAATGGCGCAGTTGAAATTTCCATAAGAGGCCATCTTGACAAAAAAGTGGGTCCCACACTCAAATCTCATTTTAAGTCAAAAATCACAAAAGGGCTCGAAAAATATCGAAAACCTCGGGATACAAAAGAAGGGTCAATCTAGACCAAACTCAACATTTCGGAGCTAACCGCGCTGACGAAATTCTTATCTGAGCGTGTTTACTCAGAATGTTGACTAAAGTCAAACTTAGGCTTAAACTTAAAGTTAAAACGCCTAATCGCACCGACTCACACTGAAACCTCGGGAGTTATGCCGACTATGCTACTAGCCTAAAATGACCCATCCGGAGCTGATGGAATCGTCAGAATTGGATTCTGATGTCATATTCTTGAATTTTTTATCGAAAACGATCGTTCAAGATTCATAAGCTCCAAAAACACTAAAACTTGCACAAAAGTCAAACAAACGACCAGGTGACCGAAGGCAAACCACATAAATCACCAGGTGGGTCAATACATATGGTCAATTAAAATTTTCCCTTGCATGAACTCTTACAAAAAAAACTTAATTGGTAGAAAGACTTTGAATTTGACTTAGTGATAATGATCTCTTATAACCCGTAACTACATCTAATACACTTTCCTCGCTTTGAAATAGACCTTAATAAACGTATAACAATTATAAATCATTGGGTTCGACCTATACGCGTACAGAGAATGATTCAGATCTTTGCTTAGAAGTTGTGGGGCATTATCATTTGTATCAATTATATATTCTATCTCCCTCTTTCTCTATACAAGTGATATAATAGTTTTGAATACAAATGATACAAGAACGAATGTATACAAGTGATACAAGAGTGGATGAATACAAGTGATACAAGAGCTTTGAATTCAAGTGATACAAGAATGAACAAATAGAAATTATGTAAGGCTGAATGAATACAAGCGATACAACAAATATTGAATGCAACAAAGATAGAATACAAATGATACTAGAGCGGATGAATAAAAGTGATACAACAAAGATTGAATACAAATGATACTAAAGCGAATGAATACAAGTAATATATCTAAGAGTGAGAGGTGAAACTATATAATACAACCTAAATGCACGAATGAATATAAAAAATATATTCACATGATACCTAAAAAAATATGTAAATAAATAGAGAGGTAAAAAGACAAAATGTAAAGAGAAAGAGAGGTGAACAATACAAAATACAAAGAAGAGAGAGGTGAAAATAAAAAATACAAAATACAAAGAGGGAGAGAGGTAAAAATATAAAACACAAAGAAGGATATAGGTGAAAATATAAAATATAAAGAGAGAGAAAGGTGAAAATACAAAATACAAAATACAATGAGAGAGAGGGAGAGGGAGATGGAGAGGGAGAGGGAGGGGGGGGGTAAAAATACAAAATACAAAGGGAGAAATAAGGGTGAAAATTCAAATACAAAGAGGGAGAGAGAGAGAGTGAGAGAGAGAGTGTGAGAGAAAGGGGAGAGAGAGAGTGAGAGAAAGGGAGAGAGGACAAACAAGATTTTGTTTCTCTTTTTAGCTTAGCATCTCAAATAGTATTTCTAAATTGTAGATATCTAGACTATAGTTATAGATTTCTAATTATGCCAAAATGTTACTCATTTTTTGAAGTTTCCTTTAACAAAAAAGGCTCATGTGGCCATATTGGATATTTTAAAAAAGAAAGAAAAATTGTAAAACGCACAAGCTAACCCTATTTAAATTCTTAGGGGTCGTTTGGTACAAAGATTAATTAGTAATGCATGATTTATTTTTTATCTAGTGTTTGGTTCATTACTTCCCACCTAAATCTTATTTTTGGATTAAAACTCAACAAAAAACTTCTTTTCAGTTATACCCTTATATTATTGTGAGATTTTCTATTTTATGTAATTGAGTCAAGATAGATAATTGTTGGACAATATTATTTTTTTGTGGTCTTCTAACTAGAAAGGAGATGAACAATTTTGTCATCATGTTTGCTATTTTCTCACTTGAATTATTTTAGGATAGTCACCTTAGTAAATTGATCACTCACAAAACATCAATTTTTAATTTTAAAAAATATAGATCATCTACTTTTAAAACTGAAAAGACGGTAAACAATAGTAAAATCGAATAAACCATCTACGTTTACACATAAAAAATTGCAAGATGTAGTTTTAATATGTATGTAATTTTATAAGTTGTTCGAAATACGAATAATTAGAAAACCACATATATATCAACAAATAATATGTTCAATGGAAAAGAGCCTAAAATATCTTTGAACTATTGAAAATGGTACAAAACTACCCCCATCCACCTATTGGCTCCCAAATGCCCCCTGCCATACACCTATTTGCTCTCAAATACCCCTATCTTCCACCTCTTTCTCTTTTTAACCATGACAGTGAATTTAAAAATTCTTCATTGTGAAGAATTGAAATCACATAAAACAATCAAATGGATAACTTGGATGATATTGAATCAAATGACTATAGGAAATCAGAGTCAAAATGGGATTGTTTGCAACTGACAACATGTATTGTGTTTACAATGAAGTAATGATTGCTTATTTGCTTATACTGGTCCACTTGAGTATGCGAATGGTGCATCAATTCCAATGGAGGAATCAACGTTCACTTAACGACTTAGAACTGATGAGGTCATCACAACTTGGAGGGAGATCAAGGAATTGACAATAGCATGAATAACCCCGGGGTGCATAAATCCCATTTCACTCTTAATTTCTACATTTGATATACGATTTCTTCACATTTTGACACGTTACTATTTCTTGAGTAGACTGATATGAGTAATATGAAAGATTTCATCGTAGGAGCTATCCCAACCACATCATCTCATCAAACACAATATGTCCATATCCGATCAAATTACTGCTATATGAAATGTAACCTAGAGGGAGTACTCCATAAGTCAAAATCCTTTCACAACTTTATCTATTTGATTGTTTTAAGTGATTTCAATTCTTCACAATGAGGAATTAAAGAGAAAGAGGTGGAATAATGAAGATGGCAAATTATGTTTTAGATTTATTTTTAAAAAAAAATTGAATTTCCAAGTTAGCAAAAATAAATTTGTTTTATGTGATTTTTAAAGTGACATGGTAGCTGTTAGTTTTGAGGGGTAAAGATGAGCCAATACACCAAAGGTCACTTTTGACCCCAAAACCAAACGGAGGGTATATCTGATCCATTTCCAATAATTGAATTAAAATATCCCTGGTGTCCACCTTTTGGCTCAAGTACCCTCGATGTTAATCATTTGGCTCATATTTGTCTTATTTTTAATAGCTCCCTTAAAGTAAAATTATTAAATGTTTATTTATTAACTTACTTAATGTGCTTGGTCAAAATTTAAACCTTCTCAAATAAATAATAAAAATCATATTTTTTTTTTATATAAAACCACACATGATTCATATTTTGACTCAATACACTTGAAAATAATATTGATTTTTTTAATTTCATGATATCTTCCTATTGACCTATTTTAAATCAACCCCAATTTATTATAACGTAACCCAACTCATAAATGGGGATCCAACTAAAACCCATACTCACACCAATTGATTGTCCATCTAAAAAATATTATTATTTTTATTAATATAATATTTTAAAATCAATTATCCAAATGTCTTGGTCATTCTCTCTTTTATTCTTTTTTTTAATCTCTTATTGTTAATTAGGATATTCGAGACTCAAATTTAAAATGAACTTACATGTTTATATTCTTTTAATTTATATTATTGTTATGGCGGGATGAGGGCAAAGATAAGAGAAACAAATATTTTTATTCTTTTATTTTGAATTTTGGATACACAAAAATAAATGCAATATTGGTACATATTTAATTAATTAAGTAATCTTTTATTGAACTAATTATTTCTATATGAATGCATCGTTATTTTCTCTCTCTTGTGTTCATAAATTGAAAAAAAATAATTTAAAATGGTGGACAAGATCCAAATAGAAAAAAATAGAAGAGATAGGAAGTGATGGGGGAGGGGAGGAGTATAGAGAGTAGATGTCTAACTTTTTTTTTTATTTTTAATTTACTATGAAATTCAAAATTAAGTCAATCATGTGAATATATATATTAAGTAATTTCAAATTATTTTAACGAAAAAGAGCCTAAAATGCTTTTAAATTAGGGAAAAAGGAAAAATATACCCCCGAACTATCGTAAATGGTATGCAAATACCTTCTGTCATACTTTTAGGACATTGATGTCCCTGTCGTCAAAAAACTAGAGCATATATGTCCTTCGCTCTAATAATATTGGAGGCCCAATATTGCCCTCCATTCAGCTAATGAGTATACAATGCGAGGGTATTTTTGAGCCAAAAAAATAATATTGGAGGCCCAAAAGTGGATGAAGGATAGTTTTGTGTCGATACAAATAGTTGAGTGACATTTTTGGTATATAATATCCTTTTATTTAAGGAAGAAAAAAAATATTATAAAAAAAAGGATGGATTAGGTTTTCTGGTGTAGCCGACACTGAAATTGGTTAAAATAGGACGATAAAACATCCATCAGAATTGAGAATTGAGAATTGAGAAGTGAGAATTGAATTTGTGGAATGGCGTCAAAGTTGGGTTTAGCGGGTGGAATACCGGAGCGTAGAGTTCGACCCATCTGGGATGCCATTGATTCTCGGCAGTTCAAGAATGCTCTGAAGCACTGCACCACTCTTCTTTCCAAATACCCCAATTCTCCATATGCTCTGGCACTTAAAGCTTTGGTTTTGGAAAGGATGGGTAAATCTGAAGAAGCATTTTCGGTTTCCTTAAATGCCAAAGACCTTTTGTACACTAATGACTCTCTCTTGATTGATGATCTTACTCTCAGCACTCTACAGATTGTCTTCCAACGACTTGATCACTGTCAGTACTCTATTTTTTCTCCCTTTCCACTCAAATCCTCACTCATTAATATTTTTAAAATTTTCTTTTCTATCTTCACAGTGGATATGGCCACAAGTTGCTACGAGTATGCTTACGCCAAATTTCCAAATAACTTGGATCTAATGATGGGTCTCTTCAACTGCTATGTGCGTCAGTATTCCTTTGTCAAGCAACAACAGGTTGGCACCACTATTATCAACTACAATTTTTTACATTTTGTAACTCAACCTCACATTTCATTTCCTTAATCCTTTGTAGATAGCTATTAAAATGTACAAGATTGCTGCTGAAGAAAGGTTCCTACTTTGGGCAGTATGCAGCATTCAATTGCAGGTTCTCTCTTCACTTCTTTTTCATTACTTTTGCTCCACCACCACAAACGTAATTCAGGTCTTGCTTCTATTTGTTTTCTAGTCTTCCTTTTTAAGTTTACTTTAGGTCAAAAACTAATTCTAATCCTATGCTGAAGCAAGTCTATCAAGAAATCAACTAATACCTAATTAGGTATGGTCTTCATAGTCATTCTGCTCTATGCAGGCGTTTTTTTTTTTACGTTGGTGGTCAGTCTACCGCATAGTTCTTCCTTTTATTGAGTATTGTGATCAGCTATGCTTTGCAAAGCTCACAAACGCAAAGTTGAATGATTTGTGAAAATGTGGAAAAATCATCATTTTCACTCATTCAAGTTGGATTGCCTCGCAATGTTACGTATCGGGATCAAGTTTTCTAGCAGATGAAATTCACTGCTGATTTTAAGAAGAATGAAATAAGTATTTAAGATGCTTAACAAGTTTGACTTTATCAATTTTTGAGAATATTGATTCTTCTATCCCAATAATGTTATTCCAAAATTGACGCTTGTCGTCAACACTCCTCATCCCTGAATCTTTATCCTAAAGGTAGAACCAAATGTTTGGTCGGAAGCTCAACATCCATCATCTCGTGCTAGACAACATATATTTTGTACTTCTCAGTTTAGCATTAGTTCCCAAATATTTTTCCTCGAACCAAATCAAGATACTAAACAACACTCTTTACCTATTGTTATTGAGATTCACGAAGAGTCACATTATCATTCACAAATAAGAGGTGCGGAGTTGAAATTTCTTCATCAGTCTAACTTGTTATGTCAAACCCCCTCAATAATCAACCTTGGATAGAAATCTCCAACAATTATCTTAGAGCTTTCGTAATGAGCATAAAAAGCATTTAGATGATGAATTTCATTGCAACATTGAGACGATGGATGTAATTGCCTAAGTTTGTTACTACTACCCAAAATCTAAAACCTAAGTCACACTTCACGGACAATTGTTTTTCAATTTACGACCTCATTAGCAATAAAGTGGTCGCATGTGGAGTATAATTAATTGTCAAGAATGGGATATAGAAGAACTATTGACGCTAATACATACGTTGGAGAAAATTTATTTGAATGCACAAATAGAGGACATGGTGAATGGGGATGCAATGTAAAAGGTATTCATTCGCAAGGTTTGAGATATAGACGAAGTAATGATGGATAGTACGACGTAAAGCTTGCCTCACACAAGATAGTCTTATTAAACGGGGCTAACTAAATTTCCTCCAAAAGTGATGTGTTGCCTCCTTTGAGCCAAGTGTCTATTGGAGACAACCTTGCTACTTCTGAGGTAAGAATAGGTCTGCATACGCTCTTGCCTCCGCAAACCCCACTTTACAGGATTATACAATGCACGTTGTTGTAGTGATATGTTTCCTCATGCAGTATAATCTCATGAAATGGGCCTTGCATGGAGAAATCGATGCTTTATAGTCTAGTTTGGAGGATGTAATCATCTTTCCTTGCATTGTCCTATGGAAGAGATGTCTAGAACATGTCTCATAGTCTTTATGGAATTCACCCTATCATGCCATTCATTGTGAAGACTGCCTGATCAACTAGCGTTGTTGGAACGTGGAGAAGCATAACAAGAAAATATGACATACCATACTTGATGCAACCACCTAATTTTGTTTCTCAGGGGAGTTTAGTAGCCTTGTATGTGGATTACGTAAGGTCACGCTATGGTTTGAAACAATCTTCTCAAGTTTGGTTTGAAAGTTCAACACTATAATTCAGGAATTTATCACTCTGTGTTTTAACGACATTATGCATCAAATTCAGTATTTTATGAGAAGCCTAAGCACATTGAGATTGATTGCCAATTTTGTGAAGTCAAGTGATCAACTTGCAAATATCTCACCAAACCCCTCATCGGTCCTTGCAGTAATTACATTTGTAACAAGCCAGGTATATATGAATTCTATGCACCAGCTTGAGAAGGAGTGTTAAGAATAGAAATAGGAACAAGAATAATATATACAATCCTACTTAGAATAGGAATAGAAATTGAAAATAGTATATAGAATCTTACTTAGAAAAAGATTGTATTGTAGTGTCCTAGTTGGAAAAGGAGTCTAATTTAGTTTCTATAAATAGGGTCTCAATGTAATATTGTAGATACCTAAGTCAATAATATTTTTCTCCTATATTTCTCACCATGTCTATAAAAGAAAGGTATGTTGCAGGAAAAATAACATGTACAACAGATGTCCTTAAATCTCATACGTGAGGGGGAGAACATCGTGAGTATTCATGGCAAACATTCTATGATAACAATCAGTTTTATACCCCTTTTTGAATATTGGTAGTATAAATATCTCGCAATGTAAACTATGGTGATTGAGAGAGTTGAGAAATGGCTAGAGGGATGGCAAAAGAGGTATATGTCGGAAGGGGGTAAGAAAGTTTTGATCAAAAGCACTCTTTCTAACATTCATACCATATTTTATGTCACTTCTGCAGGCCCCCAACAAAGTGACTGAAAGATTGTAAAGACTTCAACGTAACTTCCTATGAGACTCAACGAGAGGCATTAGGAAGTTCCACTTTGTGAATTGGAGAGTTGTCACATCTCCAAATGAATGGGGTTCTCATTAAAGATCTCAAGGTGTTCAATAAAGCCCTGTTGGGGAAGTGGATCTATAGATTTGGGATGAAGGATAATGCTTTTTGGATGGGCCTGGTAGCGGAAAAATATGGAACAGTAGATGCTGGACGAAGGACTAGAAACATTGTAACTCCTTTTGGGTGTGGTTTGTGGGGGAGTATCATGAATGGGTTGGAAATTTTTGTAGACATATCTCTTTTAAGGTTGGGGACATAAGCATATGATTAGTTGTTGGGCACATAAGTGGTGCAGAGAGATCGAGTTGAAGGACGCCTTCCCTAACTTATATCGCTGTTCATGCTAGAGGGATGAAAGTCAAACAAATTTGTAGGTCTCATGGGGTGCTATTCACTAGGAACCTTCAAGATTGGAAGATTGGAGAATTTCATAACTTGATAGATCTTTTGTACGGACTAGAGACACCAAACAACTTATCAGATATATAGAGGTAGTGGGAGAGTAGTGATTATTCGCTATTAATATTTTTTTAAGTGTTTGCTAGGGAGAAAGGAAGGTACTTTTCCCACGACCCCATTTGGATCCATAGAGCATCGAGGAAGGTTTGTTTCTTTGCATGGTTGGCGGTAAGGGGTGTGATCTAAATAATAGAGAACCTGGGAAAGAGAAAGAATCACCTATGTCAATTGGCATTTCATAAGTAAAAGTGTAGGCGGATGTGTAGATCATCTTCTTTTGCATTGTAAGGTGGCTAGTCGGTTATAAAGGATGGCCCTCAATTTGTTTAGGAGGCATTGGGTCATGCCAGGTACAGTGAAGAGGCTTTGCAAGGTTGGATTCATCAAAGAGGGAAGAGATGCCCGAGGGCTTGGTGCGTTGCACCCTTCATAATCACGTGGGCCTTTTGGAAAGAGAGAAATAGGAGGGCCTTTGAAGGAATGGAATGTAAAATTGCAGTGTAGTATTTTGTCCTTAGTTGCTTTGTGGTGTACTTACAAGGTCCCAATTTTAATAGAGGATTGAATTTCTTTTGGTGAGAACCATATTTTGGTGTAGGTTCTCTTCTTTTTTGTATTTGACTTGTATACGGGGTTTCCCCAAATGTTAATAGAATTATTTACTGCATAAAAAAACAGATCATCAGAACTATATGGACATATTTGGAGTATTCACATAAATCATGTAAATACTATAGAGCATCTATGTATAACTATGCCTAATAAAGTACATAAAGAATAGGCCTATAATGTATATACAAGGTAATTAAGAGAACATAAAAGGTAAAAGTTTACCTAACATATGCTTGTGTTTGGATTACAAGCAAAAAATATTGGCTCAATGAGAAAACAACAATCAATTGGCAAGACTCGTAGGTGAACAAAAGAGAATTTGATTAGTTGAGAAACAGTTCATAAATAGGTCAAGAAATAAAATTTCATTTCCCAAAAGTAGAAAATTAGAATCGCATTCAGAAAAATATGGCACCGTTCAATTCCGTCAATTTAAAAAGGCATCTAAGGTTGACACACAAGTGGATCGTGAGGCCAAAGACCCTTCACTGAAAGTGTGAATCATCTTGGCAATATGCTTTTTAAACTCAGAAAAATTGCTTTCAAGGGACACCTTCCATGAAAAACCCAAATAATGTCCTACACAAAATAGTTCTTCAAATTCAAATCTATTTTTAGGTAGTTTAAGTAAGGAAATCAAAGGACTGTAAATTTTTTGTTGATCTCAAAGTCCTAATATTAGCAAAATAATGAAATGACTATATTTTTCTTTTGGTAAAGTAATTAAATGATATTAGAAAGTGTTGAGAATATAAATAAATAATAAAAGTGTGCTCTCTCTAACAACTTAAGCTTTTTTATGAGATGGTCACACACTTCAACATGATATCAGAGCTGGCAGAGGTATTGAGATCGAATCTCCCCGCCACCCAAAATTAAAAAGAATTTCCACGTGTTTGGCCCATGAAAAAAAATCAGGTCCGCATGTGAGGGGGCGTGTTGAGAATATAAATAAATAATAAAAGTGTGCTCTCTAACAACTTAAGCTTTTAGATGAGATTGTCACATACTTCAACAGAAAGCATCAAGAAGATGCAAAGTTTTTTTTTTTTTTTGACGACGGAGAAATCTGTTTGTGACCCGCCCTTTGGACCAATTACAGCCTTCTAAACTCGGTGGATAATGGGCCCGCCCCTCTTCTCTTCTCCACTTAAATACTGGGCTTCGCTTTGTGTGGTGTGGGGCATGAACCTGTGACCTAAGCCACAAATCCTCCACCGTTGCCACTTGAGCTAGGCCTTGGGGGCAAGAAGATGCAAAGTTACAAAAACACAGTGTGCAAGAAATCTGCCCCAAACAGAAATATATGGAGCTAGCTTGGCAAAAACCTGTGAAACAGTCAAAAGGGAACCCTACTACTCTACTGTACTAGAGATAGGGAACTAACAAAATCCAAAAAGATATCCACACTGTTTACACTGTGGCAAAAAAGGGCCAGCCAAATAAACTAACTAGACATGGGGCTTTAAGAGTGCAGAAAGAGGTTGATATTCCATTAAAACATCTGCTGTTTCTCTCCTTCCATAGGCTCCAAAATATGGCTTCTGGGATCATTCTCCAGATCTTTCTGATGGATTTGTCAACTCTCCACAATATCCAGCTGGCATAAGCCTATATTTCCACCGTAAAATACTATTTTTAAATGGGTAAAAAAAGTGAACACATTTTGCTAAAGGGTTTTGTGCTTTAAATACAATATAGATATAGATTAACTTGGCTTAATTCCTTGAACCAAATGACCTGATGGTGCTCTCAAGTAATATTATTCGAGGGGGAGCAGAGATGGTGCTTTTATTAAGAAAAAAACAGCTCCGATTGGGAAGATATCTGTCTTGTCTGCATGCATGGGTACTTCATCATATGTGCTGCATTCCTATTTAATCAAAATATCATAGATGCGGTATTCCATGTCAGAGCTATTGTTGTCTGAGTTTGAGGCCCCTTCTGAAGTTATGCAGGAGGAAAAAAAAGCAACTTTTTGTTAACTCTAGCAGTGTTTGTGAAATATTTTTCATGATTGGAGGATGACTATGTCAAAGTCAGGTCACACACCTTTAGAGTAAAAATCACTCATTCCAATCATGTGCTTTCACAGGTCTTTCTCCCTTTTCGATCCCTACACCCTTGCTCATATCTTGCTCTCATCCTTCCTCTATTGCTTTTTGGCTATGGACTTGTCATGTTGATTGCCACACATGGCTCTCTGTCATGGTAGGTACTCTTGGTAGTGCCTTTTTCTGATTTTGCTGGTTGGTCTTCAGTAAAAGTAGTAGAACTGTAGTGCATCCATGCTCACCATAAATACTTTTGAAGTATATGTGGCAGTTCCTGATCCCCTAAATCTTCCTATTCTAGTGTATAAATCCTGAAACTTGTAATGATTTATCTTATTGCAACTTTCTGATGTTCAACTAAACCTTATGAATGATAATTTCTCATATTCCTTCCATCTTGTTATAGGTTCTCTGCAGCAATGGAGGAGAGAAGCTATTACTCTTAGCAGAAGGCCTGCTGAAGAAGCACATTGCTTCTCATAGTTTACATGAACCAGAAGGTGCTTTTTGTTTGTTCTCCCATAACTCTTGAGTAATCAGGCTTGGTGCTCTCTTATGCTTGAACCTTGTTCTATCTACTGAAACATTTCATGCTTTTATACAGCTCTTATTGTGTATGTTTCCTTATTAGAGCAACAATCTAAATATGGAGATGCCTTGGAACTTCTTACCGGAAAATTTGGGTCTCTTATAATGACCGAAGTTGATAGACTACGTTTACAGGTACTGCCTGCCTTTTTCTGCTCTTTCATTTGTTGGTCATTGATTAAGTTAACTAGTCGTAACAATGACTAGTAAATTTGAAAGAGGAAGGACGAGTTCCTTTACATTTGAGGATATTCCTTTGCCCTCGGGGTTAGATAGAGTTGTAAGAGCGCAACAACTGCTGTGTAGGTTAGGGTTAGGGCATGTCATGGGTTCGAATTCTGCCACAGACAAAAGCCTGGTGAGGCCAATTGTCTACCGAGTTTCGAACCATGCGCCACTGACTCTTGAGGATTTCTTGGGCTATAAAAAAGTTGGAACTAGGTTCTCGTGTTGAATGGGTGCAACCTTGGGTTCAGGAGTGTGCAGTTCTCTCGCTAATTGTGCTTTTCTACAAATGTCAAAGCATCTATTATCAGGGATTATTTCAGATAACAATCCCATCATTTTATAATAAAGTCAATATATTAAAGAAGTATGAAAAAAGTCCAAAATAAACCTAGAGTCGCAATTTTTTTTTAACATGGTAACTTTGAACCTAGATTGTAAATATCAAACATACTTTGGAAGAAGTTTGGGGAAGTTGTAGTCATAAAACTTGGTTGACCCTCTATTGTATAAAATGAGATAGAGAGTTCTGGTTGAAACAGAAGTCCCAACTGCATATTTAGGATTCATGATTGCTACTTGGATCATTGATGGTTGAATGCTGAACAATGAGGACGAATTTGTGTAAGGTTTTTGTGAATAGCATCCTTACTTATGGAAATAAAATAAAGTATGAATAGCATTTTTCATCGATATGTTAATCCTCAATGTAGATAACTTTTGCTTTTGGTGTCAGACTCTAGGTGAGAGGTGTCTTGAAAGCATAGCAATTTGTTTTTCTGTAAATGGATATTCATTTCATTTCAGTGGCATATTAGTCCTAGGGTACTCTCCTTTATTTTCTGGGGAACATTGTTTTCGTTCCTTAAATGTGCATTCTTTGACTTCAAGTTGACAGGGGAGGCTTCTTGCTAGAGGAGGTGATTATGCTGCTGCAGCCAGCATATTCCAGAAAGTTTTAGAACTAAGGTATGTGATTTGAAAATGCTGATTGATTCATGTTCATTGTTTGTTCGTGTGTTTACTTGTAGTCATTTGAATTTTGTATATGCTGCTCTCTTAGGTGTTCCACATTGAAGTTTCTTGAATGATTTGTGGCATTGATTTCTGATATTCTGAGAGATATTAAAGAAGATAATTTGACTTGGTAAATTTTCTTAAAGACATTATTTGAACATAGATGCCTTTTACCGAAACTAGGATGAACCTAGTTGCTGTGGCTTGGGAGGGATTACATGCCTTAAAGTCAGTGTGGACCCAGTTTTCTCCAGTCTTTGTGGACATGATTACCTTACATTTGTGTTTGTTCAACCATAGTAAACTGTTTGATGGATTCTACAAGGGTTAGCTGGCCCAGAGTTTACTGTCATAAAAAGGAAAAAAGAAGTGTGTATAACACTGTTTGCAATGCCATGTTCAAATCAGCAACCAAACTACAATGCTTAAGACGATTTTAACGCACACACATATGTAAATCTGACAATTAGATTTAATTAATTAGACTGCTTGATCTTCTAAACCTCTTTTCCCCATATTAAATCCTTTTCCTCCGATGACCACTACAACCCAAGAAACGTCAAAGTCCCCAAATTTCAATCTTGAAAAAGCATACATTAAGTGTGAAAAAATAAATTCCACTCTAATAATACATATAAAAAAATTGATTCTTTTAATCACTTTCCCCAAAATTCTCATTACTACCATCGTAAACAGAGTGGTTTCCAAGAATAAGGAATGAGGGAGATTTTGTATTTCACAGAATAAGAAAAAGGGAATGATCGAAGAGGGCAGGGGAAGAATAATTTCACAAGGGAATGGCACTGTTCACCGAGACTTGAACCACCAATCCTCCACTAGATTCCATCCTCTTCAGCCGTCAAAACCATGCGAAACCACCATATCATTCCAAATCGAAAAAACAGAGCTCTAGATCTTCTCTGTTTTCTCCCTTTAAAACCACCATACTTTACTGCTAAATCGTTGTGCCATAGTCGGAAAACACCACCTCCATCTCTTCCATCCAAATACCACCGACGAACCAATGCCGATCCAGCCAAACAACAAACAAATCAATGCATTTCCGTTGTTACACCGTCAGTCTCTAAATAGAAGCAAAACAATTGAATCGAGAAGAGTTGCTCGAGGCTTTTGATTGCCATCTCCGGTCTAGGATCCTGCTCTTTTGAAGCCCCTAATCTCTCCAATGGAAGAGACTCCTCTTGGCGGAGGAAATTTGCTGTTGAAATGAATAAAAGATTTAGAAATTAGGAAAGAGAAAAAAGATTCAAAAATTAAGAAAGAGAAAGTGGGCTTTAATGAAAAAACAAGAAGAAAAAAAATTAATGCTAAAAAGTATATGAAGCGCGTGTAATACACAAGAGGGATACTCATTTGGTTGTCTATGCCACACCAACATGGGGGGGGGGGGGGGATTATTCCATTTTAAAATAGCTTAGGAGGTAATAGGACCTGCAAAGAAAAAAAAAAAAAAAAATAGGACCTGCAAAGAAAAAGTGTGTCCGTGGATTTCCGATCATGGTTTGGGGGGCGGGGAGCACTTATGCCTTTTCCCTAATTATAAAGCAAGCGCTATTATGAAAGATATACTCTCTCCGTCCCATTTTATATGTCACTTTTTTACTTTGCACTTGCATTAAGAAATGATGTAACTTTACCCTTCTATTCTTTTTTAATGTTTTCTTAAGTCAATTTTATTAATAAATAAATGACAAGATTAATTAACTATTCTATCAAGGGTGCAATAGGCAAAATACGGTAATTTGTGCATAAATTTTATAAAATGACAAGTATTATGGTCCAGCTATTTATAGAAAGGGATGACATATAAAATGAGACGGAGGGAGTAGTTGTTATCCCCTTAACATTTATTTTGTGATGAGGAACTTATAAAACTATTAAATATGCAAGGGTACTTATAAAACTTTGAGAGGCAGCACATCTCAGCCTTATACATAAGATTGCTTTGCCTATTGCAAGAACTGGAGTAACTCAAGTACAGAAAGGCCAATAGTTCCTCCACCACCAAATTTCTGCTTCATTGATATGATTTTGATTCATTTAAGCTGGAGGAGGATGTGTTGTCTTTCGTTAAGTCTTGTTGTGTAAAAGATGGTATTCTGCAGTTGCGATTCCAGTCTACCAGCATCACACCCCCAAAAGTATTGTTAACATTTTGAACCTCACAGAAAAAATGAGGACTGCTATATGCAATATGAACTCATCCATGTTGTATTGGTAGTAACTTGGGATAGCATTTCTTTCTTCAATTACCCATTAAAAGTATTTTTTATACCTGAACATCTTAGTTTAGTACCAAATGATGCTTTGCTATTGTTTTCCCCTTCGGCAGACACCAAAACCTGGTTTAGTGCAGGTTATTTCCCTTAGATATAAACCAGACTGACTTCTTCAGTGTTGGTGCAACATATTAGATTCTCACTAGCATTCGTTGGTGTGTTCTTTTGTAACACATGGTACATGCTTAGTCTCTTAAGAACTGAGGTCAGTTTGAAAGCTTTAGCACTGCATGCGAACTTACTTTCAAAATGAATGGAGGTGCTAACCAAATGATATTACTTCTTTTCTGTTCAAGTATCAAGTAATTTTGTCCTTGTTTACCACTGTTTTATCACAAAAGTATGTGTAACACTAAACTCTTTGGCAGCCCTGATGATTGGGAGTGTTTCCTCCACTATCTTGGCTGTTTACTGGAGGATGACAGTAGCTTGTGTAAGGGGGAAAACAATGACTCTACTTATCCTCTAAAGCTGATGGACTCCCAAGTTTCTCACTTGACAGATGAAGCAGTAATTGCTAATATCTCTAAGTAATTTATTATCTCCAAGTTTTATGATAGTTTCTGACTCATGTAAGTTGTTGAATGCAGTTCGGTTCTCGCCTATCAAATGCGTCATCTCTTGTACAGAAATTGTTAACAGAAGCTAGAAATGATACTGTAAGATGTCCTTACTTGGCGAATATTGAAATCGAAAGAAGAAAGCTTCTACATGGAAAAGGTGATGCGGATAAGTTGGTGGAGGCTTTGGTACAATATTTTTTCAGGTAGCTTCTATCATTCTTCTAGTATTCCTTCTTTTCCTTTCCTAATTTGAACTTTAAACTCAAGATAGGGTAATATAATTTTTTTTGAAGACTGTTATGCACAGCTGCTTCATTACCTTAGGATATTTTGGTGAGTAGTATTAGAATTCATTATACCATGGATGTCGGCTTAGACTAATCTGAGTTGTGAATTATAGAGTTGAAGTTGGATTGCTGCTCTGTCATTGAAGTTCTTCTTGAAATTATTTAACTGTTGAGATGAATGATAACTTTGTGCAGAGTCTCTTTTGGTCATACTTATTCCATATTGCTGATTTGTTTGAAATCAGGGATGTATTCTGCTTTATTGTAGGATGTTGTGTAGTTAGCGTCTATTAACTTAATATTATCCTTGAGTTTTTCCTCCTTGATCACAGGTATGGGCATTTGGCTTGTTTTGCTTCTGATGTTGAAATATTTGTACACATTCTGGATCTTGATAAGAAGATACAGCTTCTGGATAAGCTGAAGGAATGCTGTGAGTCTATTCCAACTAATCCCAGAAAGACTCTTGGACAGCATATTACTGTCTTCAAAATTCAAAATATTGTTGGCAGCATGGTCACTCTTTCCATTAATGGTATATCTTCTTCTTAATGATGCATTACATTCATATCGGTGTAAGATGCAGACAAGTTTACATATAAGGATGCTCAAATACACATAATTTGAAGCATACATTGATATCCGTGCATATAGGGAAACAGTTTGACCCTGACACCCTAGTGCATTTCTCTGTTGAATCAACTGAAGGAACACACTTAATAGTTTGTTCTAGTTTTGTGTGTAGATATGTTTTGAAGTAGATTCATTTTGAAATAATTGTTTCATGCAAGACTTGAATTTAAACTTTAGGGGCCTTAGTGAATAAGAATTGAAACATGAAATATAGTCTGTTGATGTCGATACGGATTGGATTGCATGCAGACTGTGAGTATCTGTTTATTCTGGGCAGTGTGCAACAAATAAAAATGGGAAAGTAGATATGACGGAGGAATTTAATAGTCGAGGGATCAATGATAGGGTCGTTTCTTTTTGCAGTCGTAAGGGCTATGCTTTTGGTGATTATAGTAGTTTAAGGTGAAATGGATATTAAGTAAAGGGGAATAGAAGGATAGTGAAGGTTATTGGTGGAGGTCTTACTAGATTGCATGCTTGCTCTGGCTTACTCCACCTCATTATTAATGGTCTCACAGGCAGGATAGTGTGTGGAGTGGTGGTTGGGGTTCACAGGTACTACCTTGTATGGAAAGGTAGGGAGTCCTTGGACCTCATCTTTTGTATATGTTTATTAGAAGAGGTTGCAGGTTCACTTCAAAGTGATCTTTTCTTACGCTGTCATATTAGGCATGTGCCTTCTCTCCACTTATGTTACTTACACAGTCCTTCAACGACTTACCATGATGTTTAAAAGGACAGTTGATTTTTTTTGTGTGTCAAGTGATAAAAGGACGCGAGAGCTTTTTGATCTTTACCAAATTAATATAATAGAAATTGTCTATACAGAGAAGAATTACAATGTTCGATAAATGCTATAATAGAAACTCTCTATACAGAGAAGAAATACAATGTTCGATAAATTAAGTTTTGAGAAAAGTGGACTCAGTTTGGTGTTTCCATAATAGTGAACAGGGTGTGCAACTCTCTTGATGGGAAGAGTAAATGCTCTGCACCAATCATGGTTATCAATAGTTCAAATGGTACTATCGTATAATTTTTTTTTTTTTTGAAACTGGTAACTTTGTATTCCTCAGCATAGCCCTCCGAAGGTGTTAGTTACATAGAAAAACCAACAAAAAAAAAAGAAAACATGACTACTTACAAAGCTCCTATGTATTCCACTAGTTGAATTTCTTCTTCTATGTTCATTTCTTTACACCAAAAACCTAAAGAGGTAATTATTTTCCACTTAATCTTCTCTATAGTGCATTCTTTCCCTACAAAAATTCTCTGATTTCTCTCCTTCCTAATGATCCACCACATACAAGCAGGATACAAGCATGTACTGTTCTCCACCACCTCCTCTGGCTCTTACTACCTCCCCTTCTGACCAAACAACTTAGTAGGTCTGTTGTATGTTCTGGCATAATCCAATTTAGGCTAGCTAAATTGGTGAATAGAGCCCATACTTGTGTTGTTACTTTGCAGTGGAGGAACATATGATTGTTGGTTTCTAGAGCCTCTTTACAAAGATAACATCTTGAGGCAATAATTTTTCCCCTCTGTTGAAGTTTAACATGTGTTAGGCAAGCTCTCCTAGTTACCAACTATGTTGCGCGGACTTTTCATTTTTGAAGGCGAACCCGTCTCGACGCGACACTGGTGCGGGTGCGCGTGCGGGGTGCGTGTCGGATTCGGTCAATCCGATCCGGACACTTTGACTAGAGTCGAGAAAAAAATTTGGGGAAAAGGAGATCAGTTTCCGGCGACCTCTTCAGAGAGGCGGCAGAGCTGTAAGAAGCTTGAAAAAGTAAGAAGAAGAAGAAAGAGGAGGAGTTTTTTCTTCATTGGAAAAGTAAAGAGAAGAAGAAAGAGGAGTTTTTTCTTGAAAAAGTACAGGAAGTACGGCTTTTTTATTTTTTAGAAAAAGTAAAGTCTTTTCAACTTTTCAACTTTTCTTGAAAAAGAAAACTAAAGGCTAAGGGTTTCTCTAGATAAGTGTGTCCTTTTTTATTTATAAAATAAATTAATACTTTTAATGTTTATTATATTCTCTCTTTTCTTTAACAAAATTATACTCCTTTTGAGTATTTTGTATGTAATTATACCAAAATATGCAATTCATTATTAAATATATTTCATAAATATTTTTAATAATATTTTATTATATATATATATATATATATATATATATATATCCACTTATTTGATTATACTAGATATATTATTATTATTGTTATTGATATAATTTATTTTTCGAGGTACGCTAAAAATAATAAGCAATTATACCATGTATATATAATATATTACACCTTATATTATATATACCATGTATACCAATTAGCCGTATCCCCGCACCCGTATCCATACTCGGATTTGCATCCCCGAATCTTAAAATTTAAATTTTGCCCATTTCGACTCTCGGATTTGCATCCGTCTTGGATACCCGCACCCGAGTCCGAGCAACTTAGGTTACCAATCAAGTGAAACACTTCACCTTAGTAGGGGATACACTCTTCCATATAGCACTCCATGGCCCTGATTTCTTCCCTGCAATGGTGGCTAGATCCCTTTTATACATTCTGTTCACATAGAATTGACCATCAGTATGATGCCTCCATAGCGATTTGTGCCAGCAAAATCTCCAATCAAAGCTAGCATATTCGATACCCACTCTATTTCCCAATCATTAAGAAATCTCCTAAAGAGCAAATTCCATCCTTGTGGAGACCAAACCTCTTGTATTTTGCTGTCAGGATTCAGGCAAATGGAAAACAACCCAGGGAATAAATTTTCCAAGGACCCTTAACCAGTCCAGTCTTCCTTCCAAAACAAAGTCTTATTCCCTCGACCAACCTTTATCCTTACATTGTCTCTGAAAGCCAGCCATAGGTTTCTTATAGTCCTCCATACTCCCACACCATATGTTTCTGTCACTTCCTCTGAACACCATTGATGGTCCTGTCCATACTTGTGTTGAATGAGTTCCTTCCATAGAGCTTTATCTTCCAAATTGTATCTCCACAACCATTTGGTAAGTAAGCTGTTGTTGTGTATCTTTAGGTTTCTTACTCCCAAACCCCCATATCTTTTGCTTTGTTGAACCGCCATCCATTTAACTAAGTTGTAGCTCTTCTCAATCTTGTTACCTTGCCAAAGGAAGTTTCTCCTCAATGAGTCTATAGCTTTGACTACCTTGTCGGGAATGGGAAAAAGTGACATCACATATGTTGGCAAAGAGTCTAAAACAAAATTAATCAAAGTGACTCTTCCCCCAAGGATAGATATTGGGATTTCCGAAGTGCCAGTCTCCTCTCTGATTTTTCTAGTATACCATCCCAGATGCTAACTGCTTTATGCTTAGCACCCAATGGCAAACCTAGATAAACTGTAGGCAACCTCTCTATCTTGCACTTCAATATATTGGCCAAAGCTTGAATCTGTTGGACCTCTTTAATAGGAAAAATGCTACTTTTTCTCCAGTTCACCTTAAGTCCAGAGCATGCCTAAAAAATTACCAGAATAATTCTGACGTGACAGAGTTGTTCCTGCTCTGCTTCACAAAAAAATATTGTGTCATCCGCATACAATAAATGAGTCATATCCATCACCTCATTAACCATGTTTTTGATTCTGAAACCCCTAATCAAGTTGTTTAGAGAAGCTCTCCTCATCAAACTGTCCAACCCTTCCATAGCAATGATAAACAGGAAAGGGGACAAAGGGTCTCCTTGTCTAAGAACTCTTTCAGCAGGAAAAAAACCTACAGGTTCTCCATTAACCAAAATGGAGAACCTGGTGGTTTTAACACAGAACTCAATCCACTTGAGCCATGTAGGGCCAAAACCCATTTGTCTAAGAGTGTTGATCAGGAAGTCCCAATTAAGATGGTCATAGGCTTTTTCAATATCCAGTTTGCACATTACCCCTGACACATCTCCTCTAATCCTAGTATCAATACATTCACTAGCAATTAAAGCAGCATCCATTATTTGTCTCCCTTTAATGAAAGCCATTTGATTTTTGTTGACTAGCTTGTCTATCACCTTCTTCAGCCTTTCTGCCAACACTTTGGCAATTATTTTATAGACCCCAGTAATGAGACTGATTGGTCTGAAGTCTCTTAGATCATTTGCCCCCACCTTCATAGGAATTAGAGCCACAAAGGTAGCATTGAAACTCTTCTCAAAACTTTGGTGACAATGAAAGTTTTGGAAGGTCTGCATCAGATCTTCCTTTATAGTTTCCCAGAATGCCTGAAAGAAGGCCATGGTGTAACCATCAGGCCCAGGTCTTTATCACAAGCACACAGTCTTATCCCTTCTAGCACCTCATCCTCACTGAATTCTCTAGATAACCAGCTCTGCTCCTCCATTGTTATTCTCTGTACATTAAGAATATTTAGTGAGGGTCTCCAGTTTTCTACCTCCTTATACAATGGTGGTAAAAATCCATAATAGAGTTCTTGATTTCCACTGGCTCAGAAGATAACTCTCCATTAATCATTAATGACTCAATGGTGTTGATTCTCTTGTGAGCTGTTGCCATTCTGTGGAAATACTTCGTATTTTTATCGCTATTCTTGTTCCACTGAATTCTGGACCTCTGTCTCCAAAAATTTCTTCATTTTTTGCCACCTCCTCGTATTCCATGGCCAAGTGTACCTTTAGTATCTGTTCATCATCAGTAAGAGATCTAGACTCTTGAGTAACTTCCATGTCCCCTATCTGACTCAAAGTTTGCTCCTTCCTTGCCTTCCAGTTCCCCCTATTCTCTCTGCTCCATTCCTTCAGTTTTGTTTTAAGCAGCCTCAACTTAGTAGCTAGTTTGTAGTCCGGTCTTCCTGACACTTCAAAGGAGCTCCACCATTCATGAACTTTACTTTTGAAACCCTCTACATTAAGCTACCACTTTTCAAACTTAAAATAAGATCTCTTGAAGGCCTTATTCCCACATGTTAAGACAATGTGATTATGGTCAGACCCCAAGCTAGGCAGAGTACATTGCCTAATTTGAAGGAACATTTCATCCCATGGGAACGAGTATAGAAATCTGTCAATCCTGGAGGCATTCCTATGGTTTGCCCCTCCTCTCCAAGTGTTTGATCCCCCAAATAAAGGGGGGTCAATCAGCTCCACTTCGTTGATACAGCTGGACAGATCTGTCATGGCTTTAGAAAGCCTGACACAATTGGTTTTCTCGGAGGGAAACCTAGTAGTATTGAAATCCCTACTTACTACCGAGGGCCCTTCACACTGACTCCTTATAGCTCCTAATTCTTCCCACAACTCCATCCTTTCATTTCTATCACAAGATGCATAGACTGCTGTGAGAACCAAGTTAATTCTTGATTAACTCCACATAATTTACAAGTAATTGATTGGTTCCCATATTCCACTCTCCCCTTTCCATGATCTTTTGTCCCACATAACTAAAATTCCATCCTTGCTGCCAATCGCTTCCAGCCATATTCCCCCCATCCACCTATTCCCCCTAATTGTTGTACATGATTCCCCACTGCCCCATTTAGCTTTGTCTCCATCAAAACTATAATATCTACCCCCTCTTGTTGTATTCTGCTTTTCACCAAATTTCTTTTACTCTCCATGTTTAAACTCCTAACATTCCATGATAGAATTTTTAAATTCATTGTAACTGGGTGGCATAAATTCTCCCACTGCTTCTAGATTCACTCCTAGGTTCTCCATCCTTGAACTTCACATCAAAGATCAAATTTTTGAGCTCTTTAGGGATTATCTGTTTGTCCTTATGTTCTGTAGCACTCGAGGCTAAGGAGCCTTCCTTTTCCCTTCTTTGGTCAATTTTTAACAGAAGGGTCAAAGCTTCCCCAGATAAACCATCAAAAGACATTCCAAACATTTGGCTGAGTCGGAGGATATTGTCTTGTACCCATTGGTTTGTTTTCCCCTCTGCCTCTTTGCTGCATTCAGAGGCATCACAATTGAGAGGTGTCGGATCACTTAGAGGAATTAATTGTTGAGAATTCCCCTGTACCTCCCCTTCCTTAGTTTTATCACTTGTCTCCCTTATTTTCGACAGAATCGACTTTGAATGACGCTTCTCTATATCGTCCAGCTGCAGAGACTCCGTCTGGATAGCTCTTCTTGACACTTCACTCCACATACTCTGTTCTATGCATGTTGACAGAGTATTTTGGGCTTCTGTATTAACTGGCCAAATGTTAATATCTTTAAAAAAAGGCTCAACAACCTTTGTTGGGCTTTTATTTAAATGGGTCGGCTGGCCCAAATAATTTGATTGGGGTTTCACTTGACCTGCAGCAGTGGGGCCCCCGTATGCATGTCCCATCACATCCACAAGATCATTTCCCTCTCTCCTTAGCTCAATTCTCTGTGAAGTCAACATCTGCTTTATGGCATCAACAACTTTATCCACATGGCTACTGGACCCCACAACATTCCTTAAATGCATATCATTATCCACAGGATCCTTTCTGTCTCTCCTTTTCCTTAATCCCTGGGAAGTCAACATTTGCTTTATGGAGTTAGTAGCTTTATCCCTTTCCTTTTCTAGCCTAGGACTGACTTCTTGGCTGTCAAGCTCAACCACCTCAGATCTGCGAAATCTTGCCGGAGCTTCAACCCAAACTGGAAGGGAGAAAATCAAACCACCATCTTGAATTTCAACTTCCCTGGGAATATTTTCAATGGGGCCTTTCACTTTGATTCGAGCCCATCACAGATGGTTTTTTTATCGTGGTTTCTTCTTCAGTTGCAAGCCATCCCCCACATTTATCTCCTATCTCTTTCATAATATTCTCAGACCATAGTTGAAGAGGTAGACCAAGTACTCGAATCCAAAACCATTGAAAAGTGGTGTGGGCTGGATAAGCCCCAGACGTCGGAGACCACCAGTCAAGCACAAGTTGTTTGCCCTGTCTCTTCCAGTTACCAAGAAGAATGTGTTGTGCATCTTTCCTCGATTGGAATTCGAACAGGAATTGAATGCCATTCATGTCAAAAACCTGGATATTGTAAACTCCTTTCCAAGTTTGTTGGATCCTCCTTCTCACATCATTTCTTGTTGGCATCTCGTTGCAATCTGGAAAGCTTCCTATTAGACATCTCTGTAAAAGATCCTTTCCATCATGGTGTAAAGAAGCTGTCACAGTGCCTTGTACCTTGGAGATAGTTGGTTCCTGCACCATCCATCTGTTCTTATAGAGAGCATCCTTGTAGCTACCTTCTCTCCTCTTTGAAGGATGATTTATCTCCCCTATTGCTGGAGTACCAGCTTACATTAAAGACCTCCTATTAATGAAGCTTTCAATCCGGCTGACAAGTCCCAACCACCCCTCATTGTCCTTGTTTTCTGGAATAATAATAACAGACCTCATTTGGCCATTAACCGTAATGATCGACAAAAAACGACCGAACTTGTTGAACTTCAAGGAGCAAAAGATATTAGTTGAAACATCTCTGCCTCTCCATGTCTTAAACATTTTACCCCTGACTTTTGATGCTTCTCGCAACCTTCTGCTAGCCAACCCAGAGCCCCTTTGCTAAAAGTCATCCTCTACACCTAGAGCTTTCCACCCATTCAAACCATGTATCAGAAAACATTATAGTCTCTGTAATGTCAAAAGATTTCCCACCTAGTCTAAAAGTAAATACAATTTTCCATGATGAAAAAAAGGCTTTCAAAGAAAAAAGAAAGATAGGGAAGATTCCGGTGGTTGAAGACTGCCGGAAAAGGGATCAAAGACCCTGAAGGGGTCTTTAAAAGGAAGTCTCGATAAAATTGCCTGGGAGCATATTTTTCACCTTTTTGTCCAATGAGTTCTTATAATGTTAGATTGTATACATGAGCGAACATGGAAATGTGGGCTCACAGAGGAAGAAACTGTCAGAAAAATGGGAGAACTTGATGCAATTCTCTAAGACAGAATTTTAACAGAAGAGTTGACAGTTAGGAGGGCAACATTTACCATGGAATATGAGGAATTGATTAAAAAAATGAAGAAATATATATCTTTTTTAAACAGGTAACTTTGTATATCTATATCTATATCTGTATCTATACTACCTTAAAAGCATGAACTTCCTAATTTGAATGTTAAATTACTATAATACCCACCCTTCGGGGTGGCTCAGTGGTTTGGGCTTGGGACTTCCATGTTGGAGGTCTCAAGTTTGAAACCCCTTGCCAGCGAAAGCAAGGGGTTTGCCTTCTGGGTCGAGCTCATCGCACCGGGCTTGCCTAGTGCGGGTTACCTCTCCTATGTGGTTTGCGAGCTATTGCATAGGAGTGGAGGTTTTACCCTGTGCGCACCCAAAGGGTAGCGGCTGCGGGTTTCCCTTGTCATAAAAAAATTAAAAAATTACTATAATACCCCACCTTAAAACACTCAATTTAGTATATATTCTATATTTAATATTATATTTATTTACGCTATATTATATTAAAAGCAGGTACCTTTTCACATTGATGTGTAGTGACTTTTTCGAAGGGTTGTGACTTTTTCGATGAGTTATGACATTTTTGGAAAGCTGTAATTTTTCTGGAAGGGTTGTGACTTATCTGAAAAAGACACAATAGACACCTTTTCATACTATCCTTTGTTGTCTTTAAATAGATGGGGTTTCTCACACTTTTAAACTACAAATTTTTCAAGTTTTCTATTCTTATTCTTAAATAAGGAAGATTGTGAGAGGTTTTCAATTATGCAATTACAATATTTTTTGTGGTTAAATTAGATAGATCAACAAAAATTGATGCAATAAGGAGAATGAAATAACTCAACTTTAAACGAGAAGAGTATCTTGATAATTAATATGTACTCATTTTCATAGCCATAAACTATACTTTTGCAACAACTTTTACTTAACAATTCAATAATTTTCTGTTGCACAAACTACAACTTGGTGTTCAGAATCTGAAAAGTCTCAAACTGTTGGAGAAAAAATATTTGATCAAAAATTTGTTTGAAGAGTCCAAACTACATTAAATGAGTACTTTTTCGTTTCCCATTTATTTATTGTACTTTTGTTTTTATTCAATTTAACATAGAATGTTCTTTTTTCTTGGGGGTGGGGCGCATCTTTAAGACCATAAAGTTAAAAGACATTTTTATATATTCTACATATGATCCTTAAATTGAAAGTTCTCTTTATTTTTTGAACATATCAAATTAAAATTAGACCAATCTATATCTATCTGTTATTTAATCTATATATACTACCTTAAAAGAATGAACCACTTAACTTAAATGTTGAATTATTATAATACCCCAAACTTAAAACACCAAAAATGTAGTATATCTTCTATATTTTATATTGTATTATATTTATTTACGTGTATAATATTATATTATAATTAAAGGCGGACACCTTTTCACATTGAAGGGTTGTGACATTTTCGAATAGTTATTACTTTTCCGATGAGTTGCGACCTTTTTGATGGGTTGTGACTTTTCTATAGGGTTGCGATCAGAAGAGTTGTGACTTTTTCGAAGGGTTGCGACTTTTCCGAAAAGTTGTATGACTTTTCTGATGAGTTGTGACCTTTCTGAAGGCTTGTGACTTTTCTATAGGGTTGTGACTTCTTTTTTATAAGGCACAATGAACAATTTTTCATACACTACCCTTTGTTGACTATAAAAAGAGGGGCTTCCTCAAATTTTTAAACTACATTTAAAAAAAAATATTCATTATTCTTCTTCTTCTTCTTAAAACGTCCTATTTAGTATATTTCTATATTTTTATGATAAGAAACAATATGCACATACTAATACTATACATTTTTAACTATAAATGGAGGGGTTTCCTCACATTTTTAAACTACACCTTTTTTGTGTTTTCTATTTTTCTCTTCTTAAAACCTCAAGTTTGATTTACAGACTTTGACAATCTCAAAGTTCAGTGAAATTAGAACACTCCCTAATATGAATGTAAAATTAATCTAATACCCCAACTAAAAACATCCAATTTAGTATATCTTCTATATTTTTTTTATCAAATTTATATTATATTATATTATATTAAAAGTAAGAACACCAACAATACAATAATAACAAAGTAACGCACAATGGGAAAGGGAGGAGAAAGTATATTTAAGAGGTTTAACTAAGAGATTTTAAGAGTGTCTAATATTTTATTTAATAATATTCACATTATTTTTAAAAATAGAGTGATACATGGTTTGATATTCACGTGCAACGCATGTGTGTCAAAACTAGTAACTACAAATGTACATAGGAAGTACTGAACCATATTTACAATAAGATCATCAAATCCAGCTATCTGATCCTAAATTGAGTCTAGTACATCAATTCGGGAGATAGTGTCATTGAAGTATAATTGATTACACCAAAAACACAGTAGCAACAAGCAATTAAGCTTGACTTTTTGCATACTGGTTTCTATACTATTAAAACATCTGAAATTCCTCTCCTTCCATATTGCCCACCAAATGCTAGCAGGGGCAATTCTCCATTTCTCTCTGCTCTTAGACTGCATTACAGCTTCTTCCCAACTCTGAATGGCTTCAGCGATCTTTCTGGGCATGACCCATGACAGGCCCTTGAGATTTTTCAACAAAATGGCAAATGCACATAAGAGATACAACATTATTGACCAGCTGCTAATATAGGGTGAACTAAGGAACCTACCAGAATTGAAGGAGACATAGTTGATTATTACCCAAAGCAATACTCAAGAAGTGTACTATGGAGACTTGCCATTTTACAGATTGTCCAGTATTATCAGAGGTGGAAAAGGAGTCCCTTCAATGTAAATTTGAAGAGAAATTTTGAGATGTTTAAAAACGTGTTCAGTTGATAAAGCACCTGGACCAGATTTCTTCATTAAATGCTGGGAGATACTAAAACAGGACATCATGAATGCCTTCCATAACTTCTATGAACAAAAAGATTTTGAAAGAAGTCTCAATGCTACTTTCATAGTCCTTATCACCAGGAAGAAGGGTGACAAGGAACTAAGGGAGTTCAGTCCCATTAATTTGACAGGTAGCATGTACAATTTTTTTTCCCAAGTGCTGACAGAGAGGTTGAAAGGAGTAATGGCAAAGCTGGTAGATTCTCAGCAGATGACCTTTATTAAAGGAAGGAAAATCATGGATTCTGTCCTCGTTGCAAATGAAGCAGCGGACTCAAGACTGAAGCAGAAGAAACCTGGTATACTTTGCAAGCTACACACCAAGAAAGCATGACCTTGTAAACTGAGATATCTATTGTGTCTATTGGAGAAGATGGGATTTGGCCAGAAATGGATTCATTGGATCAAATGGTGTATCTCATCAGTTTCAGTCCTCAATTAATGATTCGCCTGCAGGATTTTTCAGAGTACAAAGGGTGTAGACTTTGAGAAGAGAGATTTCATTTAATTCTCAAGTGTATCTATGTGGCCAATTACAGAGGTATTCTTACACAAAACAGAAGCCTAACTATGAAATATTCAATTAAGGAAACAAATAAAATTTCTATACTTTGGGATACTAAATCAGATAAGAATCTGCCTAATTAGGATTAGAGATCTGATCATATCAGAATCATATAAAAAAGAGATCAGAATCAGGTCTGAATTTGATTAAATCTGAACACAATCAGATTTATCAACCAAGGGGCATCAAGGAGGCCCTTTGTCACCCTTTCTGTTTTTGTTAGCTATGGAGGTACTTAACAACATGATTAAAATTACAAACTTGAATGAATGGTTAAAAGGTTTTGATGTTGCTAGAACTGATAGGGAAAGTTTGGAGGTGACTCATCTACAATATGTAAATGATACTGAAGAAGTTTGTGATGCTGAAGAAGAACAAATTAGATTGCAGGGGATGATTCTGGTATTGCTTGAAGGGATATTTGTTTTACACATAAACGGGAGAAAGTTTTTTGTACCTCATCAATGATGTCACAAATATGGAGCTTTTGGTTGCAATCTTAGGTGGTGCAGTTGTTTCCCTACCAACTATCTACCTAGGAATGCCTTTTGGAGCTAAGTCCAAATCTGCAGATATTTGGAATAATATGATTGAGAAGTTTGAGAAGAATCTTCCAAAACGGAAGACTGAATATCTATCATTGGGTGGTACTTGGTAGATTGACTCTCACAAATTTAGTTCTTGATGCTCTTCCAACATACATGATTTCTTTGTTTCCTATTCTAATTAGGATCATCAATAGGTTGGATATCATAAGTAGTGTTAGAATTAGAATAGGAATAGAAATAGCATATAGAATCCTACTTTTTTTTGATAATAGTAACTAGCATATAGAATCCTACTTGGATAAGGATTGTAATGTAGTGTCTATAAATAAGGTTTAGTGTGATAATGTAGATACAACAACAACAACAACAACAACAACAACAACCCAGTGAAATCCCACTAGGTGGGGTCTGGGGAGGGTAAATAGTACGCAGACCTTGCCCCTACCTCGTGGAGGTAGAGAGGCTGTTTCCAAGAGACCCTCAGCTCAAGAGCATCAAATCTAAGTGACATGAGAGATATATGCAAACATAACAGCCAATACAAAAGATAGCGTATAATCAACAAATGAGACAATAACAAGAAAGATATAGGGAGTGAAACGCAGTAAACATCATAAGGCTAGGACTGCTCCAAACGCTAACAACCCAAACCCTCGCAAGGGAAGACAACCCGCTAACCCTACTAACCTTCAACCTTAATACGCGACCTCCACTCCTTCCTATCTAGAGTCATGTCCTCGGTGATGTGAAGCATAGCCAAGTCTTGTCTAATCACCTCTTCCCAATACTTCTTGGGCCTACCTCTACCCCTCCGCGTACCCTCTACCACCATTACCTCGCACCTCCTCACTGGGGCGTCTGCACTCCGTCTCTTCACATGTCCAAACCATCTCAGTCTCGCTTCCCTCAGCTTGTCCACCACAGAGGCCACACCCACCTTCTCCCGAATAACCTCATTCCTAATCTTGTCGCTCCTAGTGTGCCCACACATCTATCTCAACATCCTCATCTCCGCAACATGCATTTTATGAACATGTGCGTTCTTAACTGGCCAACACTCCGCTCCATACAACAAGGCCGGTCTAACTACCACTCTGTAGAACTTACCTTTAAGTTTCGGTGGAATTTTCTTGTGATAATGTAGATACACAATTCAATAATATTTTTCTCTCATATTTCTCACATTGAATCAGAGCATTGGTGAGAAATATTTGATTAAGAAAATTAGGTCAAAACGCTCATTGTGCGTCAAATCTCGGTGACTTTCTAGGGTTGTTATGCGTCAACCCTGTATTCGTTAGTGTTGTGTGAAAACCAACACCACCACATGTCGCTGCCCTCTCGCGACCATAACCCATTGAATTCCAACCGCAGAAAACCTTCCACGTTCCCCTCGCACCGTTGGAAGTTGCCTTCTCCGGTGAGATCTACACCACGTGCCGGGTGTGCTAGCCTTTTTTAGGCCACTTGTTTGAACTATCGCGGTACATCATTCCAGTGAACTCTACAATCATTGTGCACATTTCGATGACTACTCACACCTATCTCTGTTTTCGTTGGTGTTGTGCAAAATCCAACACCACTACAAGGTCCAACCATCTCTGAAGACCAAAGCGTAACTAGCATTGCCATTTGTAGATCCCTCACGATCCCTCATGCACGGCTAGATCTAGGGTTCCAACGATTGCTTCAGCTCTATGGGCTAGTGCGTGCAACTTTCTCTTTCAATATCAACTAGTCTCTTGATTTTGAGATGTTTCATATATTTTATACTAGATTTCGAGAACTTTCAGTTGATTTGAGTTTTTTTCAGTAGTGTGTTCTTTTTGTTCCAAATGCACTTTTGCCAAAGGGTATTCTCATTTTGGCTGGATTATAGTGATACTTTCTCTTCCATGGCTAAAGTAACATTTGTTCGTCTTTTTCTATCTATGGCTTGCCATACGCCATTGGCCTCCTCATCAGTTTGACATTAAGAATGCTTCACCATGGTAATCTTAAGGAAAAAGTCTATGTGAAACAACCACCTAGTTCTGTTGCTCATGGGAGTCTATTAGCCTTGTATGTCATTGCGCAGGTCATTCTATAGTTTGAAACAGTCTTGTCGAGCTTGGTTTGAAAAGTTCAATATAGTAATTTAGGAGTTTAGGACTCGTATTAGAGTTGATCACTCTGAGTTTTGTCGACATTCTACAACAATTCTGTGTATTTATTTGGTGGTTTATGTTGACGATATCGTTATCACCGACAATGATCAGGATAGTATTACTAATCTGAAGCAACATCTCTTTCAGCTTTTTCAGATTAAAGAACATGGCAAATTGAAGTATTTCTAGTATTGAGGTTGCTAGTCCAGATCAAGTATGTTATTTCACAATGCAAGTATGCCTTCGACATTCTTGAGGAGACAAAAATGGTGGGATGTAGGCCCATTGACACTCCTATGGATTTGAATGCTAAACTCTTTCCAGGATAGGGGGAGCCATTCATTGATCCTAGAAGGTATAGACGACTAGTTGAAAATTTCAATTATCTTACGGTGACTAGACCTGCCATTTCTTTTCCTCTGAGTGTTGTAAGTCACTTTATGACTACCTCCAATGATAGTCATTGGGATGCAGGTAATGGACTACTCTTCGAGGATCGAGGCCATGAACTTATCATTGGATATGCAGACGTTGAGTAGGCAAGATCACCCTCCAATAGATGTTCTACATTCAGATATTGTGTCTTAGTATGAGGCAATTTGGTATCCTAGAAGAGTAAGAAACATAGTGGAGTTGCTCGATCTAGTGTAGAAGTTGAAAATCGAGCAATGGCTGTAGCAACTTGTGAGCGAGTTTGGATTAAATTGTTGTTGAGAGAACTAAAATTTGGAGAAATCAATTAGATGGAACTTGTCCGTGATAACCAAGCAACCCTTCATATCACATCAAATTCAATATTTCATGAGAGGACTAAGCACATTGTAATTGATTGTCACTTTGTCAGAGAAAAGATACCCTCGGGAGATATTGTTACAAAATTTGTGAAGTCGAGTGATCAACTTGCAGATATCTTCACCAAGTTCCTCGTTGGTCCTCGTATTAGTTACATCTATAACAAACTTGTAGACTTATATGCACCAGCTTAAGCGGGAGTGTTAGAATTAGAACAAGAACATGAATAGTATATAGAATCCTACTCTGATAAAGATTATAATATACTCCCTCTGTCCCAATTTATTTGACACTTTTCGTTTTTCGAGAGAAACAATTTAAGTTTGATCGGGAATTTGCGCATGAAATCTTCAATTTTTTTGAAATGAAATTCATATATTTGTAAACTACGTAAAAAGTACTATAAATCACAATAATTGATAATTCAAAATGTTTAAAAGATCTATGAACAATTTATGGTCAATGATAGACTTGTTTGAATCTCGAAATCCAAAAAGTGCCACATAAAATGGACGGAGGGAGTAGTGTCTATAAATAGGGCTCATTGTAATGAAGTAGATACACATTTCAATATTATTTTTCTCTTATATTTATCACAAGTAGGAACTTTTTTGTGGCAACTGGCAAGGGGATAGAGAATGGAAAGGATACCATTTGGTTAAATGGAAGGCACTGACAGTTGAAAAGAGATATGGGGGATTACGAATTAAAATCTTGAAGTTGAGTAGGGCACACAAAATTAAATGGTTATGGAAGCTCACTAATGACAACCAGTTATTGTGGGGAGAAATCTGATAAGAATCGGGTTACCAGAATAAACAAGAAAATAATGTGGAAGTGAAATTATAAAGATTAAAGACAGAAATTGAAAGATATGTGAAATTCAAGAATAAAATTCCCAATTTCAAGATAAAGTGCTAAGAACCCTAATTGATCTTAGTATTCAAAATTAGCGGATTAAGACTAATTATGATACTAATAGAGTCAATTCAAGAACTTAGATAAAAAAGTGATCTAGACCCCTATTAGGAAGAAATTAGAGACAACAATTAGTATAAGACTAATCACCTTCTTTAATTTACGAATAGAAACCAAAGATATCAAATTAAGAATTAATCTTATCTCTTAAAGAATCGTTCTTATAAAATAGTCACCACACACAAAGGTGTAAAGAAGAGAAACCTCTCAAATAATATTAATCATGTCTCTCTAAAATAATAAAAATCAACCCCTATATATAGGGAAAACCTATCCCAAATAGAATAGGATTTAAATCCTACTTTTATGGAAACTTTAAACTAGGAAACTTTAAACTAGGAAAACAAGAAAACTTTAAACTAGGAAACTTTTTAAACTAGGAAAACTCTAAACTAGGAAACTTTTAAACTAGGAAATTTTGACTTTAAGCATTCAACTTTTTGGGCTTCGTGTGGCCCAATCTTCTTTCTTTTGGACTTGAATTTGGACGCTTCTTTCATGATAAACATATTCTTGATTTTTCATTGAAGCCCGTCAACTTCAATACAAGTAGGCTGACATGGATGCTATCAAAATCAGTAAGCAAAATATGAGGAGGAAAACATTTCTAAAGAGGTTACTACACTCTATGGGGTGAGCTTGTGGATATCCATCAGAAACTTGTGGAGTGAATTCAAAACCAATACCAAGATCGAAGTATTAAATGGGGAAAAACTCTTTTCTGGAAGGATGATTGGCAAGCTTGCAAACTAGAAATGCTCTTTCCAAATATATACAACCTTGCTATACATCAACCAAAGGCTATTGTAGACTTGTGGACAACTCAAGGTTGGATCCTTATGTTTGGAAATTGGAAGGCAGTTAAATGACTGTGAAATACTACGAGTGGCTCAACTTTTTTTAGCACAATTGAACAATTCTGTGGGCTTTAGATAGGAGAAGATCCTTGATGGCGGCTGAGCAGTAACAACTGTTCCTTCAAGGTTAGTGGAACTTACATAATGATGAACCATTCCAATCAACAACTCAACTATTGGCCTTGGAAGCTCAATTGGAAAAGTAAAATACCACACAAAGTAGCTTGTTTTGTGTGGCTTTTGGCTGAGGAAGCAGTCCTTACACAGGGATCACTTTATGCTCCACTTGTTTCTTTTGTGGGGAAAAGATTGAGACAATTAATCATCTATTTCTACATTGCTTTTTGAGATAACATGGCAATTTTGGAGCATATTTGTAAACCTTGAAGGAAGATATGCCATTAAGGTTACCACAACCAACAACCAAACAGTTGGCCATGGAAGAACATTTGGAAAACCAAAATATCATATAAAGTGGCATGCTTTGTGTGGCTTTTGGCAAAGGAGGCAGTGCTTACCCAAGAGAACCTAATGAAAAGAGGGATAATTTTAAGCCCCATGTGCTTCTTGTGTGGGGAGCAGGCAGAAACTGTGAATCATCTAATCCTACATTGTAAAATCACAGGACAACTATGGAGATTGTTTTTGAACCTCAGAGGAATAGCATGGAGCATGCCTGGGAAAATTACAGAGGTAACAAGCTGGGTTGTTGGCCAAGAATAGAGGCAGGTGGAGGATAGTCCCAGCAAGCATTTGGTGGACAATATGGAAGGAGAGGAATTCTAGGTGTTTTGAGAGCATAGAGAACAATATGCAACAGATTAAGCTTAGTTGCATCTTGCTACTGTGTTTTTGGTGTAATCAGTTACTTTTAAATGATCCTGTCTCTATCATTGATGTTTTAGACTCATTATAGACATAGGATCATAGAATCATAGAATCATAGATGTAGGTAGTACTTTGTAAATATGGGGCTGCTACAACTCTTGTAAGATTCGGATTCTAACATATATAGAAAAAGTTACCACTTTAAAAAAAAAAGATATGCCATTAAGGTTTCAGAGGCACTCAAAAGCTGGGAAGGAAGCAGGTCTGCAAGCAAAAGACAGAAGCAGACGAGAATTGTTCCTACTTGCATCTGGTGGACAATCTGTAGGGAGAGAAACTCTAAATGTTCTGAAAATGTGGAGAATAGTATGGAGAAGATCAAGCTGAATTGTCTCTTGATCCTATGCTTTGTGTAATCAGATGTACTCAAATGAAACTGTTTCTATTATTGATGTTTTAGATTCAATTTAGTCATAGACACTAGAATTTGGGAGCTCTTTTGTATATATGGTTTCAATACAAGTACAACCCAGGTATTGTTTTGATATATATATAATACTGTTTCCAATTTAAAAAAAAAAGTTCAAAATTGTGCTAGCCTATAGTGTAGATTGTATACATGTACTTCACGAGTTACTTTAATGACATTTTAGTAGGGAATCTGGTTACATTTTTCCTTAATGAAATTAATGACCACGTTATAGAAAACTCTATAGAGTTGCAAACATTATTTTTTGTAACTTGTTGTTGAGTGAGACCTATTTATCTTGAATATCTATTGTTTTGTGGCCAATCATTATGTGTCGCTTATAATGCAAGAAGCTTTAACATCTCAGGTCATTTAATCATTTCATGAACTTTTGTCCTTTTTAAGGAGGATGACATCTATTGCAAAGCCTATGTTTGGTGCATAAGTTGCATATTGCTTTGTTCAAGCATGATTGTTCTCCTAAAGTATTGCCATTTTCTTTTCCAGAGCTGGAGACAAGAGCTGTTAAAATGACACAAATGTACTGTGAAAATCTCCCTCTATCAAAAGAATTGGATGCTCAAGAGAGTATGTATGGTGAAGATCTTTTGTCTATGGCATGTAACTTGTTGGTACAGGTTTGTATTTTTCCATATGGTATTACAGTGCTCTATTCATTATGTATTATTACAATCACAAATATGTGCGACTCGAAAGCCATCAGGGACCCTTTTTGACTTCTGCAAGTGTTTGACAAATATAAAAATAACTTAAAAAAATTCAAAAATGACTTAAAATAAGTTAGGAAGTGTTTGACAAGGTTAAAAAAACTAAAAATAAGTTTAAAATGACTTAAAATAAGTTAAAAATCAAAAGTAGGCCTCCCCTACTTATTTTTTGACCTAAAAGCCATTTAAGTTTGACTTTTTATTTTTGACTTAAAAGCTACTTTTCTTAAGCCAATTCAAACGGGCTCTAAGTGTCTTAATTTGTTGAATGGCTGGTGTTATTTGTCCCCTATAAACTCCCCTGACAACTTTTTTGATTTTGTTAGCTCCTTATCTTTAGTATAGGACTCACTGTAATGGAGCCAACACACCCACTTTTGATCGCACTCTTTTGTGTACTATTTGCATCTTCTTGATGCCTTTAATGTAATCTATTACTTCATCAAAAAAAAATATGTGACTTGAAAGCTGCAGCTTCAAACTGCACCATATTATGTCTAATAGTTTCTATTTTACAAGATGTTCCTTTAAATGGATTTCTAGTAATTAAAGACCAAATCTTGTTATCTGACATGTTTTCTTGGTTGGTAGCTCTGAACATGTTGAAGTGTGTGACTATTTCATCTAAAAGATTAAGCTGTTAGCGAGAGAAAACTTTTTATTTTACTCGATTATGTCTTAAACATGTTTCTAGTGTGCAGGCTTTGATTCTTTTTGATGAGCTAAGCACATGGAAATTCTATTCAATAATGATCTCAATATCATATAAAAGTTTAAACAGTATCTTTTCTTCTATTTTCTTTCTTGTCATTACATCCACACTCCTTACAAGTGTAATTGGCACACTTTTGTCATATATCTAAATCTATGCCACACAAGCATGGCTAATGGTTGATTTTCTATGTGTCTATGCATGCTTTTTTTGCCAAATAGAGGTGTTAAGTCGAGGAAAGTTCTTACAAGGGCTGGTTTTGCAAAACCGCACGAGTTACTTCGATTTAAGTATAGTTTGTATTGGTTTTTTTTTTGTATTTTTTTATGTATTTGCAATTTTGTTTTTACATTTTAATTAAGTAAAATCAAAAGCTTACTTAAGTTTTTATAATAAATATTTAATATAAGTTATCTATTTAAATTATACGAACTGTAAAGTGAATATGTAGATGTTTTTTTTTCTTAATTTGACACTCAAAATCACTTTTGAAAAGATGGGCTAAACAAAACCGTATGTCTAGTACTGACCAAAGCACTTTTCAATTGGATTGTCCCAAAACAAACTACAGTTCTCCGCATGAGTTTCTCTGTTAGTCCTTTTTGGCAGAAGTGCTTTCAAAATAAGCATATTTGGGAGATTGCCTTTACTTTCTTTGAGTATGTTTAGTGGTTGCTTTTAGCTTTGTTTATCTTTTTACTATAAGGTGATATGTTTTTTCATAATTTCCAATTGTCGAGTCAATATCTTACTTTCTATTGACATAACAAGGAGAAGTCTTGTTATTTTTTCTTTGTGTAACTGTCTAACTGATTAATCTTCTTACCCTGGCTGTAGCTCTTTTGGCGTACTAGGCACATCGGGTATCTGGTGGAATCAGTTATGATCTTGGAATTTGGCTTGACAGTAAGAAGGTTAGAAGGTTTAAATTCTTATATGGCTTCTAATTAGCACATTCCTAATTCACTAACCCATTGATCAGATTTATACCTTTCATGAATGTGCAAAAGAGCAAAACCATGTTAACTGATGGATGGCTTACACAAAATGTCCATAATATGGTAGACTTGACTGATGGATCCCGTTCTTGTTTTTCATTCTAATTTTGAGGGTCATGTCTTGCACAACATGCACTTGTTGCCTCTCCAAGACAGTTGTGAGAAATATTGGGGAAGAATATTATTGAATTGTGTATCTACATTATTACATAGAGATCCTATTTATCTAAAATACAATCTTTGACCAATTAGGAAACTATATATTATTCCTATTCCTATTACTATTCCTTTTCTAAAACTCCCCCTCAAGCTGGTGCATACAAGCCATATGTACCTAGCTTGTTACAAATGTAATTAATATGAGGAAAGATGAGGTGCTTGGTGAGATATCTGCAAGTTGATCACTTGACTTCACAAAAGTGATAGTCAATCTCAATGTGCTTAGTCTTCTCACACAATACTTGATTTGATGCAAAATGTCAATAAAGTACAAAGTGATTAATTCCTAAATTACAGTGTGAACTTCCCAAACCAAGCTTCAAAAGACTGTTTCGGACCATAGAGTGACTTACACAATCAACATACAAGGCTACTAAACTTCCCTTGAGCAACAAAATTTGGTGGTTGCTCCATATAGACTTATTCACCATGCACAGTCGCCAATAAGTGCTCAAAATCAGGTATGAATATATGGATCATCTTGGAAATCAATGGATTAACCGATATTAAACAAGAAAGTCACTTCAGTTACTTGTTCCTAAAAAAACAAGAAAGTCACTAAAAAATGAACCGAAACATGCTCATACGTCAGAGTATTAGATTTGATGACCGAAAGTGTTCACACTCCGAGAAATAAAAGTATATCGGTTGGGTCGGAAACTCGGAATGATGGCATGACCATATTGAGAAAGAGAAATTATATGGGTAGGGTCAAAATGATGGCACGACTGTACTGCAAAATAAAAATTATCTGGGTAGAGCCGGATTGACGACACAACCCTATTGAAAAAGAGAAATTATATGGGTAGAGTCGGATTGATGACAGGCCCCTACAGAAGATGAGAAATTATATGGGTAGGGTCGGAATGATGACACGACCCTACACAAATAAGAAAGTAGTCATCGACAAAAATGATGTTACACAAATCAGATATAAAAAAGTAGTCACCGGAAAGATGTCATGGTGCTATACAAATCAGATATGAGAAAGTAGTCACCAGAATGAGGGCACGGTGCTACACAAATTGTATATGAGAAAGTAGTCACCGGAATGATGGCACGGTGCTACACAAAGTAAATATGAAAAAGTTGCACCGGAAAGATGACATGGTTCTACACAAATTAAATATGAAAAAATAGTCACCGAAATGATGGCACTGTGCTACAATATTAGATATGAGAAAATAGTTACTTGAAAGATATACGGTGACCCAACTTTTGCGAACATAATTGTTGGCCAGACGGGTGGTATATATGGGTAGTAGCCACCTGCCGGCAACAAAAGCTCTTTTATTCTCTACCAAGATCGTAGATGGTAAGAGTGCTAAGAAATTGATTTTAGTATTCAAAACTAGTGGATTAAAACTAAGATTAAAACTATGACTTCAGTTATAGTAGAAAATAATACTAAAGCAATGGTTGAGAAGCTAGTGTTAGGGAGAAAACCTTAGTTGCTCGAACTCTTCACTTTTGGTGCCGCACCCGTGTCGACACGACATGGGTGTGGGATCTATGTCCGATTTGGTTGATTTTGGGTCCTTTGACCAAAATCAATGGAGAAAGTCTAGACAACTATAATGATTTCTATAATCAATACAAAAGCTAAGGTGAAATTGAAGAAAATGAAATACCTTTTATATAGAAATTTCTATGTCACTCATTTTCCTTTAATGTCCTTCCAAGATTCTCAAGATCTCCACATAATATCTCATAATTTAGGTTTTATACCTCTATTTTTAGATATGCTATTAATTATATATAGGCGAATTCCCACACCTGTTTCCATACATGGATCCATATCCCCAAATCTTTAAAATTAGATCTTGATGGAACCAACCTCTAGATCCACATCCGTATCGGGCACCCACACCCCAGTCTGAGCAACTTAGGAGAAAGCCATAGTGTCAAAATTAGCACATAAAATCATGACCCCCCCGACCTGATTATGTTTGGGTGGGTTAATAAACCACTTATTTTATTAATTGGGCTCATTTTTGACCTGTTTAGTTCAACCCATGGTTGATATGCAACCCAAATTAATTCATGAGCTATGTAGCTCAGACTCTTCAAAAAGGTCAAGGGGTGCGTGTCGGATTTGCCAAAAGTAGTTTATTTTTGCAGAATCCGATACGGGTGCGGCATCAAAAGTGAAGAGTTCACACAACTTAGCCGAAATGTTTAGCTCTTTTCTATTTTTGGTGTAAACATGAATATCCTCATGAAGATGAGGATATCCCTAGTATCTTACCGTCCTTAATGTTAGTTTTCTGAACGTTAAATTCGAACCTTGAGCATCTCTCATTTCTTTGACGGTGGCCACTTTCTGTAGACTCAAGCTGAATAGGTCAGGGAAACTAGCTTTAAGTGAAGCTTGTCCCACCCAAACTTCCTCACAAAATAGAGTTTTTCCACCATCTCCTATCTTAATTGTGCACTTGTTTATAAGTTTTGGCCATAGATTCCTGATTGTCCTCCACACTCCGGTGCCATATGGTTGTGTTGCTATGTTGCTGATCCACCTTGTCTCCATTCCATAGCTAGCCTTGATGGTATCTTTCCACAGCGACTGTTCTTGTGATGCAAATCTCCACAACCATTTCATTAGCAGGTTGTGGTTTTGTATTTTCAGATTCCTTGTTCCTAGTCCCCCTTCTTTCTTGCTGACTAAAACTTCATTCCACTTGACCAAGTGAAACTTGTGCTTATTCGGATCGCAGTTTCCTTGCCAAAGAAAATTTCTTCTAATGGCATCTAATCTGTCTCTTACACTTGCTGGCATAGGGTACACCGACATCATGTAGGTAGGCAAAGCATCAAGAACACTGTTGATGAGAGTAGCTCTGCCACCCAGTATGACTTTTCCAATTGGCAAGCTTCTTCTCGCATTTCTCCAGTACATTGTTCCATATGCCTTTTGATTTGCTCTTATCTCCTAGAGGCATTCTCAAATATATTGTGGGCAGCTCCCCTATCTTTCCTCCCAGAATATTTGCCAAACTGTCAATTCTAGGTACCTCATTGACTGGATAGATGTAACTTTTGCCCCAATTAATGTGTAGACCTGAAGTTGCTTCAAACAATATCAATATTATTCTTAAAAACTTCAGTTGACTGATGTTTGCATCACAAAATATTAGCGTGTCATCTGCATATTGGAGATGTGAGATGGCTAGACTCTGTCTATCCTCCATGTTTGCATTGAATCCCCTTATCCAGCTGTTTGTCTGGGCTGTTCTTAGCATATCATTGAGACACTCCATTGCCAAGATAAAGAGAAAAGGAGATAATGGATCCCCTTGTCTCAAGCCTCTCTTAGATGAGAAGAAACCTGTGGGAGAGCCATTAATCAAAACTGAAAATTTCACTGTAGTGGTGCAAAATTTGATCCATCCATCTTTCCCCAAAACCCATGTTTTCCAAAGTCTTCCATAGGAAACCCCAATTTAAGTGGTCATAGGCTTTCTCTATATCCAGCTTACAAAGAATGCTTGGGGCGTTGCTAATATGCCTCACATCTACACATTCGCTGGCAATAACAATAGCATCCATGATCTGCCTTGCCCTTAATAAATGCCATCTGATGTGTATCTACCAGTTTTGAAACAACTTTTTTCAGCCTCTCAGTCAACACTTTTGAGATGATCTTATATATGCTACCTATTAAGCTAATAGGTCTAAAGTCTTTTAGTTCTTTGGCCCCCAATTTTTTTGGGGATCAAGCTATGAAGGTGGCATTGAAGCTTCTTTCAAAAATGTTCCGATTATGAAAGTTTTGAACTGCTGCCACTACTTCTTTGCTTACTATTTCCCAGCAATTGGTGAAGAATGCCATGGTGAATCCATCCGGCCCAGGTGCCTTGTCCCTCGCACATGCCATCACACATTCTTTGATCTCAGCCTCACTAAATTGACATTCTAGCATTAAGTTATCTTCTTCACTGATAACAACACCTGATCTATGGTTGAATTGACGTCTCCATATCTCTGATTCTGTATACAACTTCTGATAAAATTTGACAATCTCCTCCCTGATCACTAATGAGTCCCCTGTACACACACCATCCACCAGAAGTTTGTCTATATTATTCTATCTTTTGTGACAGTTTGCAGTTCTGTGAAAAAACTGTGTTTTTGTCACCTTGTTTCAACCATATAGCTCTGGACCTTTGTCTCCATGCGACCTCCTCCTTTTTTGCATTTTCCTCAAACTCCACAATGAGAGTTGTTCTTAGATAGATCTTGTGAGAAATATTGGAGAAGAATATTGTTGAATTGTTGTTTTAATTATTACATAGAGAACCCTATTTATAGACACTATAATACAATTCCTTACCAAATAGGAGACTATAAACTATTCCTATTCTATGTAGGATTGTGTATACCTATTCTATTCTAACACTCCTCCTCAAGCTGGTGCATACAAATTATATGTACCTAGCTTGTTACAAATGTAATTAATACGAGGATCGGTGAGGGACTTGGTGAAGATATCTGCAAGTTGATCATTTGACTTCACAAATTTGGTAACAACATCTCCTGAGAGTATCTTTTCTCTGACAAAGTGACAATCAATCTCAATGTGCTTAGTCCTCTCATGAAACACTGGATTTGATGCGATATGAAGGGCCGCTTGATTATCACACACAAGTTCCATATGACCGGTTTCTCCAAACTTCAGTTCTCCAAGCAACTGTTTGATCCAAACTAGCTCACTAGTTGCTACAACCATTGCTCGATATTCTGCTTCTGCACTAGATCGAGCAGCCACACTTTGTTTCTTACTCTTCCATGAAACCAAATTACCTCCTACTAAAACACAATATCCGGATGTAGAACGTCTATCAAAGGGTGATCCTGCCCAATCAGCGTCCGTATATCCGGTGATATGCTCATGGCCTTGATCCTTGAAGAGTAGTCCTTTACCAGGAGCTGACTTTATATATCACAGAATACGAACAACTGCATCCCAATGACTATCACAAGGAAAAGTCATAAACTGACTTACGACACTCACAGGAAAAGAGATGTTCGGTCTAGTCACCGTGAGATAATTCAACTTTCCAACCAACCGTCTATACCTCTTAGGATTACTGAGTTGCTCCCCCTGTCCTGGAAGGAGTTTAACATTTGGATCCATAAGAGTGTCAATAGGTTTACATCCCATCATTCCTGTCTCCTTAAGAATGTCTATAGCATACTTGCGTTGAGAAATAACAATACCTGATCTAGACTGAGCAACCTCAATACCTAGAAAATACTTCAGTCTGCCGAGGTCTTTAGTTTGGAAATGCTGAAAGAGATATTGCTTTAAATTGGTGATACCAACTTGATCATTGCCGGTGATAACGATATCATCAACATAAACAACCAAATAAATACACAGATTTGGTGCTGAATGTCGATAGAACACATAGTGATCAGCTCCACTACGAGTCATGCCAAACTCCTGAATTACTGTACTGGACTTTCCAAACCAAGCTCGAGGAGACTGTTTCAGACCATAGAGTGATCGATGCAATCGACATACGAGGCTTCTAGACTCCCCCTGAGCAACTAAACCAGGTGATTACTCCATATACACTTCTTCCTCAAGATCACCATACAGAAAAACATTTTTAATGTCCAACTGATGAAGGGGCCAATGACGAACGACAACCATAGATAGAAAAAGACGGACTGATGCTATATTGGCCACATGAGCGAAAGTGTCACTATAATCTAGCCCAAATATCTGAGTATACCCTTTGGCAACAAGGCGAGCCTTAAGCCGATTGACTTGACCATCTGGACCAATTTTGACCGCATAAAGCCAACGACAACCAACAATAGACTTACCTGTAGGAAGGGAGACAAGCTCCCAAGTACCACTTGAATGTAAAGCAGTCATCTCATCAATCATAGCTTGCCTCCATCCAGAATGAGAAAGTGCTTCTCCTCTAGTCTTAGGGATGGAAATAGAGGACAAAGATGATACAAAGGCATAATGGGGTGAAGATAAACGATGATAACTCAAGAAAGTATAATGGGGATTAGTATTTCGAGTAGATCGTATACCTTTTTGAAGTGGAATCAATTGGCTAGCAGAAGGCAAGGCCGCAGTGGGAGCAGGGTCCGGCGCATGACATGAATCATTTGAGACTATTGTTGAACGTGGACGCCGATGATAAGTTAGGAGTGGTGGCACTCCAACTGGAGATGGAGAAGTAACCGTAGGTCCCTCAAAAGTCGGTACAAGCAAGACTTGAGGTATGGGTAAGACCTCAGAGACATCAAGATGATCAGAAGATGTGTAGTAAGGTTGAGATTCAAAGAATGTTACATCGGCAGACATAAGATATCGGCGGAGATCATGTGAATAGCAACGATACCTTTTTTGAACTCGAGAGTAACCAAGAAAGGCACATTTAAGAGCACGAGGGGCTAATTTATCTTTTCTTGGGGCTAAGTTATGAACAAAGCATGTGCTCCCAAATACACAAGGAGGGATAGAATAGCGATGTGACTGAGGATACAGTATGGAATGTGGAACCTGCTTCTGAATAGAAGATGAGGGCATTTTATTAATTAAATAACAAGATGAAAGGACTGCATCACCCCAAAAATGCAGCAGAACATGAGATTCAACGAGGAGAGTGCGAGCAGTCTCAATGAGATGCCTATTCTTTCTTTCTGCTACACCATTTTGTTGAGGAGTGTATAGACAAAATGTTTGGTGAATAATTCCTTGGTGAGACATAAACTCTTGAAACTGTGATGATAAGTATTCTAAGGTATTCTAAGGCATTATCACTACGAAAAGTACGAATAGAAACACCAAACTGATTTTGTATTTCAGCAAAGAAACTTTTGAATATAGAAAATAACTCAGAACGATCTTTCATTAAGAAAACCCAAGTACATCTCGAATAATCATCAATGAAGCTAACAAAATAATGAAATCCTAAGGTGGAACTGACTCTACTAGGACCCCAAATATCAGAATGAACTAATGAAAAAATAGACTCTGGACGACCCTCAGTACCACGTGAAAATGTGGCACGAGTGTGTTTCCCAAGTTGACACGACTCACAATCTAATTTGGATAAACTAAGCACTATCTGTTGCAGTTTGGATAGACTCGGATGTCCCAAGCGTTTGTGAATGAGGTCCGAAGGATCTGTAACGGAGCATGTTGTGAAGGAATTTGAAGAGGTAAGATAGTAAAGGCCTTGTGATTCATGTCCTATGCCAATCGTCTGTCTCGTACTGCGGTCCTGCATGAGAAAAAAAATCATCAAAAAGGTTATACTGCAATGTAGGGCACGTGTCAAACGACTAACATATACCAGTTTAAAAGGAGAACCAGGGACATAAAGAACAGAGTGACAGAAGACAAAAGTGTGGCTTTTCCAACCCCTTTTGGTTTTGTTTGTATCCCATTGGCCAAAGTAATAGCAGGAAGAGATTGTGAATAAACAATATCTGACAGAAGTGATTTGTTACCAGAAATATGATCAGAAGCGCCCGAGTCCATAACCCATGATCCATGAGTATTAGACTGTGAAACACAAGCAAAAGAATTACCCGCAACATCATGTTGAACAACCGAAGCTACTTGTGGAGACGTTTGCTTACTTGCTCGATATTGAAAAAACTCATCATATTCTGATTGAGCAATATGAGCATTATGGGATGGTCGATCAGGCGGAGCAACAAATGCTTCTTATGGAGATGTCTGCTTACTTGCACGATTACGAAGGAACTCATTATATTCCTTTATAACAACAAGATCATAACTGGATAGTGGACCGTGCAAATTATGACATATGTCACGAGTGTGTCCAGACTTATGACAATAACTACACTTGGATCAAGGTTTTCCAAAACGACCCCCTCCTCGTCGATTCTCCATAGATGGATATGCTCGTTTTTCTATGGTTTGAGATGTGAGAGCAGATGAGTCAATGGTCGGTGATGAAACTACTTTGTGGCTGGGAGGCGCGGCAAGACGAAGTAGACGAGAGAATAATTCATCAACTGTAGGAATTGTAGGACTAGCTAAAATCTGATCACGCACTGAATCATGGTCAGTAGGAAGTCCAACAAGTGTAAGAACTAGAAACAATGTCTGTCTGTGCTCTTGTTGTTTTTGCATGTCCGTGGTAACTGGCATCAATGTTCAAATTCCTCCATGACTGCCTGTACTTGTCCCAAGTAGGTGGACATATCTGAATCTTGTTTCTTTAAGTTGGTCAGACGAGATATCACATCATAGAATCGGGATATGTCATTAGTGTATAAAGCATGAGCGTTTTGCCAAACTGAATAACATGTTTGGAATGGATGGAACAAGGGCATCAACTTGGAATCAATAAATCGCCATAGGAGACTACATAATTGTGCATCAACCTTCACCCATTGTGCTTTGGCTTTTGCATCTTCCACCCAAGCAATGTTCGTGAAGTGATCTTGGACACCTTGACCCTTGCACCACAACTCAACTGAGGAATCCCAAGCTAAATAGTTTGAGCTTCCTATTAACGGTTCTGAAGTGATCATAGGGCTTGAACTTCCAATTCCGATATTCTTGGAGCCAAAAGTATCAATCCCGAAAGACATGTTGTGATATTAGAATATGTAGCCAAAAAATAATAATAAGAATAATAAAAAAAAACTGTAATGAGTAGCCAAAAATTTGGAATTTTTTTTTCTTTGGAATCTGGAAAAGAAATAGGATGTTGCCGGAAAAGTAGATCTGATCGCCAAATATTGGTCGGAATCAGGAAAAAATTATATGGGCAGCCTCGGAATGAAGAGGCGACCTAGATAGATAGAAAATTTTTTTTGTCGAAAAACTGGCTGGAACAGGGCTCACGCGCTGGCGCGTGGATCTGAAAACTCGCTGGAGAAATTTTTTCGACGGCACATGACGGCGCGTGTGGCACTTGTTTCCGGCGGGTATGACTGGGGTTTTCTCGCCGGGAAGTTCCGCACCTAGTGGTGGTGTTAATTTTTGAAAAATAGTGATGGAAAAAATTAATTACCGGACATTACCAAGTTTCAAAAAAAGAAAAATTAATTACCGGACAGCCACTAGGTTACCGGAAAAATTGCACATTGTGATTTTTTTTTTTCCACAATTGCTCTGATACCATGTGAGAAATATTGGAGAAGAATATTATTGAATTGTTGTTTTAATTATTACATAGAGAACCCTATTTATAGACACTATAATACAATTCCTTACCAAATAGGAGACTATAAACTATTCCTATACTATGTAGGATTGTGTATACTGTTGAAGTTTGCTTTTAGTTACTGCAGTAACTTTTAGCAAAATAAGTTATTTGGTTTGAATAAATTTGAATTTTGAATTTTAGTTAGTTTGTTTATGTTGTTGAGATATTTTAGGTTGTTTAAATTTTAAATTATGCAGATTATATGTTTTATGTTAGCTATTTAAAGCCCCTCAATGCTTAATAAAATTATTGAAAGCTATTGAAAGTCATTTCAACCATTGAGAGACATTTTAATCTTTTTGTGCTGCCCCACTTTTAAAAAAACACCAACATATACCTATTCTAGTCTAACAATCTCATCATCAGATAACTGTCTCTGGTCTTGTATTACCTCAAGCTCTGTCAACTGACTTAGGATACTCTGTTTTTGTAGTCCCAAGTTGCCTTGGCTAGTCCTACTCCACTCTTTTAGCTTACCTTTCAAATATTTTAGTTTGTCAGCTAAAATATAATCTGGTCTGCCTCTGCAATGGTGAGATTCCCATCATAAATTTACTTTCTCCTTGAAATTTTCTGTCTGCAGCCACCAGTTCTCAAATTTGAAGAAAGAATTTGATCTCTCCCAAATTCCACATTCAAGAATTAGGGGACTGATCTGATGTTACTCTATGTAGGACTGATTGCTTGATGTTCCTAAAAGAGTTTTCCCATGCTTCAGAAATCAAAAATCTGTCTAGTCTGGCTGCAACATCATGGCCTTCCCCTTTCTTCCAAGTATACTTGTTCCCTGCTAATTGTAAGTCCACTAGCTCCATATCCTCGATGAACTCTGAAAAATCCATCATGGCTTTATTATATCTTGAACAGTTCTTCTTTTCTGAAGGAAATCTAACGGTGTTAAAATCTCCCACCACCACCCAAGGACCTGTGAAAAGTCCTCTTACAGCCCCTAGTTCCCACCAGACCTCCTCTCTTTCTAATGTACTGTTTGGAGCGTAAACTCCTATCATATGCCAACTGAAGTCCCGAGTTTTGCCCACAAATTTACAAGTTATACAGTATGTACCTGTCTCGCATATTTCCCCATCCCACAGTCTGCTATTCCACATTAGAATTATGCCCCCTCTTGTGCCATTAGCTTCTAGTTGCACATACTTCACCCATCTGTTCGACCATAAATCTTTAATGATCTCCCTTATATCCCCTTGAAATTTCGTCTCCTGAAAGAAGAAACATCAGCTTTCCAATTGTGTAACAAACTTTTAATTAGGAGTCTCTTCCTGGCATCATTGAGACCTCTCACGTTCCAAGATATGATGTTAACCTTCATTAAATTGGACAATGGTATGTCCCCCCCTGCTTCTCGTGCCGTGGCTGAAAAAATTGTTTCCAGATTCCAACCTCTTAAGTTTTTTTGATCCATTACTTTTGGGAGTCAACAAAATCAGAGCCTTCACTACTTCGATGGGGTTTTGCCTCTTCCCATCTATCTTCATGAACAATTCCTCAGCTAACTCCTCAGAGCCGTTAAAATGTACCCCAAATTCTTCAGCCAATTTGAGAACATTCTGTCGAACCCAAAAGGAGACATTTGAGTGATTATCTGGATCCATGCTGTCAGTTAAATCTGTTGAATTCAGTGGGATAGCTTCTTCTATATTTAGTGCCCCAATTTCTTTCCTTCCTCTATCTACTTGTTTGATTAAATCTCCTCTGTCGTCAATATGTATTATTGACATGGCATCTTCGTCAATTGGGCCCTCAAATTGAAGTTCCTCCTCACCACCTTCTTCGCTTGTGTCGAGGTTGATTGAGGAAAGGACCTGCTTTTCTCCACTGTTTTGTTGAGGAAAAGTATTGATGATAATCTGATTTGCTTCAGAAGGGTCTCCTAGGCTTTTAATTACAAAAGCCTTTCCAAACCTATTTACCCATTGGGCCATCGGGTCCTAACTCAAAATTTTCAAAACCTTTCTTTTGACCTTGCCTTCATTTAAGTTGAGATCATGTGAAGCCCCATGTGCTCCTGTCCCCACTACTTCTTCACGTGTGGATTCTCAAGTTTTGGACAGCTGTGTAATTCAAATTTCCTTGGGACTCAGAGGATCCCACATGCCCTGTCACCTCTATGTAGACCAAACCTCCCCCTCTTCTTTTGTTGTAGGGTTTCTCTATAAACCGTTGTACAAATATTAGGTTTTCTCTTGGACCTTAAGTTAAAACTCTCGCCGGAGCTTCGATCCAAACTTGGATCCTGAAAATCTTTCCGTCATGTTTCAGCTCCACCACCTTCGGTACTGATATCTCATCTCCTTTTACCTTCAGTCTTGCCCATTTAAGATGATTTCGAAGCTCAGTTTCCTCCTCTGTCTGAATCCATCCACCGCAAAGATCGCCTATTTCTTGGAGAATCTTTTGGGACCAGAACTGTAATGGTAATCCTACCAACCTGATCCACACTTGCTTCAGATTCTGTGTTATCGCATTTGACGTCGACGGCCACCAGTTGAGTTGGAATTTGTGTTTCTTCCAAAACCAGGTTCCTTTCACGATATGGTCGGCATCCTTCTTTGTGGGTAGTTCAAAAAGAAACTGATTCCGACCCATCTCATAGATGGTGACACCATGAAGATGCTTCCAAGTACTCGTTGACCATTGGCGAATCTCCGACAAGATGACATTTGGGATTTCCTCTGGTAGACTGCCAACCACACACCTATTCAGTAACTCATATTGGGTTCTGCCTGCCTCGTCAGAGATTGCCAAAGAATTTCCTTGTCTGTGGGTTTTAGCCGCATTCATTTCTCTTGTGGTCCATTTGTTGTTTTTGACTGCATCGGCATATAGTAACCCCTTTTAAAGCTCATTTTAGTCCAACCTGCTTCATCCCAAATAACATTTAAGCGGGTTATTGATCCGCCCATTTATTAACTCAATCCATTTTGACATTTTCAAATTCAGCCTAAGCAGCCCATTAGACACCCCTAGAGAAAACATTATATCCAAGTTTGCAGATTGGATAGTTTAATGAATTACATTGTTGAAAGTACTCGAAGTTGTGTGGAAATGGAATGGTATTGAACATCTTGGGACTCTCTAGAATGGAAAGAGTGTCATGTAATTGGAACAGAGAGTTGCGAAAGTGTGCGATAGACTTCTATGAAACTTTGGGCAGGACCTATTACCCCCTGCATTATTTAATAATGTATTTTAAAAATATATATGTGCCCACGTGGACAAGTTACTATTTATAATGATACAATATTTATGAAGTCCACATGGACGCTTATATATCTTTAAAATACACTATTAAATAGTGCATGGTGGTAATAGTCCCTGCCCAAAGTTTGGGATTGTTACAACGATTTCGGTCAAAGTTCATATATATTTTGAATCTTTTTCCCAAAAAAGATCTTAGGTTCTTTTTCTTGATTAGGTAACCATTTGTATTAATATAAACAAAATTCAGCTTCCAAAAAGATAGTGAGTTGTCAAACTTACAAACATTCAATAGTATAAGGGATCTCTTATCCAAAAAACTTTCAAGCTTATGCATTGCCAGTTCTATCTACTAATTGTCCTATTCCCTCCCCCCCCCCTACAAATTCTGCTTTCACCAAAAGAAGAAGAATAAACTAAGACAATTTATCCTAAACTTCGGGATGGCATTGCTAGTATTTTCAAAACGTTTTGATTTCCTCTTTTTCCAGACTATCCATTAAATGCTAGTAGGAATTATCTGCCACCCGTCCTCTTCAGTGTTTCTCCTCTCCACATTGTTCCAAATGCTCAAAAGCTCTAGTGTAAAGCTAGGCTTGACCCATTTGAACTCCAATATACTAAAGAAAATGTTCCACATATTTGTAGTTGTCTTGCAGTGTAGGGAAAAATGCTCATTATTTTACCTTCTTGACTACATAATAAACATCTTGAACAAATTTGAAGTCCTCTGCTTTGTAACTTATCTTGAGTTAGACATGCTTTCCTTACTATTAGAGTGGGTAAAAGTCCCACGTTGGTTGGAAAATGGACGGATGGTCTGCTAATATGGATTTGGACAATCCTCCTCTCATGAGCTAGCTTTATGGGGTTGAGTTAGGCCCATGTGCCATACCTTTTCATGGTTTTAGAGCCAGGTTCATCCCCGTTTGGGATCCCGGTCCACGTCCCAATTAGGCGTGGGCGTGAAGGGGCATGTAAGAGTGGGTATCAGTCCCACATTAGTTGGGGAATGGACTGGTGGTTTGCTTATATGGACTTTGACAATTCTCTTCTCATGAGCTAAATTTTGGGGTTAGTTAGGCCCATGTGCCATACCTTTACACTTACCACCAACCAACAAAACATGATATCTTTACCGGAACTTTAGCTTTGCAAATGATCTTCCAAGGCCAATACAGGTATCTTTCAGGATTCAAATTAAAGCATGTAGGCAATTCAAATACCACTAGAAGTATGCAAAAATTGAAGCATTAAGGCAAGACTCTCAATTTTCTAGTCCTTGAGAGCTCTTCTGAAATTCAAATCCCAACTTTGTTGACTCCATAACTTTTTCTATCTTAGCATGCTTTTGAAGGCTTAATATATATAGAATAGGGAAGGTAGACTTCAAGTTGTTAACACCATTCCATTGATCCTCCTAGATCCCACTACATTCTCTACTTTTCCCCAAAAATCCTTCCACTGATTTCTTATTGAACTCCGGACGCTAGTGCCATATGCACTTGTAACTTCATTTGTGATCCATTATCATGACCCTAAGTCGGGCCATGATGGCGTCCACTACAACCCACCGAGTGGACAAGCCTCAACCCAAGTAACAAGATGCGGAAGACAAAATTTATATAATACATAAATAATAAAAAGCGGAAGAAAAGGATAATGTATATAGAAAGAAGGGCCATGTCATATATCTGTAGTACGATTCAAAATCTACAAAATAGGCCCGAAAGTGACCAAAAGACAAACTAACACAAGATACCAATCCCCGGGACCTGGTGTCACCTATACAAGAGCTACTACAAACAGAAAGTCATATATATGTATGTATATATATATATATATAGAGAGAGAGATAGAGAGAGAGAGAGAGAGAGATAGAGAGAGAGAGAGAGAACTGCCTAACCTAAAATACAACATGAAAGTTAGTACAAAAGGACAACAACTAGTCTGTGAACCTAGGAGTTCACCACAATCCAAATTTGTGACAGCCACATGAGATCCAAATGCTCACTGAAGGTGGCTAGAACTGGGAGCTACATCAGGAAAAAAAAGAGGCAAAAGTGCAGTATGAGTACCAAAACACGAGGTACCCAGTAGGTGTCATAGGCCGAACGAGCTCAGAAAGATCAAATAAAAGAAGCACGATGCTACTAGCAAGAAAAGGGAAAACTAAAGCATAGCAAGAATATACTAGAGAGAGGGCAAATGATATCAATAATCAGCTACAAGCTACACACAAACCAGACAATCAACACACTCAAAGGCAAACTCATGCAATGATACAATGAAAACTCCAAGTAAGGGAAATATCTTCAGCCTGGAAGAAACATTGAGCCGCCAGGAATGGTAGCTCAAGCTTAACCGTAAGACAATAACCCGGATAAATGTATCCACGATCCGCCAGAAACCCGGATATCTGTATCAACGTGTCGCCCGGGATGGTACTTTGAGCTTATCAACAATGTGAATCTAAGTAGTAGACTTTAGGTCGAGCCTAAGCCAATGGGCCGCTCAGAATGATACATCGAGCTCATCAGTGTAAAAAGCAGTCGAAAGGTGCGAAAAATCAAGTAAAAGGGGCCTTTTTACCACTTTTTATTCAAAACAAGTCTCAAGGACTTCCAACTCAGTACGGTTAACTTCCTTTTTACAAACCAAGTCATTTTTGCCATCAATCAACCATGTAGAAACTCCTCAGAAGCATTATCACAACCAAATCATGTCATACACATAGAATTGGAAGAATAGCCGTCACACCACAATAATACTAACCTGGAACTCCTGCCAATCCAAGCTCAGGGCCTCAGGTCCAACAGTTTAATAAACAACCAAAGTCACAACTCAAGGATCCATACCATCAATCAAACCAGCCAAACCAATCAAACACCACACAATCATAAGTTTCACGCCACCTAGAAGCAGAGTCTAAGTATACTACTCATACAAGGACATAGTTGCGCGGACTCTTCACTTTTGATGCTGCACCTGTGTCGGATTCTCCAAAAATACACTACCTTTTGGGAATCCGATACGCACCCGTTGACATTTTTGAAGAGTCCGAGCAACATAGTACAAGGATCACCTAAACTATGGCCTCTCCGACTAAAGCTTAAGCTAACCAATCCAACCTACGGCCATAACTATCCAAGTATCAATAAAGCTCAACACAACATAAGGGTTCAACCTAAATCATGCAAGTACTACCCAAATATAATCAATCTAACTAAGCCATGTCTAAGAAAAGGAAGCCATAACCTACCTCGAGGTTGAAAATCGCACAAGAACTACAACTCTTGTGCTTTTCCCTTATGAAGAGCCTTGGATTGCTGCCAAGCTATCAAGAACACAAAGAGTAAGTTATTACGGGTCCAATGGTACGCATATCTCTAACCCAAAATTCTGATTGGTGGGTAAAAATTTGACCCTCGAATTGAAGAAACAAAATTACTACAAGGAAACTGTCCCACTATCCTCCTTGTAATGAGGATTACATGCCCGAAAGATGGGTGAAAACGAGACTCAATTCGGACCTCAAATGGCCAAATAACCTCATTTTAAAGTTTAGAAAGTAGGGAATTTGAGGTCGGAAACGAGTTCGAATTACAAATTAAAAATGTAAAAGCATAGAGGAGAGGAAGATGAATAAAACTACTTTTGAATGGTTGATAATGGTCGAGAAATGCTCCAAAACCTCCAAGGCTGAGCTCCTACTCAAGAGGGTTCTTTTTGGGAATAAGGGAGGAAGAATGGGATTTTAGTCCCAGCGATCTTCGCAAAAGCGGCCAAATGTTCGCAAAAGCAGACATCGCTTAAGCGGCCAAATGTTCGCAAAAGTGGAGCCCGCCTAAGAGGCGCCCTTCACTTAAGCGGCCACTTGTGGCTTAAGCGGCCAATTGGTCACTTAAGCAGCCTTCACAAAATCCAAGGGCTGGTCGCTTAAGCGACCCTCTCCCCTCAAGTGCTCATCGCTTAAACGATCAAGAGTTTGCTCAAGCCGTCACACCAGACACCAAATCTTTCAAAACAATAGGCCAAGTGTCCAAAACTTTGAATAAGCCCTCGAAATTCATTCGGAGTCCAAACGACGCAAAGCAAAAGTGCAAACCACTTGGAAACAACATTTCAGACTCAACGGAATCGACGAAATAGCCATCCGAGGCCATTTCATCAAAATGTTGACCTAAGTCAACACTTTTACAAAGAAACACAACAAAATGCCAAGAAGTTAAAACTCACTCTGACACCCTCAGGATCCAAACCACAGGTCATTCTAGACCAAATTTAGCATTTCGGAGCTAACCATGTTGATGAAATTCGATTTCGAGCACGTTTACCAAGAAAGCTGTCCCAAGACCAACTTTTGGCTAAACTCAAAAGCTAAAATGCCTAATTGCACTAACTCTAAACGGAAGCCCGAACCAATCATCACTCTAGACCAAAATGACCCTTCCGGAGCTGATGGAACTGACTTAATTCCAATCCGACGTTATAATCTCTGGATGTTGACTGGAGTCAATTCTTTCAAGCATTAAGCTTCCAAAACTCAAAACTTGCATCAAACTCAACCGAACACCTCGGGGAGCACCCAACCCCACATCACACAAAAGCTAAAAGAAAGCTACGAGAAGGGGCAAAATAGGAAAAGCACATATAAAACACAGAAAGGACCCCGAGGGTCATCACATCCACTGATTTACCTATCAATACTTCTGAATGATGAAATTTCTGCACAGTGCCACATCTTTCATGTTGAACCTCCATAACCATTTTTGCAAAGGACGTTTGTTGTGTAGCCTCAGATTCTTAATGTCCATACCACCTTGCCTCTTATTAAGAGTGATACATCCCATCTCACCAGGTTACTGGTTCTGTTCTCTTTGTTGCCTTGCCAAGAAACTCCCTCCTCAACTTGTCGAGCTTTTTTTCTACCCCTCTAGTGATTGGGAAAACAGACATCATATAAGTGGGGGGAGCATCCAACACTGAATTAATAGGTAGGTATCAATCTTCCACCTATGGATAAATATTAGATTTTCCACCTTGCCAATTTCTTATCATCTCTCTCGATAACCTCATTTCATCTCTACTGACTTATTTTTTTTCCCCAAAGCCATCCCCAGATATTTTGTTGGAAATATCCCCACCTGACATCCTAGGTTGCTTGCAAGAAGTTGCAAATTTGATACTTGGTTGACTGGAAATAAGAAGCTTTAACTCCAGTTCACATGTAAGCCAGAAATAGCTTAAAAAATAACAAGGATTGCTCTAAGATGGCTTATCTGATCCACTTCAGCTTCACTAATAACAAGGGAGTCATCTGCATATAATTAATGATTTCAGAACCATCACCAGTATTTAACTGAGTTCCAAAGCCTCGGACCGATCCATTATCCTTAGCTGTCCAAATCATCTGATTGAGACCCTCCATTGCTAACAAAAATAGGAAGGGGGCATTTGAAGATAACCAATTGAAAAAATGAAAGTTTGTGCAGATTAAGAGAGGATGGCAGCCGAGAATGAGGCCATACTATTCTTTGTTGTTGTTGCACATGTGGCACAAGTTTAAACTACTGCAGGAAGCCTGAAGCTTTAATTTACCATTCTTTTACTGTAAAATTTGTAATGAGTTTTTACTATTACTTCTCTACATATATAGAGTTACAGCTATTGAATTCATATGCTATAAAAACTTCAGTTCCTTATCCTATAATTATAGAACTATGCTGATTTGAATTTTGATAATCCTTCATGATACTTGTATCTTTTAAGTGCTTGTCTTCTCTTTAATTTTTTTTTTTATGATGTATGATATCTATGGTGCATGGTTGACAGACATGTTTCGCAGTACAAGATTTTGCTGTTGCATTTGTACTCTCACTGGAATTCTCTTCCGTTGGCGTATGAATGGTAAGAATTAGTTTCCTTTTTGTCCCCAGAAATCAGCTCATTACATGTTTGTGTTTCATTTTGTTTCTGTCTTTTTAGAAATCAGTTCTCTGGGATTTCATTGTTTACACTTCTCTCTGTCTTATATGGTAATAGTTCTCTTCCTATGTAGGTATAAATCACTGGACGTGAAGAACATATTGTTGGAAACTGTATCACACCACATTTTGCCACAGATGTTAGCATCACCATTGTGGCCTGATTCAACAGATATTTTGAGGGATTATTTAAGATTCATGGATGATCACTTTAGGGAATCTGCTGATCTTACATTTCTTGCATATCGTCATCGAAGTTATTCTAAAGTAAGAGACCTACGAATATCATTCCTTTGGCGTTTACAGTTCTAAATTTACCATCCCAGTTCAAGCTGTGTTAGGGTGGGTTCTTTTTGTTCAAATAGAATAGATCTCAGCTTTAAGAGTACGCATTTTTTTCTAATGTGGAAACTAAATACTTATAAAATTATCCAACATTAGTTGTAAACAATAAATTATCAAACATTCTGAAGGCAAATTGATGTTGTAATCCAAGTTCCAAAAATGCACTGAAGTTTCTAGCATGCAATCTAAGCCATACCTGTTCTTAAACCTTCATCTTGGCAGATTCTTGTTTGTACACTGTGCTGTTGAATGATAACTTTATATCAATTGTCTCTTAATATGTAGAGGAACAGATGCCAGGCTTCTGCTGCATAATGCAGGAATACCCGTCATATGATAAAATCTAATTATTTCCTAGAGACTTAGAAATTTGTCCCTTTTTTCTTGTCACCTTTTGGCTTTAGATTGCTCTCTCTTTTTTCCATCCCAAATCTTCCCTCCGTGTCTCTCTCTCTTTATACAAAGTTCTGATGAGATTGATGAGAGCACAACTTGGCTAGTTGTATGCTATTGGTGAGAGTACGACTTGGCCTGTTATGAATGCATGTCAAAATACCAGATATAAATATATTTTGGCATTCATGCTGTTGCTGAAAGTCAATAAGCGACTATGCTGTTGGCGAGAGTGCAACATGGCCAGGTTAAGTTATACCACACGATAGATATCAGATATTTTCCGTCTTGCATTCTACTAATTGCTGACCTGTTCGTAGTTTAGTTCTTAATAATTGTGGAACTGTTTTTCATGAGGTTTAAATGAATAGATTTATACTTGTAATCTAGTTGCTATCATTTTGGAGGGTATAACATGTGTGCTGTGTTGCATCACTTTTAGAGCCTGTTTGACATTGCTGCTAAAAACTGCTTATTTTTAGAAGCACTTTTTTAAAATAGCTTTTCAGAAAAGTGCTTTTGAAAAAAGCAATTTGTGTTTGGCTAATTCATTTGGAAAGTATTTTTGATAAGCAAATTGTTTGACTAATCTTTTTAAAAAAGTGTTTTTGAGAGTCAAATTATGAAAAAGGGCAAGTATCAATGTACTTTTAATATTAAGATTATTTTTTAGAGAGAAATATTTTAAATTTCTATTACAAAAATTTTAATTTCATTTTTTATTTGAATTAAATAAAATGTAGATATTCAAATTTCTAATTAATATTATACATAGATAGATATATAAATAAATTAAATATTAATATAATATTCATGTGGTGATTTAAATATAATTAAAAATATCAAGCAAATTAATTTTAAAAACCATTCCACAAATTAAATCACTAATACGAAAAATGATATCACAAATTAAATCACTACATGCTAAAAATGATATCACAAATTAAATCACTACATACTAAAAATGATATTGTTTTTTTTAAAATATTTCTACTTAATTTTTTTTCTATTCCTGCAAAAATATTGTTATTACCTTTATTTCTAATTCTGTAAAATAATACGTAAAATAATATATAAAGTAAAAATAAAATAAAATTATTATATAAAAATAAAAAATAAAAAATAAAATTCTTGAATGAAACTTAACCTAACTTATGAGATATGCTAATTAATTAATAAGAGATGTATTGGTAAATATGTATATATGAAAGACATATTTTAGTCTGAAAAAACTCTTTTGCTTTTTTTAAGAAGCAAAAATTTTTAACTTCTTCCTAACAGCAGAAAAACTGCTTCTGCTTCCATTTAAAAGTAGTTTTAAGGATTTGCCAAAAGCTTGATTTTTCAAAAAATGTGCTTTTTTTCTTTAAAAAAAAGCACTTTTGGCCTCCCAACAACAATGCCAAACAGGCTCTTAGTCTCACTCCTCTTGTTCTTTGCTTTCTGTTGCTCTCAACTTTAGAAGAAGGAAACCAGCATCTTATATTAGTGTAGGAATCCTGCGTTAATATAAGAAGTAGCCTTTTAGCCGAAGGTCAGCCTGCTGAAGGTAGATAGCTAGTCAGTAAACTTTTGAAGTACCTATTTCCTAAAATGGTACATGAATTCTCTTACCTTTATTTGTATAGTCTGTAATCTTCTTTCAAAGTAAGTAAAGTAAAATAATGTTAAGTTGTTTTTAAGAGTTTTGAGCGAATTTTGCGCATTGCTTTTTTTCCACTGTTGTAAACCTTTCCTCTTGTTATAGTGAGTGAGGAAAGAGGCTAACAGGAAGAAATTTTAACTGTTTCTGGACAACTTAGTTCTTGCGATGTGAGTCTTGAGTGGGTATTTGTTGGAGCAATTATTTATTTTCTGGTGTAGAAACCTACACTGCTTATCATAATGATTCTCTCTTAGTATCATTTCAAATTCTAATGGTTCCCTTTGTGAACGAAACGATAAATTAGTAATCATACAATGAGCTAGCCCAATGGTAACAAAATCTTCATCTGCAAACTTTTCTAGGTTATTGAGTTTGTTCAGTTCAAGGAGCGATTGCAACAATCTAACCAGTATTTGATGGCAAAGATTGAAATACCCATTCTGCAGTTAAAACAGAAAGCAAATAATATTGAAGAAGGGGAGGTAACCGTTGTCCTTGTCACTTTAAGTTTTTCTTCTAAACGATTCTTTGTTTGCATGTTTGTGTCTGCAATTGCTTTGAAATACATTTTAGCCCTAGGGTTGTTGGATTGGACACCTATTTCGCCTAACTTTCACATGCCCTGTTGATTGAATAAAGTGAAACTATAGATAGATCTGTCAAACTTGAAACAATTGGTTAAAAGGAGGAATGTGCATACACTCTTCTCTTTCCCCTTGACTCTTTTCTTTGTTATCTTTTAAATTTAGCTTCAGTTGATTATAGATAACACAGTTTAGTAATTAACGCTTATGGTTCTTTACTTTTTATTTTCTGTAAAAAGAGATTATGGTCAAGTTCAATGCTATTGGTTTTAAGATACTTGCTATCAGATGTGGTATTATGAAATATTCAAATAATTGAAAGGTAGGAAGGTATACACAACTGTGCTTCCGTAACTGAAAACTTGCGAGGGTGGGGGTATTTAAATTGTATTCTACTGTAATTTGTCAGTGACAAATTTTCATTTTGGGATTGCTTAGGGCATTCTTGAAAGCTTGAAAGAAGGAGTTCAGTTTCTTGAACTCACAGATGAAATTGGAACCAAATCATTGACCTTCAATGAAGAATTGCAGCTGCGGCCCTGGTGGACACCAACTTATGACAAAAATTATCTCTTAGGTTAGTATATGATGCACCTGTTTATATAATTTGGGACAATTCTATGTTTCTAGTGTGGATAAATTTTTATCAGCCTTGCTGTAGTACATTTTCTTTCCAATGTTTTACTACATATGTAATGTCTTTAAAATAACTGCTTGTCTTTGTGTGCAGAGCCATTTGAAGGAGTAACTTATTGCACCGGACAAACCTTGGTATGAATTTTTGTCTTTGATATTGTATACACTAGTTTGATGTTTATTCAAGGGGATGTACAAGAGTTCATGGTAGAGTTCATTTCAAGATTAAATTTTTTAAAAGTTGCATCAAGATTTTTTCTTTGTTAACTGTGGTGTCAGGGCCAACTTGCACACACCTCACTAATTACAGGGGAAACTTGCCACCCCAACTAGCAATAGGTACCAGGTAACTCCAACTACCAGGGTTAGGAAAGATGGGAAGAAACCATCATTAGTATTTCTGTCTCAGCTGCTGCGATTTGAACCTGAAACCCTAATAGTTCTCAACCAACTTGATTAACCACTAGGCCACACCTTCGGGTACAATTTTGTGTCAAGATTAATTATAGGGATAATTTTAGAGACCTCCCTCAAGGTTCAACTTTCTAACACTAATTTCTCTTGCGATTTATGATATTACGCTTGCGTTCCCTCTTTTTATGGCAACAATTTTGTGAACTTATTTATCATTTATATATAAAAAGTATGACTATTTGCTTTTCTAGTATATTCTTTTGTTAAATTGATTTTGTAAATATGTGCCCAATTGCACGCAGGCAAGGGGAACCACTTACTAGAATCGAAGTGCATTCTACCGTCAGGAAAGTCAAAGTTGATTTGTTAATACACAAAGTAACTAATCCATATTTCTTCTTTATATAAAAAAGAACTGACACAATTTTCTGGAAGTTCTTGAATGTTGAGTATATTCAATTATTTTAAATGTTTTGTCCACCCTCTTCCATCTATCCCCCTTTGCAAAAATTTCATTTGCAATTTGTATGCATACTCAATATCACAATCCCTTGAAATAGTGCAAAGACTGTGTGAATTGAATAGTCATTCTAATCATTGATCAGATCTACTCAAGGAATAGACGGACAGCAAAAAGCGACAAGGGTTTGCCTCGCCTCGCGGTGAGGCGCTCGCCTTTTTGAATTGAGGCGCTAATTAATACCAAAAACATAAAATATTTAATTGCATTTATAAATATCCAAAATGTCAACAGTAATGACATATTAACAAATATTTCAATTCAAAGTCTAGAACTTGAATGACTCAATAATTCATAAGACAATTGACAAACAATATTAGAACTCTAAAAGTCTATTCTTCTTCAAAATTATCAAAATCTTGATGTTCAACATCCATTTCATTATGATTATATTGCTCCTCATCTTGCTCCTCAAATTCTTCATCAGTTAGTATTCGAGTCCTACTTGAACTTGTAGATGTAGTTTATACTCCTTTGACCTTGTCAAGTGCCGTTGAACTTGAAGAAATTCCCCTTAGACCATAGATATTCTTGTTAGCTACAATTGCCGTAGCAACAATACCCCAAGTAAGATCACCTTCCTCATATACTAGTTTATCTTCTTGATCTTCGAGGCATCCAACTAACCATTCATTTGACTCATCAATATTCTCCAAGGCAATTGCATCAATGGTATCATGAGCATCATAGCGACGTTTCAATATTCTATTGTACTTATTGACTAACGTACACTAAATCATTGAGACGCGATAGTGCCACCCTATTTCTCTTTTTGGAATTAATCTGCTGTTGTAGATATTAACTAATGGATACTAATAATAATATAATATGGAAATTAGAATATAAAATATTCTTCTTACGTGTTCAAACACTCTAATTTCGCTCACATCCGAATGAGCTACAAATTAGACTTAATACTTTCATGGCAAACTTTTGCAAGGTTGGAGTTTGGCTACTAAATAGCGAAACCATTCAACCATAAAAAAATATATTTAAAGGTTAATAAGTATAAATAAGTCAAATCACTTGAGTAATGCTATAGTATAACGAACTAAATTAACTCACTTACTCGGTGACCTTAAGATTTTGGCTCTTTGAGCCTGATCACAACCAAACATTCCATCTGCATTTTTGTACCTAGGAAGCTCAACGACTAGTAAATTTTGTGTTGTTATTTTGGGGTTCATCTTCTCAACACATGCACAACAACCCGTCCGCACATCAAAATGTTTAGTGCCATCTTCTTGAGCTTTATAAAACAATCCCGGGATCAAAATATGGCCTGCAACATGCATAGGCCGATGAAGTTGGTCAGTCCACCTTGCATCAATAATTTCAAACACTTTCTTATATTAATTCTTAACTCCACAAAAAGCCCGCTCAATAGTTTCCTTGGCTCTATCCATTGCTTCATAGATATAGGCCATTGGTGGTTTATTTCCCCATCTACCAAACAAAACAATACTATCAAAGGACCACAAACTTAAGTGCCCGAACAACATCATTCCAAAAGTGGGCAGAAATAAGAAGGTTGGCAACTTCTTTCCCCAAAGTTTCCTTTACAAATCTACTTGAAGTCCATTCGTTTGAGAGGACTAGAATTCTCAAGTTTTTCTTTTGTTTGTACATAGCTTTCAAAGTCAAGTAGCTTGTTGCAAATCTTGTCTTGGCTGGTTTCACCAAATTTCTTTCATTGGTTAATTTTCTCATCAAGTTCAACCACAATGACCTTTGACTATTGTAAAAATGGATCTTGATGGCCTTCTTAAAAAGTGTTAAAGTAATATTATAGTAATTAGTAGCTAATAAGTATTGTTAGAATATGAATAGGTTTATACAATCCTATTAGAATAGGAATAGGTTTATACAATCCTATAAGAATAGGAATAGGTTTATACAATCCTATTAGAATAGGAATAGGTTTATACAATCTTATTAGAATAGGAATAGGAATAGAAATAGAAATAGGAATACTAAATAGTATCCTACTTGGTAAAGGATTGTATTCTAGGGTCTATAAATAGGGTCTCAATGTAATAATGTAGACACAACAACAATTCAATATATTCTTTTCCTATATTTCTCACAAGTATTTTTAACTATAAAGAAAGTTAGAGGATAGGAGAGTGATATTACCTGAAGCATATGGGTTAATCTTGAATATGTCACCAAACGTCAAATTGATGCAATGAGCAACACATGGAGTCCAATAAATGTGTCGATACGCTCCTATCATCTTGCTTCCTGCTTTAATATTCTCACTAGCGTTATTAGTGACAACTTGTACAACATTTTCCAATCATATTCTTTCAATAGTGTTCTCGAACAAGTTTGTACATTTTGGTAGAATCTGTATATTTATTGTTAGCATCAACAAAACCAAGAAATACACTAACGATTGAAGAATTCACCAAAATATTGATGATCATTTAACCTTTTTGTGCCATCCATTTGTCTATCATAATGGAACAACCAAACTTTCTCCATTGCACTTTATGCTCATCAATAGTTTTGTCCACTTTCTTCACATCTTTTTTTAGGTGAGTAACTCTAATTTCATGGAAGGAAGGAGGCTTCATTCCGGGGCCATGTTGCCTACTGTCTCAATGAATTTATCAAATGATTTGTAATTAACACAATTAAAAAGGAGCCCCGCATCGTACATCCGTTATGCAAAAGCACTTACCACGCGCTCCCTTAGAATTTTGTAGGTTTCATCAAATCCTACTCCCTTTTGTTGTGATTTTCCTGAAAAATAGAGATTGAGAGGACATTTCGTCACGTTCCGCTCCGTGGATGATGCACTTACACTAGAAGACATCTTTTGAGTTTTTGAGGGAGGCATCATTTCACCATATTTATCCATATTATCATCATCATCAATATTAACCACATGTTCTTCTTGCTACCTCATCTGATATTTCGGATAACTCGCAATTTTAGTTTCCACATATGCCCTTATTTCTTCTATAACTTCTGTCCGACAACCATTGTTTTACATTTCTGTTTCCACCCATCAAAAGTTGTTTGTGTCGAGTAACACCACCATTATAAGTAACTTTACAGAACATACATATAAGTGATTTTTTTGTTGGTCCTTGCATACCATAATTCCATCCAATGTCCTTTTATTTGCTAGCATCATACGTCATTGAAATCACTATTTATGGACAAACAAATACTATATTGTTTAGTATAAAACTAAATTGAGTAGGGAAGACACAAATATAGAAGGATTAGATTTTTTTTTTAAAATATAGGCAGATTGCAATAGTCAATAGCTCCAGAAATTAAAAACCAGAGCATAAAAAACAGAGACTCTGCACACTGCACACAGCTGTGCTGACTGCATATTAAAGATGAAGAAGAGAAGAGGAGAAGAAGAAGAAGAGAAGAAGAAAAAGAAAAAAAGGGTGCTGAAAACGTACTTGCTGAGGTCACACAAAGCAGAGGAGAAAGAAGAACTGAAGAAGAAAGAAGAAGAGAGAAGAAGAAGTACCTGCTGGAAAAGAGAGTCGGGAAGCTGAAGAAGAGGGTTCCGAAGCTCGCAGACTGCGAACGAAAGAAAAAAGGGAGTAGAGTTGTGGGTTTGTCAAAACTCCAAATAAACTCTAGTATTGCTTCTTAATTATTAAATCAGGCCTTTTTTTTTATTTATAAAAAAGGTGAGGCCTTTAGTGCCTCGCCTCGCCTCGCCTCTTGGAAGTCGCCAATGCCTCGCCTTTTCAGTGTCGCCTCACCTTGCCAGTAATAGGCGCATGGGTTGCGCTTCGCGTCGCCTCACTATTCGCCAAAGGCGATCGCCTTTGAGGACACTGAGTGCTATATGGACTAATCTGCAAGGTTAAATATTTCAAAATGGTTAAGGCGAAAGTAGGGCAACTCTTCCATAGACGAGTCTGACGAAGCAGTCTATCATTCTTCTTGTGTTTGTTGAAGTCGTAGAATTATATGTGATTAGGGTTTCTGAAGTTGCATCTTTAAAACAGTGTTTACAAATTAAATAAAATAAAATGGTATATTGAAAGGGAAAATTAGTTAGATCATATTTTTTCATTAAGGGAAAAAGGACAAATATACCCCCGAACTATTACAAATGGTATGTTAATACCCTCCGTTCTACTTTAAGGTTGTATATATCCTTACCGTTATACTTTTGGATTGTGTATACCCTTAAAACTAACGGCGGACACGTGGCTTCATCTCAACCATTTACTCAATTTTAATTATTTATTTACCTAAAATTAAAAGATCCACCCGACCCACAACCAAATAACCAAATCTTCATCTATAATAAACCCAATGCATCCTCTGTAAAGTTTCAAACAACAACAATGAATCAACCCCTTTCAATAACACAAATAGATTGTAAGAATATTTTTAACCTTGTGCAAAATTAAAATCAAAAGCTTTCCAACAACAATCACAAAAATATGGTGCACTTGGTTCAATTCATCAAAATATATTTCAAGAATATTTTTGAACCCTTTTAACCATAACAAATCAATTTGAGCTCAAATTTTTTGATTCAATTGCAAACCCAATTTAAAGCTTGAAGTTTTATCCATCAATGGTGATAGTATATTTAACCCGTTTCAACAACAACTAATCAATTTAAGTTCAAATTTTCTTATTTGATTGCAAACCCACTTTTCTTGAAGTTTTGTCCATCAATGATGATAGTATTTCCAATCCCTTTCAACAACAACAAATCAATTTAAATTCAAAATTTTTGATTCTATTGAAGACCCACTTTTAAACTTGAAGTTTTGTCTATCAATGGTGATAGTATTTCCAACTCCATTCAGTTACAAATCGATTTGAAAAAAAAATTAAAATTGATCTCTTGTTTTTCAACGAAAGCACATGCTACTGTGTCTTTGTTTTAATGAGATTTGAAAAAGAGTTGCAAATGAAGATGTATTGAAGAACAATTTTGTCTTTTGTTTGATTTAAAAGGTTTTGGGTTATGTTTTAATGGGGGAGGGTTCTTTGCTTTTTATTTTAATTTTAAATGCCATGGTGTTGTAATTTGGATCATGGGTGGGTAAATTAAGAAAGATGGGTGGGTTTTTGGGTAAATAAATAAATAAAATCGGGTAAATTGTTGAGATGAAGCCATGTGTCCGTCAGTTAGTTTTAAGGGTATACACAACCTAAAAGATTGACGGTAAGGATATAGACAATCTTAAAGTATAACGAAGGGTATATACGTACCATTTATGATAGTTCGGGGGTATATTTGTCCTTTTTCCCTTTTATTAATGATAAGTTAAAATAATTGTTACAAAAAGGATCAGGGGGAGCTGGGAGGTAAGCATAATATTGTAAACCACATAGGAGGTTAATGTTAGAAGTTAAATCTTAGGTGAGGTTTCTGAAAATTTCCCTTAATGATGTTGTAACTTAATAATGAACTTGTATGCAAAGTCTTCCTTATGCATCCCTTGTTCTATTCTCATTGATTCTATTGTCACTGTTCTTGCCACCAGGGTTCTTCTGCTCTTGGAAATCAACATTTCCTTGATCTATTTCTTTTTCTAATGGTTTGGTTCTCTTCCCCAACGAATATTGGAGAATATCATCTTGATACAAGGCTTTACAAAAAACCCATCTTTCTCACCTTTCAATTACTAATGTAAAAATGCCTCTATATATTTTGTACTAGAAATATAACATTACATTTATATCTTACTTCTCTTGGATCTTCATACAGAGAAATGATAAGTCAGTATGTTATTGTCCCTCACAAACATCACATTTGTCTTGGGTAAGAAAATGAACCTTGGGCCTAACTCAACCCCATAAGCCAGTTCATGTGGTGAGGATTGCCCAAAATTATATAAGGAGAAAAGAAACTATCCCCTTGACTAATTTGGGATATTCTTAACACCATAGCTGGACAGTTGGAGTGCAGACAACATAAATTAGAGGCCTAACATTTGGGAAACCAAGAATATGAATGAGCCTAGTTCTAACGCCATGTTAAGAATAAGTCTTGGACCTTACTCAACTCCAAAAGTTAGCATAAGGTGTGGATTGCTCAAGAATACAAGGGAAGACTAACTCAATTCTTTCAACCAATGTAGGGTACTCCAACGTTTGGTGGTACTGGTGTCAGTGTGAGAGGAACAATTTGAACTTATTGGGTACCTGGTGCCTCCAATCAATACTTGTATCGAATCGCTCCACCTACCAAGCTTAAGGAGTTGAAGAAATTACTTAAATGCTTTTTTGTCTTTGTTGAGATTTGAGCCCTGGTCTCCATGATTTTCATCCCATGTTTCAATTTGATGAATGCCATGTGATTTTAAGTGCTGAAAAGGTAAATGGAAATGAATGGGGAGATAATGTAGAACAATAATAACTTCAGTTTCTTATATATAAGTTCCTCCAAGGTAATGCATGTGTTTGTGTTATATTTTTTAATGAAAACTCTTTTCCTTAAGTTAATACTGCACATTATTTTAATATATGATAAGCAGGGGTTGTACTAGAGTTAACATATCCAACATTACATGTCAGTAGGAGTTGGTTTCTATAATGAGGAATAATGCTTAAAGGAAGAGCTTTGAGAAAGCAAAATGAAAATCTTGATTCTGATGCTTCACATTTTCCTTCCAACAATGTTTGTTGTGTCTACAAAAAAAAGTAGTCGGTTCAAACATGTGAAGAGTAGGTGTGTGGTGCGCAGATGCCCCAGTAAGGAGGTGTGAGAAATTGGCTATAGCAGGTTTTAGTAGAGGTAGAGGTAGGCCGGAGAAAAATTGGGGAGATGTGATTAGACATGACATCTTCAGCTTGCTGTGGACATGACAGTAGATAGGAATGTATGGAGGTCAAGGATTAGGGATGGTTGCAGGTAATAGAGTGTGGTCATATTTTTATGTGGAGGGGGTCAGTCTCCTTTTATCCTTATTTAGTATTATATTTGTTAGTAGTTAGATCGTATCATATTCTTCATTTTCACTACGTACTGCTTCATTTGCTTCGTATCTTGCTATTTTATTGTCGATATTTTTCTTTCAATGTAGTTTTGATTACACTTCTTTTAAGCCAAGGGTCTAGAGGAAACACCCTCTCTACCTACAAAGGTAGGGGTAAGTTCTGCATATATCCCACCCCACCCAGACCCCACTTGTGGGATTATATTGCATACGTTTTTGTATACATAAAAGTAGTTCATGATGTTTCAAATCCTAAGAAAGAAAAACACTCAGTAATTTCGTGCCATTTACAAGTTTTGGTGGACAATTACTTGGTACCCTTACTGGTAGGAGGTAGCAGGTACCCAATGGAATAATTGAGATGCCTTGAAGTTTGGCATGGACACCACCATTCCTAAAAAAGGAAAAAGAGAGTTTCATGAACTTGCTATACTTTTCCATGTGAGCATAAGCTACTTAAGATGGCCAAATTAGATAGCTAAATAGTATGGCACTGAAACAACATTGGACTGTTACCTGATACAACTTGAAATTCTAGATATTTTTACTGCTTAAATCGAGATTTTATGACGCCAGTGAATTAAACCAACATAGTCAGCTTTCTTACTTCCCATGGTGTCTGGAGTTGAGTTGGCTGGTTGAAGGTTATACATTACATCATACATGTTATTTTATGTGTATAACTGAACTTTTCTTTGTCAGCTACGGTTCGGAATGGCATAACAATAGTTCAATCACTGAAGTAGTCTTGTTATTTGAGCCAGATTCCTGTTGACATCAGGACCTGAGACTATGCCCCTGTTCAATTTTCTTATTTTTTATAGTTTTGATGATTCTTTCTTTTATGTATGAAATTCATGCAGAACCTCTTCCTAATGTTAAGCTTGTGGGAAAAAAATTCATCACTTTGTAATTGCTTTTACGCTTAATTGCAGGATGATCAAATCAAACAGTCTCAAGCTAAAGTGGTTAAAACAATTGAGAAGAGATCCCTTTTACCAAGACTTGTCTTTCTCTCAATTCAATGTGCATCATCATCTGTCAAGGGAAATGTTGAAGCAAACGGTTCTGTCTTTGATCCTAAGCTATCATCGGAGCTGAGATTGTTACTCGAGCGGTATGCCAATATCTTGGGATTTTCCTTCCAGGATGCTGTAGGGATGGCTTTTGATATTTCGAGTGGCCTTAAGGATGCAGAGGTAAATTCTTTTGTGTTCATACTCTGTGTGAGGAACTGAGGATGTTTCCAAAGCTATTATATTTTTGTTTGTTAAAGTACTTTTTGTTCTCTGTTTCTTGCTTCAATTATGATAATACAAGCATACTTATGGAGCCCTTATTATCATGACTTTTGTTGTTATTTGTTTTCTCTTCACATCATTGTAATGGTTGGGATAGTCTTCAAAGAGAATTGGAATTCCTAACTGTACAGGTTCAACATAGAAATGGGCCTTTCACTGAAGAAATAGACGAGGTGCATTACTGCATTCCTCAAATTGAAATTTCAGAACTTACATCTACTGAGATTTCAAAGAGGCTTGGGCTTCGAATAAACTTTGTATTTGTTTGGTGTTCAACATTAACTTTTAGTAATAATATGGTCGTTTCCGAACGCATAAAAGCTAGAGGTTTAGTTCCATACAACGTTTTGAACATTTTTGTTTTTTCAGTTTTTTTCCTACATTCTGAGGTAGATAATAGAAAGATTATTTGCATTATGCTTGATGGGGGATGGAGTAACCCAGAAATTTCCAACTGTTTTGAAGTATCTCTAGGGTGCATGTTCTTGGGAGCATGAGAGTAGAAACTGAGGAGACTATAATACTTCTTAAAGCTGGCACATACATCAGTCATCACTATAAATGGACTTAAAGGCTATGATAATCAAGTATGAAAACACAGCCTAGATATATAGCATATTGAAACTGATTTCAATGGAGGCAAATATGCAATGGGGCCTGACCATATCACAGGTGATCACACTTATGAGAGGGGAGAAACTTTCTGTTGAAGTAAAGTTGGTTGATTTAGGTTTGTATGTCGTTTATAATTGAAAGCTCCAAAAAATGCATGAAAAGTTGCATATTGTTCCAGTTGGACAGTTGAATTACAAGAGAAGAGAAAAGAATTGCTTATATCAGTTGTAAAAGAATCATCATGTTTCGTTTGAAGGATTAGCATTGATTCTTTGATGCAGCTCAAAACTATCTTAGGCATGAAGAATGATATTTCTAGGTTTTCGTCCCAAACTTTCATTATTTGCTGTCTGGTGTCAACTGTTAAACTGTAAGTTTTTGTGATAGACTAAATTTTTGTATGTTTGATCACCTTCCGTACAGGCATGGAGCTGCAATCTGATTGATTGGATGAACTTTGTTGTATTTTTAAATGCTTGGAATCTTTATTCTCATGAAGTAGATAGAGATTCAAATAAGCATGGTAGTACATGGCTTCTTGTGAATTTGATTCTGAAGAAGTATATCCTGGATAAAGTGAGATCAATGGGAGCACTAGAGTCATCACCCGGATGTGATCTTCCTCATCTGGTGCTATTGGTAACTGAACCTTTAGCTTGGCATACTATGGTGATTCAGTGTTGTGCCAGGTCATTATTGCCTTCAGGAAAGAGAAAAAAGAAAGGTGGACCTTCGGAGCAGTGTAACATTGAGTTGTGTCAAGAAGTACAGGATTCAATCCGTTGTGTATGTGAGACTATAGAGCTGGTTAGAGACTGGCTAAATCAACAAATGAGCAAGTCAGACAATGACAAATCGGAAAGTATACTTTCATCACTCAAAATAGATGGAGAGTTAGGACCCGGGAAGGTCTACCGAGTTATTGAAACGTTAACCTCGTCTTCAACAATTGATAGAGGTCTTGGTGATGTGATCACTCGAGCATTGCAGTCTTGGAGTCCTGCTGATATTTCTAGAAAAATCATTACTAGTCAGCGAACTGCTTTATCTAATTTCGTTAGAATTTGTGATTCAAAAATCAAATCAGTGAAGGAACTGAAAGCTCAATTATAGCTGGCTGGGGAAATATTGGATTTTTCTGTGGAGGGGAGTTCCAAGTGATTTTCTTGTTTTTAATTTCTAGGTATTGTTTTTTCCTAGTAGACTCATCCAACGTTGCTCCAAATTTTCGTTTCAGCTTTCAATTATGTACAATAAACATGAAATTCATTTTCCGAGTATCTTATTTGTTTTGCAGATATGTAATGTTTGTTTTTTGTAAAAAAGATTTGATTGGCTGCCTGTTGATTTTGGTGCAAAAATATAAAAGAGGATGGACGGATGGATGGATGATTGATTCAAGTCACTGTACAAAGAGAGAGTACTCATATAATTTCCTCCCATTGTTGTTAGTCGTTAAACCACCCAATGACCTCGGTGGGAGGTATCAAACATTTCAAATCTTTTTCTCAAGATTTAAATATTTTTCAAATTAACTTATTTTTCTTAAATTTAAGAAAAATCACTTACCTCAAAAAAACATGGAAAATTCTTCTTCAACATCACATCTCAGCCTTCCACTCCAACTCAAGAAAATCACCCCTATTTTGACTTGCTTGACCATACAGGTACAAAATTAGGAAAATTGTTCATTAATAGGGATTTGGTGCTACCAATAACCATCTAATAAGTTGAGATTGAGAGGAGATAGTTAACTTCAAACTTTGATAGATAAACGAATTAATTTGGCTCTCAAGTGCTTCAAAAGGACTTGGGGTGATATTCTCTTAGTTGGGTTGAATGGCTTTAGGAGACTAACATATTCATTTGTTTTGTGCACTGAACACACTTGAATGAATGGTTAGTATAACATTTATTGGTGTTTTATAATTTGACATCTGTAACCCTAGTTGGTCTTCTCTATTGTTATAAACCATGTAGTTAGTTAATCTTAATTACAAACTCCCAATTCTCTCACAATAGTTACTTTCTTGAATCTCAATAGAAAATTATAAGAAGATTCTTGTACTCTTTCAATGAGATTAGGCCTCAATGGGTTACTGTATTTTGCATTGACTTCTTTAACCTCGTGAAACAGGAGTAGTTTGGGCGATGATGTACCGCAGATTTACAATACTTTTGATGCTTTAAACTTGGATTTTTGCGTGCATCTTTATCATTTGTTAGTAGATGTAATGGTCTTTTGCTTGGATTTTGTTGGAAAATATAGTTTGGAGAAGTTGGGACTGAAAAGTTGCAGCAACAGTTATTTTTGGTGTTTTGAAGACTCGACCTACAAGCCGTAGGAATGAGTCGTGGTTTGAAGTGTTGATATCTGGAGCTAGTGTAAAACGACGGAAGCTAATGATGAGCCATAGTAACTTCTACGAGCCATACAATTAAGTAGTGGAAAAGTTTAGAGAAGTTGAGCTCCAATACCTTAATGACGGTTAGCCAGGACAGGTCGTAAAAAGATCTACGGGTAGTAGATCATACCCATAGAAATTTCTCTTAGGTGAAGGACTAGCTGGTGATTGACAGAAGGTACCAACGAACGCAGGAATTCCTACGAGTCGCAAGTACAAACCGTAGAAACAACTGGCAAACCTAAATTTTCCTAGATTTTCTTTTGTTACTTTATTTAGGATTTGATGTTTATAAATATTAGTTGTAATTTTCATTTTTCAGGTTATTAGACAATTTGATACTTTTACTTTTGGCTTTGAGAATTAACTTGCAAACATTTTGAGCATTTAATTCTTGGAAGTGTTGGTTTATTATATTGCTTTTTAATCATCAATTCAAGATTTCAGATTTCATCTACCCTAATTGTAAGTTCATGATTTATTCTATTAGTCATATTACAAATTGTTATCACCTAAGAAGGAGTAACTAAATCCACAACTAGGGTTGTGGGAACTATGAGTAATTAACAAAGTTGACCTAATAATTAAGTAATCTTTGAATAGTGTTTATGCATGTATTGTTGATCTCTTCGTTTTGAATGCTTTTTAACGGTGCGCAACGTTAGAACTCGCCTTATTCCTACTTGTCCGACCAAGGAAGTAATGAATGGGAGAAGAGATTGAACAACGAATATCCAGCGTTGATTATCCTCTATCTAATAGCTTAACATAAAGATGCGAGGGCTAATTTGGGGACAAGGGAAAGGGTTAGTAGAACATATACTCGTAAACCGACCAAGTTGTATGGTGAAATTCCCTACTTGGACTCACTTAGGAGATACCTAACTTACCGACTTTGCATGTCAAACACTAAGAAATGGTTACTATTATAAGATTTATAGCGTTAAGAACTTGTAGGGAACACATGTACCCTAGTTTCTTCTTATATTGATCTTACAAATCTGCAAATCTTGTTTACTTGGTTACTTTTTGCTAAAATTAATCAATAATTATTTTGTGTTACAAAATCCCCTTTTTATGGAAATAATCTGACTAAAAGTACAATCAATAGTAAATTGGCCTAAGTCTAGAACGTATTCCTCGTGGGATCGACCCTAACCTCTATTAGGTTCTTTATTTGACAACAACCGCTTATACTTCTTTCAGGAGGTGTAATTTGGGCGTATCAAATTTTGGCACCGCTGCCAGAGAATAAGGCTTTTATATTAGACTAATTTTGTGATTGCACTTCAGTCAATTATTTCATGATTTACATTTTATTTTTGTTTTGTTTTCTATAGGTCTTATTCTCAGTGTATGCCAAGTACACGGTGTCAAGGTCCCATGACCCCTTACGATCTTGAATTAAGAAGAACTCTTAGAAGAATGACTAGACCATGTCATAATATGAGACTAGATGATGATCCAAATGGAGAGGGTCATGATAAGGTGCTTGGAGTTCAATGTCTGGGAGTGGTGGAAGTGCCTAGAAACATTCCAAATAGCCCTTCCTTTGATAATCCTGAGAGAGTGCAAAATCGACAAGCACCCGATATGCGTCATAACTACTTGGTTAACCATAATATTACAGGATCAATGGGTAGCATTGTTGTACCCCCATTTCCACTCGGTCTTACGTTCATTGTCACCAGCAGTTTGATGCAAATGCTTACGTCTAGAGGGTTGTTTGCTAGGCTACTATTTGAGGACCCATATGCTCATCTAAGTAAAGTCAGCAATGTTTGTATGAGTAGTGTGGGAAGATCAGATCTAGAAATGGATGCAATTGGGTTAAGGGTGTTTCCACTATCATTGACAAGTGATGCTTCCATATGGTTATCTGAGCTACCGTATAACTTAATCACCACTTAGAACGAGCTACACCAAGTGTTCTTGGATAAATATTTTCCGGTGTCAAAGAAGATGAAGCTTAAAGAAAGAATCCATAACTTGTGGCTTCACTTGGAGAATCAATTAGTGATGCATGAGACACATTTAAAGGCTATATGAACCAAATCATCGAACTAATGATGAATCGCTCAAGGAGTTCTTTTATAGAGGATTAAATGACAATGGTATAGCTGTGTTGTAAACTATTTATGGAGGATCGTACGAAGCTAACACATTTATGCAAATAACAAATAAGCTGGAGAAGATTGCCAGAAACAATCGGCTACCACAAAGAGCACTTTTTCTATACATGCCACACAAAATCAATCCAATGATGATATTCGTGAAGAGATGTCGTAGTTGAGAACAAAGGTTATCTTAGTACTGAAACATGTGAGTGGGAATGCGGAGAAAGTTATTGTAGTACATTATCAAAAAGGAGTTCCACCGCCTGATAAGTATATATACGAAGAAGATGCAAATTTTGTGAATGATCAGACGGGGGTTTCCGGACCAATGCCCAAGCATACAATCAGGATATTTGGTGCCAAAGTCGAGGAAATAAAGGCCGAAACTACAATAATTAAAATCGTGAAAGGAACTACAATTGTGATGGGAACTATAATCGTGATAACAACTACAACAAGAATGGGTATAATAACAAAAATGATAAGAGTGGCCCTTATTTTCAACCAGTGATTCGAGATGGGGGATCAAGTTTTAATCGTATTGAGGATATGATGGCTAAGATGACTAAAAGGCTTGACTTTACTGATGACAATGTGAAAGCGATGTGTACTGACTTATCGAGCATTGAGAGAAAGGTAGATTCACATGCAATATCAATTAGATAGATTGAGCAACAACTGAGCCAATATCTAATCATGTGCAATCCGCGTCAACAAGGAACACTTCCCAGTAGTACCATCCATCATCCAAAGAATGATGGACATTGCATGGTAGTTACTACTAGGGGTGGAAAACAGACTATTGACCCTCCTATACCGACTAGTGTGGAAAGGGAAAATGAACTCGAGGAGGATGAAGTTGAAGTAGTGAAACAACCAAAGGATCAAAATGAGAAGAAAGCTGAAGTTACTCAAAAGATCATTCAAATGCCAAGACCTCTGCCTCCCTTCTAACAAAGATTAGTCAAGAAAACTGAAGAATGAAAGTATCCCAAGTTTATATCCATGTTGAACCAATTATCGATAAATGTTCCTTTAATTGAAGCACTAGAACAGATGCCCGAATATGCTATGTTCATGAAAGATCTTGTGACCAAAAAGAGGGCTGTCAGTTTTGAAGGTGATGATAAGTTGCAACGTTGTAGTGCCATTGTTACTAGATTGTTAGTGCAAAAGAAGGAGGCTCCCAGAGCTTTTACTATCCCATGCACTATTGGCATGTCACACTTTGTTAAGGTCCTCCTCCAATATCGATAGAGGGAGTAAGAAGTTTTTTTGGGCATGTCGGGTTTATAGGTGCTTCATCAAAGATTTCTCCAAAGTTGCTATTCCATTATCTAGGTTGCTTGAAAAGGAAAGTAATTTCAAATTTGATGTTGCGTGTTTAAAGGATTTTGTGAGCTTGAAAGAGAAACTTGTTTCATCCCTTATTACACTACCCTTTAAAACAATCTCCCATTTGAAATGATGTGCGATTCTAGAGGATTGGCACTTGGCGCTGTTCTTCGTCAGCGGAAGAACAAGTTCTTTCACCCCATATATTATGCTAGCAAAACCTTGTATAACGTTCAAAAGAATTACACTGTCACAAAACAAGAGTTGCTGGCCGTCGTATATGGGTTCGAAAAACTTAGAGCATATTTATTGGGTACCAAAGCAGTTGTGCATACAAATCATGATGCTCTATGATACTTGAGGGAAAACAAATAAGATAAACCTATACTTATCTGGTGGGTGCTTCTTCTTCAAGAGTTTAATTTTGAAGTAAGGGGTAGAAAGGGTTATGAAAACCAAGTAGCTGACCACCTATTAAGGCTTGAAACAGGTGCTATAGCGGCTGAGGGAAGAGACATCGATGATTGTTTCCCTGATGAATTGGTAGTGATGATTTCTCAAACCTCAATACCCTGGTATGCCAATTATGCAAACTTCATTCCATGTGGTTTGTTACATGAAGGCTTGAGTAGTCATCAAAAGAGGAAATTCTTATTTGATGTGAAGAGGTATATATTGGATGAACCTTTCCATTTGGTAGAATGTGCTGATTATGTAATTTGGCGTTGTGTGCTTAAAGTGGAGGTGCAAGAGATACTTGAAGCTTTCCATGCTTCGTCAGTAACAGGACATCATGAGGCATACACACAACTTCTAAAGTTTTGCTATGTGGTTACTTTTGGGCCAAAATGTTCAAAGACGTCCATGCCTTTTGTAAGTGTTGTGTACAATGTCAAATGAATGGGCGCCTTTCAAGGCAATATGAGTTACCTTTGTCACATATTCTCGAGATTGAGGTGTTTGATATTTGGGGAATTTATTTCATGGTGCATTTCCCTGTTATTTTAGGAACAAGTACATTCTCGTGGCAGTAGATTATGTATCCAAATTGGTGGAAGCAATATCATTGCCAAAAAATGAAGGGACAAATATCACAAGGTTCCTCAAGAGGAATATTTTCACAAGGTTTGGAACCCCAAGGGCTAGTATAAGTGATGATGGCTCTCATATTTGCAATCGCCAATCTGAAACACTTCTAAGTATGTGGTAAAACTCAAAGTCACAACACAGTACCATCCATAATCAATTCGGAAAGTTGAGGTGTTCAATCGGGAAAGATCATCTTAGCCAAAAAAAGTGAATGTCCATCACTCTGATTGGTCTAGTAAGCTTGAAGACACACTTTGGGGTTATCAAACTGCCTTCAAATCCCCCATTGGAATGTCTCCATACAAATTGGTATTTGAGAAGGCTTGTCAACTTCTGGTTGAATTAGAGCACGAAGTTTTATGGGCATTGAAGAGGAATTGGGAAGTGGCAGCCAAAATCATGTGAGTCAACTACTTGAATTGGATGATTTTGGATTACAATCATATGAGAGCTCTGCACTCTATAAAGAGAAAAAGTAAAACGGTGGAATGATGCAAAGATCCTACATCGGGAGTTTAGAGTGGGTGAACTAGTCCTACTTCTTAATTCACAATTGAAACTCTTCCCAGGTAAGCTGAAGTCCAAGTGGACAAGTCCGTACACAGTCATTAAGGTGTATGGGATCGAAGCAATCAAAATTGAAGATGTGAAGGGTGTTAAATTCAAAATTAATGGCCAAAGGTTGAAGGTATACTTTGGGGAAGGTCGTGATGTGAGAGTTGATGAAGTGTTGTACTTGTATGATGCTTAGAACTATATTCACGTTGTGCCATGACGTTAAATCATGTAATTCTTGGGAGGCAACCCAAGTATTAGTAGCTTTCAATAATGTGGGTGTCACTTGTGCAGGATGGATGAAAGGTAGGCAATTGAGTGGCCCATCGGGCGTTCTGCCAAAGTCACTAAGTGGAGCTCCAGCGAGTTGTCCCTTTGGGAAGGTCAACATCATGAGTGTACTATCAAATTCAGTGACCTAAACCCTTAAATTGGCGACCCTCCGATGATGTTAGGCGAACCTGATTCAGTTTTCCCAATGAACTGCACAAATTAGAGGATGTACGGTTAACTTCAGCGATAAACATGGAAATTCAGTGATGTTCCTTTCTACTTTAGGTGATCAGTCTGTAGCTTACCAATTTGAAAACAAATTTATAATATGCTACATTCATGGTCGGGGATCTGTCGAAGGGTGGCGATCCACCGACCTGGTCGGCGACCTCAAACTTCAGGCGTTCAAGAAGTCCATCAATAGAAACTTATTCATTTTGTTATTTTTTCATTGAGAACAATACACTTTCCTTTTGGTGGGGGTGAGAGGCACTTTGGGTGCCCAACCTATGCTAAATAGTGTTAGTTGCACTTTTCTCTCGCTATCCTTTACTTTGTGAGGTTTTCATTGATAATAAATCTAGAATTGATTATGTTCAATATCGATGTATTGAATAGTATATATGATGAGCATTGTGTTTAGTGTTCAAATTTCAAGAAGATATCGGTGTGGCTGCACTTTTGAATGATCTTTCTGAATCTTGTGTTGACTTGATCTGTTTTTGATGTGAGCCTTGCAATGAACATCACACATAAGATTTTGATCTTGTCAGGTTGTGCTAAATAATTGTATTTGAAGTTCTATGTGTGTGAGGTTTTACCTGGAAGCATGCTTGTGGAATCCTAAATTTTGCCTTGTTAGTCCAATTGTCTAACTTTGGTAAGTATAAAGAATGATCTTAGGCACAAAATTTTGAGAGGGAACCAAAATTTTCATATCATTTTTGTAACTACCTTGTGGGAGTGTGTAACCATTTGAGCGTATTTTTTTTTGATAACCATATTGAAACCTCTTAAACGAAGTCATCCCCAACTTCTCACCCAAAATCCTTTACGAAGCATTGATTTTTCTGAATAGTCAACTTAGGCCAAAATCCTAAGTTAAGGGTGTGGAAAGGAAGGAGAAAGAAAAGCCAAGTGGAAGAAAAATAAAGTTGAGATGAGACTCAACTTTGAAGTGTGCAAAAATAAGGAACCCCTCGTTATATATATAAATATGTATATATATAAATAAAGACTGTGATGATGCAACTTTTGAAAAATTTTAATAAAAAAGAGAGTTTGGGAAATAAAAAGGGTTTTCCAATAAAATGATTAACAAGTCAAAGTTTTGAGTTTTCAAATGAAAAAGAATGAAAAGAGCTTGAGAAGAGGTAAAGATTATGTCATCGATGCTTTGAAAAGGTGAAGCCACTGAGCCAAATTTACCATACCTTAACCCTCCCCATTATAAACCTAAAATACCCTTGAGATCTTGCATGGATTAGGATATGTGATGATTGGAAAATATGGGCAAATCTATGGGATTAAACTTGCATGTATTTCTCTTTTGGTAGAGTGAGAATTGCGTTGATTCCATACTTATTTAATGATTTGATTTGTGAGAGCTTGGAATTGTTCTTTATTTGAACGAACAAATGCATTTGTTGAAACATGGTTTTGCATTAGAAAATATGATATAGTGAGCTTGATTTGGTTTGATACTGGCTAGTCATCATTTGAAGCTTTTTGATCATGATTGAGTATTGCAGGTTATTGAGAGTATTCTTGTAATAGCACTTGCATGTTAGCTCTCATTGAGACTGTTGTAGAAACCATTGTTGAACTAGTTGTATTCTTGATTTACTTGAGGACAAACTAAATTTTAAGTTGGGGGTATTGATGAATGGTAGATTTACACTCACTTAAGGCCAATCAAGTTCAACAATTAGTGTCCATAATGCCTAATTATGCCCTATTATAATGATATGTTGATGATTTGTAGCTATGAAGGATAAGGGACAAGGCAAGGATGAGTGTTTAAAAGAACGACCAAAAAAATGAAAAAATTGTAAACTCTACATTGTTGATCGCCTAATCGAAAGGGCGAATCATCCAAATAGGTTCATTTTGCCAAAATGGGCAAGTGTTTATGGTCCAACTGTTAAGATTAATGGGCAAAGAATAGGTGCATCAACGATCCACTAAACTCAAAGGCAAACATGTTGTCCATCACCGAATGTGACAGTACTTGGAAGAAAAAATGAAGGCTTAAAAGGCAAACAAAAAGGATATTCGGCGATCCGCCCAATGTGAAAGGCGTTTTCCATCGAGTCCGTTGACTGAGGTTCAAACACTTGAAGCCGAGATAGAGTAAAGGGCGAGCTGAACGACAAGAAAGGAAATCCGCCTAGTCAGTGCGATGAGCCCGACTTATGTTGCCGAACAGGACGCATAAGAGTCTTCTTAGAAAGTTCAAATTGTTGGGAAGAGAGAGGAAGTAGATCTATCTCATCTTTTATAGTTTTACATTTTAGAACTTTTTAGAGAGAAACTCTTGGGTAATTCTCTTCAATTTGGGTTTTGAACATTACTCTTGTAATTGACAATTAGACAGTGAAATCAAAGTGGATGTTGATAATAATTACTTAATTTCAGCACACCCATGGCTGCTATCATAAGAGGTATAATTTCTGCACTTTTTTTAATGGGTGGATAAAGTAATGGGTTGGTATGTAAATCACATAAATGAGATCGAAATGAGATTTTATGAACTAAAGCTATGAGATCGGAAGAAGATTAGCATTATTGAAGATGACCCAACTTATCCTTTGTTGTTAAGCTTTACCGAGCAATGCAATTTTACCCCTAATTAGCATTAATACATACCCCTACACCCCTAGATTTGATTAATATTATTTAAAGTCTGTTTTATTAAGTTTGTAGCTCATACTTGATATTGAAATTATATGATAAATGTTGGTGGAATGATCAACCCAATTTGCTCATTGCTACATTATAACAACTTAATTCATTTCTTAGATTCTTAGCCTCACACTAATCCTTGTGGAATTTGACCCCAACTCTTAGTTGGGTATTTTATATTGACGACAATCACTTACTCTTTTGATTTGTTCTAAAGAGTAGTTTAAGCGTTATCAATACCTTTTTTATTTCATCCCACTTTCTTTTTTCATTTAAATTTTCGAATTTTGGCTCATCACATTTTTTTTTATAAGGAGGGGTTCCTTCTTTTTGTAACACACTTCAAAGTGGAGTCTCACTTTCCTGTCTTTACCTTCCACTTGGTTTTCTTTTCTTCTTCCTTTCTACACCCACAACTTAGGCTTTTGGCCTAACTTGTCTATTCAAACAAATCAATGCTTCTAAAAGGATTTATGGGTGAGAAGTTAGGGACAATATGACTTAAGAAATTTCAACAAGGTTGTCAACCAACAGTTTGGGCTCAAATGGTGACAAAATGGTTACACACCCTCACAAGGTAGTCACAAAAGGTATGAACCTTTGGGTTTTATCGTTTGGCGATCAACAATGTATTGTTTGAAGTTCTTTTTGTATTTTTGGTCATTCATTCAAACATCAATCCTTTCCTTTTCCATTTGCATTCATTGCTCCAAATCATCAACATATCATGAGAGTAGATAAAAATTAGGCATTGAGGACACTAACAATCGAGCTAAATAGACCTCAAATGAGTACAAATCTACCACTCATCAACACTCCCAACTTAAACTTTTGATTGTGCTCAAGTAAATCAAGAACACAATTAGCTCAATAAGAGTGTTTACAGTAGTACTCAATCAGAGCTAACATTCAAGTGATATAACAAGACTACTCTCAACAACATGCCACACTCAATCATGATAAAAAAGCTTCAAAAAATGACTTGTCGGTCTCAACACAAGCTCAAACTCACTCTTGCTTCTTGTCTAATGTAAGACCATGTTTCAATGAATGCATTCAAGTTCCCTCACATCAAGAATGATTACATGCTCTCACAAAGAAAATCAACAAAGATACAGAGAATCTATGCAACTCTCACTCTCTCAAAAGAGAAACACATGCAAGCTTTGTCCCATAGGTTTGCCTATATTTTCCAATCATCACACAACCTAGATCATGCAAGATCTCAAGTGTCTTTAGGCTTGTAATGAGGCTGAGGGTTAAGGTATGCTCAATTTAGCTTGGTGACTTTACCTTTTCAAAGTATTGTTGCAATCATCTTCACCTCTTCTCAAATTCTTTTCATTCTTTTTCATTTGAGAGCTCAAACTTAGATTTTTCTTTCAATTTATTTGGAATTCCAATTATTTCATCACTTATCTTTTTCATTTTTTTTCCAAGCATTTTCATCACAATGACTCTTTTTCTCTTCTTTTATAAGGAGGTGTTCCTTCTTTCTGTATCAAACTTCAAAGTTGAGTCTCATTTCATCTTTCTTTTCCCTTTACTTTTCTTTCATTCCTCCTTCATTTCTACACCCCATCATAGGATTTTGGCCTAATTTGTCTATTCAAATATAACAATGCTTCAAAAATGATTTTAGATGAAAATGTAGGGACAATTTGTTTCAAGAGGTTTTCTTTTGGTTTTGCCAAGTAAAGGTTCCAAAATGGATGCACACCCTCACAAAGTAGTCACAAAAGATTATGGACATTTGGGTTCCCTCTTTTAATTGTTGCCCAAGATCATGCCTCACATTCACCAAGATTTCAACAATTTGACTAACAAGGAAAATTCTAGGACTCCACACACATGATTTCAAGTAAGATCTCACCACACATGGCACTTCAAAATTTAGAACATCCCAAAAGATCAAAAACGTACTTTGATGCTTATTGTAAGGCTCACATAAAAACACAACTAGTCAACAAAAGATTCAAAGAGATCGCTCAAAAGTGCAACAACATAGATTTCATTCTCGCAACACCAACACTCTACATCATGCTCATCATGAGTACCATTCAAGACATCGATATTGAACACAATCGATCTTCAAATCATTATTAATGAAAAGTTCAAGCATTTTATGATTTTCAGAAATCATGGGGCATGATTTTCAGAAATCACGGGGGGTTGCAAAATCAAGATGGAATGAAATAGACAAATGAGATGCACTCAACCAAAAGAAACACTATAATATAAACAAAAGTAAACTAATACAATTATACAAAACAAAAAGTAACAGAATTTAATAAAAAAGGGGAATATTGGATTAGAGGCCCTTACCCCACAAAAAATAAACAAGCGGTGTCCTTATTGTGATGATAATTAAAGTACGATAGGATGAGATGGAAGGTCCACCCTAATTTGCTAAGCCTGTGGAGCACTTTGATCCGGAGTCTTCAAAGGGGAAGTAACATCTAGGGCATCAATGCCCGACAATAGGATAACGAGAGGTAGCAGTGAAGTGTCAACTGGGCAGTAGTGCCCAACACAATACTCAGAGGAATGGTGGAGTCTGAAGAAACTCCACTAGTACCAACCACTAAAGTCTCCCGAAGGGATCTCTCCAGTGTTATCTGAAAAATGATCTCCTTGGTCTCCTACATCTCAATCAAAGTTTTCGCAATCCCATGCTCCTTGATCTCAACTCTTCCTCGTCCGTCTCCTTGTCTAAATCATCCTCACCCTCTAGACATCCTCACCCTCTAGACATCCTCACCAACAACAATATCAATAGTCGTAGTTATCTCAGGATGCACACTAGGATTTGGCTCACTATATGGCATCTGTGGTGGCATGGAGGTAGGTGCATTTGGTAGGAGAACTTCACCCCACATCATCGATATGTCTATGGACTGAAACTGAGTCACTTTCACTCATCTCTCATGGTTCCTAGTGCACCATAACTACTCCTGGCCTTCTCTTGGGCCTCAAGTCACGAAGTGAGGTTATCCAACCTCACACCATGTCTCTCTATCACCCCTTCACACCTACTGACCTTGTCTCTCAATGGAGCCAAGACTTTCTCAATATCCTTATCAATAATTCTAGGCATGTCCATCTCAACTTGTGTGACTCTAACATCTACCAACCGGGCAAGGCTTCCCATATGATATATCATGGCCTGGGTCAAAGGGGGAGGGGTGATAGGAGTGGGTGTGCCTAGCAACAACATCAACACATATAGTAGTAGCAGGAGTAGAAGTAAAATAAGGCAGAACAAAGGGTGTAGATATACCGCCTGCTCCATAGAAGGAGTAGGTGTTCTAGCCTCAACTAGTGTATTAAGATAAACTACGGCGCTGTGTCTCGTGGTGGTGGATTCCTTCGAGCCACATCATCCCTCAAATACTCAATCTCAATCCTCCGAATGTCAATTGAAGAGGCTGGTGTGATCCTCATCAGACTTCCCCTGAAAGGGAACTCTTGCCCTCTAACACAGCTGTGTAATGAGAATCGGGAAAACAAGGGAGGTCTTCTCTTTCCTAGCCCATATCAACATCTCCTCTGCATTGATGGTACTTACATTGATCTCCTCCTCATCGATGATAGTGCCCACTATCACTACCTTCAAATGCTAGCGTATTGATTCATTCTAGGACATCATGATGCTGTTGCTAATGAACCCGAACCAATATCGGTCCACAATATTTAGGTCCTTCTTTTATATTTAGCACCTTAAGCCATCACGGAGAGAGAAGACTCATCATATATAAATGTGGCAAAGAACCCTTGTACGACATCAAGATCTCTATGCATCCGAATCTAGTAGGTATCTCATGAGTGGAAGGGGTGCATAGTATTGTGTTATTCTTCCCCACGTGATATTGGACCATCTTTCCCAACACGTCAACTTCATCCAAGGGCTTCCATATAATGCCCTTTCTCTTCTTAGGTAGGGCCTTAACATAGGCGTCATTGAACTCAGTGACAACTTGGACACTTAGGGTTGTTTGAGCTTTGTAAATTTGTCAAACTTATAAAACTTGATAGTTTCCTAAATAGTCGAGTAGTCACTCATGACTCCGTCAATCGAAAGCCTATGCTCCTCTAAAACAGTCTGTTCTCCTTATATCTTGAGCCTATTTAAGTGTCATAACCCAGGGGTATCCCCTAGATGTAACAAGGCACATAGAACCCTCAAAGGGTACCACGTAAGCCACTTAGCATATCATAAGATAAGAATAGAACAATAAAGAGTAAAAATGCATTTCAAGTAAAAAAATTTCATGAAGGAAAGTGGAAGTCTAGACTTGTCTCAAAATAGCCATCTATTACAATACTTTGAATGAAATAGGGTCACAACCCATACAACATAGTCCGAAAAGGAAATACAAGAAAAGAACTACAATGAGATAACATCCGTCGTCGAATCATGAGGACTCACCAACAAGCTAGGAGAATAAGCAAATCCAAGCTTTAGCCACAACGATGATCACCTTGAGAACCGGACCCTACACTTGGGGAAAATGTAGAAAAAGAAGGGGTTAGTACAAAAATGCACTAAGTATGATAGCCATGCATAAAAACCTTGAAAATATGCTAAAAGGGACATTTCATTTGAATGCATGCATTTTACTAAGTTAAAACATCATTTTGAAGATAGTGGAAAAGCATAAGTCATAAGCATAATAAATTCATAGATCATCATAACATAAGAGGAACATATCATAAATACCCTTAAATCATACTTGTGCAATGCATGAATAAGACCCCATAATCTTACCTTAGCTAAGTTAAGCTTCTTGAGTAACCATAGTTCATAATTCATATTCTTGTTCATATTGTTGTCTTAGTGGGAATAAGCCTTTAACGACATAGACCATGTAAGCTTAACATTGAATCTGGTGTCTACCCCACACCGAAAAAGAGTTGTTCTACTTACCTAAGGTAGAACCATACTCTTAGCGTAGGTGGATCCACTAGCTAAATGACCTATGGGGGCACATAGTTTATGGAATAAGAATATTGCTACTAGAAACTCGGACTCAACTAAGGTAGAAGGTTTCCATCTCATGAGACCCACTTTGGGAACCCAGACTCAACTACCGTAAAAGGTCCCATTGGGAAGCCGAAATCAACTAGCGTACATTCTTCCATCTCATATTCAATATCCACTCAGTGCTAAGCATTAATTCTCACGGAGTTCATATTAAGTCTTGACTTAAGTTCATATTTATGGAAGAATATCTTCACACTCAATCCAACATAATTCATAAGATACCTCATTAGATCATGTGTGAGAATAACCTTTCACCGTCTATGTCTATCTATAGATTCAATAGGTGAGAAAGCCTTTCAACCCTAGAATAATCATATTGTGAGAAAAACTTTCATGTCATATCATAATCATACATAAGTGTGTATGTGAGGATAACCTTTCAACAACACAACAACTAGATCATAATCATATTCACTTCACTCTCAAGGTGTTCTTAAAGCATATACCAAACTTCATAAATCATGAATAATATCATAATTTGCCCTTTCAAGGGTCATAACTCATATCAATCAACACATATATAATTCACTACATTAAACATGGATAATAACATAATTCAAATAACTCAATTACTACAAACATAATCTCATAATATTCTTCTTTCATCAATTCACCCACATCACAAGATCATAAATTGAGAATATGGGTATTTCAACATAAAAACCATAATAAATCATCAATTCAATCATAATATAAAGTAATTCAAACATTAGAATCATTTTTGAAAGGAATCCATGACTTGGAAACAAACCCTAGCTTTTGGGGAATTTCTACTTTGAAATTGGGATTTTGAAGGAGCTCCATGGATTAATTATATCCATGGATGATGAGCTACCATACCTTAGCAATGAAATCCAATGAATTTGATAAGAAAACTTTGCTCCTTGAGCCCTAGCTCCAATTTCCTTCTTCTTCTTCCTTGAAGTTCTAGAGAGAGAATATTTGAGAGGGAATTGGGTTCTTTTTGGTGATTTCGAAATAATGACTTGGATGACTTAATTTAGTGGGTTTAAATCCTTATATAGGTGATCTAATTTAGGCTAAAATGACATCAGTTAATATTATTTAAAACCGGAAAACCCTAAAGTACCCCTAAACTTAATTGCCAAAAAGCAGTTTCTAGGCCCCATTCACGCCCCTCATTGACGAACCGTGGTTGGACCCACAACCCATGCTGGTGAAGCGTGGGTCGGGGTTCAGAGAGTGGGTTTTCAAGGCTTGACCTACGGCCCCCTCATCCACGATTGTGGATTGATCAACGGGGCGTAGGTCCCCTTCGTTGGTCACTGTCTAGGCATTTTTCTAGGGTCCACCTCAAGGACCCATGGTTGGTCCTTGGGGGTCGTACCTTGACGTTCCAACACGAAACCCTTTCTTTTTTAAGTATGGGGAGTTACATTTACGACTCTAACCCTCATGTTAAGCTCTATCTTAGCCTACTAGTTTTCGGGGTGTTACAATATCTCCCCCTAGGGAACATTCTTCCTCGAATGACGATCTAGACACCTTACGGAAATAAAGACTCAAGACTCACAGCCCATGATGCATGAAACATCAAAATAATGCACAATTCAAAGGAGGAAACATCAACTCCCACTTAAACATAACCAATGCATCACAAGAAAGTAGGAACTACATCTAACAACCCATTATGAATGAAAACTCAACATTTCTCATATTCATAGGAGGAACTACTTTCTCCAAACTAAAAGCATACTTTACACAAGGTCATGGAGCCAATATGCAATTTACTCTGAAAAGCATACTAAAGCATGTTCAATAATTCATCTTATGAAGCATATGGGCAACTCTTACTCAATGCACAACAACATGAGGAAAATCAATCATAAAAACTCATTTTCTTACTAAACATGAATTTCATCAAGAACATGTATAACATAAGGAAATCATGGAAAAACACACATAACACACATGAATCCCAAAACACGAAAACTCAAAAGGAACTAATTACCTCAAGCTTTAATAGGAGTAGAAGGAAAGAAATGAGGATAGCAGGACTTCATATCGGCCTCGGCCTCCCAAGTAGCACCCTCAACTAAGTGATTCCTCCATAAAACCTTCACGGAAGCTATTTCCTTGTTTCTTAATCTCCTGACTTGCCGGTCTAGGATCTTACTGGAACCTCTTCATATGAAGGACTTTCGTCAACTCCCACCCTTCTAAGGGAATAATGGATGCCGGATCTCCAATACACATCTTAAACATAGAAACATAAAATACCATATGAATCGGAGCTAACTTATTTGGCAAATCCAACTCATAGGCAACTTTCCAATACGTTTCAAAATTTGGTATGGGCCTACATACCGGGGACTAAGTTTCCCTTTCTTGCCAAATCTCGTCACACCCTTCATGGATGAAATTTTCAAATAGACGCAATCATTAACTTCAAATTCTAGATCCCTTCTCTTACATCAGCATAAGACTTTTGTCTACTTTAAGCCGTTGTCAACCTCTCTCTAGTGTGCCAAACTTTCTCAATGGCTTCTTAAACTAGCTCGGGACTTATCAAAGCAACTTCACCTACCTCAAACCAACCAACCAGAGACCTATGTCTTCTACCATACAAGGTTTCAAAGGGAGACATACCGATATTTGAGTGATAGCTATTATTGTAGGAAAACTCTATTAATGGAAAATGGTCATCCTAATTACCCTTGAAGTCTATAACACATTCCCTTAACATATCTTTCAATGTTTGGATGGTACGCTCCGCTTGCCCATCCGTTTGGCAATGAAAAGTCGTGCTAAGCTTAGCCTTAGTACCAAGGCCTTTCTGGAATGACTTCTAAAATTGAGAAGTAAATTGAGTACCCCTATTAGAAATAATAGATAGTGGAACTCCATTCAATTTCACCATTTTCCTTATATACAACTTAGCATAGTCTTCCGCCGAAAAAGAAACCTTGACGGGAATAAAGTGGCTAATTTTGTCATCCGATCTATAATGACCCAAATAAAATCATGTTGCCTTCGGGTGCGAGGCAAATCCACAATAAAGTCCATATTTACATCTTCCTACTTCCAAGTGGGAATACTTATATCTTGGGACAAGCCTCCCGACCTTTGATGCTTAACTTTATCTTGTTGACAATTAGGAAATTTGGCTATAAATCCTGCAATATCTTTCTTCATACCATTTCACCAATAGACTTCCCGTAGATCATGGTACTTCTTGGTGGCTCCCGGATGAATAGAATATCGAGAACTATGAGCTTTCTCAAAATTTTGTTCCCTTAAACCATCAACATTCGGAACACATAATCGACCTTGGTACCTAAGCACCACATCTCCCCCTTAGGAGAAAGCCTCAACAGACTTCTTAATTACCGACTCTTTATAATCAACTAATATAAGATCAAGGCCTTGTTTAGAATTCACATCCATCACAAAGGACGATTTAGAACCATTATAGACCATGACACCACCCTTAGTTGAATCCACTAGTTGAACACCTAGTCGGGACAACCTATGCACATCACGAACCAATTCTTTCTTTTCATCCTTTACATGAGCCACACTGCCAATGGACAACCTACTAAGTGCATCCGCTACCACATTAGCGTTGACAGGGTGTTAAAGGACACTTATTTCATAATCCTTCAATAATTCTAACCACCAATGTTGACAAAGCTTCAATTTCTTTTGACTAAACACATATTGTAGACTCTTGTGATCGGTGAGAACATCCACATGGACCCCATACAAATAATGCCTCCATATTTTTAAGGCAAACAAACCGCCGCAAACTCAAGATCATGGGTAGGATAATTCTACTCGGGGACTTTAAGTTGCCGTGAAGCATAGGCAATCACTTTACCATTTTGCATGAGCAAACATCCCAACCCCACTCTAGAGGCATCACAATACACCACAAAACCATCCGGACTTTCTGATAAGGTTATCACCAGAATGGAAGTAAGTATATCTTTCAATTCTTGGAAACTTTTCTCACAAGCTTCAGACCACAAAAACTTAGCTTTCTTTTGATTCAACACCGTCAAAGGAGAAGCGATGGAAGAAATTTTTTCAATAAACCTTCTATAGTAACCAACCAAACCCAAAAAGCTTCTAATGTCGGAAGGATTTAGAGGTCTAGGACAACTCTTGACCACATCTGTCTTCTGAGAATCTACCTCAATCCCCATGCTTGACACAATATGACCACGGAAAGCTACAGACCTTAACCAAAATTCACACTTGCTAAACTTTGCAAAAAGTTGTTTGTCCTTAAGAACTTGCAACAAAATTCTCAAATGGTCCACATGTTCATTCTCACTCCTTGAATAGATCAAAATATCATCAATAAATACAATCACAAACATGTTAAGGTATTGCATAAACACTCTATTCATCAAGTCCATAAACGCTGCTGAAGTATTAGTCAACCCAAACGACATTACTAGGAATTCATAATGAACATATCGAGTTTGGAAAGCCGTCTTGGAAATATCAACCCCNTAGTTCTTTATCTATTCTGATGAGTCCAGAAATTGGACTCATTTAGGGCTTTATTTTAATGGAAATAGTGTCCTTGAATGCTTGTTTTCTCAATAGCTGATTAAAATGCTGAAGTTTAAGGTATTTGAAGTTTTAGTTGAAGCATGGAGACTTAGGCGCAAAACAGAGCAAATAGGGCAGAAAAGAACAAAAAATGGAATCTTGCGGATCGCTGAGTTTAACTTGGCGAGTCACCAAAATGACATGAACCGCCCTTCGTTCTAGTACGCGAAGCCTTGAAGAAAGTGGATCAAAAGGCCAGGAAAGGACTAGTCGGTGAGTCGCCGATTAGTTCTGCAAAACAGTACTGTACCGCCCAATGATCTAGAATGCGAGGATGCTAAAGGAAAGACACTGAAGGCGATGAGCTGACCAAAGGTTGGATCGCCGAGTTCATCGACTATCTCGACTAATGTGTGAAAACTATTAATACTATTTAGAATTGTAGTCTTAAGAGATATTGAGTGTGGAACAATTATTATTATTATTTTCACTTTAGAACATATTCTAGCAGATATTTTTCTCTCAAGTTTGGAGAGGGATTTGTGGAGACTTGAAGAAAGGAGTTCTTCTTTCCCAAGTTGGAAGTGGGTCTTCTTTATTCATTTTCCTTTGCTTAATTTAAGGTTTAATTTCTTATACCTAGTTGATTTCATTATCATGTTAGGTATAATTTCTTATTTCTTGATATGTGGCTAAAACCCCCAATTCTTGGGGTGTGATTTAGCAAACATGGGTTGATATTCTTGTTGGGTCTTGATTGATGATAGGTTAGATGTATTTTAATGGTGATTTCACCTAGTGGTTGTGGTTCAATCTAAAGGGTTTGTAGTTGTAAATACAAAGCCACCCATGTGTTTTCGGCTTGCCCGAGAGGGAGGTCGTGAAACCAAAACTACTAGACTGATGGCCTAAGGAGTGGGTTGACATAAGGTTCAGCCCGAGAGGGTGAGCCCTAGTCCCATATCCTAACATTCAGCTCGAGAGAGTGAGTGGGGTAAGGCGTAGGCTGGTCTTCATGCGGTAAATAGTTGTCCGAGAGGAACACATTTGAAACGGGGTAAGTTGCCAGAGAGGGAACTTATTTCCGTTTAAAGCTTAGCCTAGTCACTATTATTTTGCAAATTTCCTATTGAAAGCATGTACCCAACAATTTATCTCAACTTGTATTGCGGTCACATCCCAAGAACCTTTCCCCATACTTGATTTTCTTGTTTATTTTGCTGTTTTAGTACTTGTTACAAAACCCCCTTTGATATTTGACACTTTTGTGTCACCCCTTTTAATTTACTATGTTTTTGTTCGTTAATATCTTTAGCTGCGACTAGTTAGAATGTAAATTCTATTTTTCTATCAATTCTCAGAACCGCTCCTTTGGGACACGACCCCAACCTTCGGTTGGGTTACTATATTATCGATGATCGTAGACACTCATTTCATAGGTTAGTGTCGTTGGTCACGATAAGCATCAAAATGGCGCCGCTGTCGGGAAGTGCTGTTATTTGAGAATTTTTAGTTGAGTAAAGTTTTCGTTCTGTTTTAGCTGTAGTTTTACTAATCTTACTGTTGGTCTTGCTCTGTTAAGTTGTGCTTTAAAGTAAGGTGTAACTAGGTTGAATAAGCACCCACAAATCAATGGATTTTTTTCCATTAGAGGTAATGAGGATCCAAGAGTGCATACTGACCTTCAAGAAGTTGGAGGGAGAACAAATACATAAATCATGGGCAAGATTCAAAGGGCTAATAGCTCAAGGCCCAAATCATGGCATCCCTGACATAGTTCTTCTTGACTGTTTGTACAGAAGCCTCTACCCCGAAAAAAAACAGTTACTTGATCAACTAATTCTAGGAGGGATTGCACATATTCCGTACATGATGGTGGCTCAGTTGCTAGACCACATGGCTGAAGCTGAGCGAGAGATTGAGAAAGATGTCATGCTGGCAACGCTGAAGACACAGGTGGATGGATTGGCCAAGAGTGTGATGAAAATTGAATCTCAGTGCAAGAAAAAGGATAAATATGCCCCTATTGGTCAAAGAAAGAGTTATAGGGACAAGGAGGTGGAACATATTGAGGAAATGCTCTCAACCATTCTACTCAAGTTGAGTGAGCAAGATGGAGCTCTGGATGACCTGAAAGAAGACACTGAAGGCATAAAACGCATAATTTGGTCTCACTCCAAAGCTGTCCAGTAGCTAGAAAAGCTTATGGCGCAAGCATTACATCATGTTCACGCACAGGAAAACCAGGGGTTACCTAAGCATGATGTGGGTGGCTCTAACTATGAAGCTTAAACTCTTAACTTACGTCGTGCCACGACGTTAACTAAGGCGCTGTTTGGGAGGCAACCCAAAACGCCATATTATATTTGCGTACTAGTAAAATAATAGTGTCTTAGTTTTACAGATTGAAGTATGGTAGGTGCCAAAGAGGTTCATAATGGCAAGCAGTAGACCCAGTTGGCGAGTCGCTAAAGACGTCAGCAATCAATGATATTTCACCGTTTGACTCAAGGCATCCTATGAGCCTAGAGTCAGTAAAACTCGGCGAGCTCAGGAAGGTTTCGACGATTCACCCACCTGATCGGCGATCCTGATGGTCACCGCCATTTAAACATCCATAACTGCTAAGAAGTTCTGTAAAACTCAGCGAAGTAAATATTTGTTTGGCGAAGCGCCGAATCTCCCAAACGCCAAAGCACCGTCACCGATTGGGAACAAACTGGATAAGGTGCAGGACAACACACAAAAAGTTAGCTAATTAATCACTCGAGAGCGTGGGTTGAAGATGGACGCATTGGAATGCTAAGAAAAGCTGTACAGAGATTGATGAATCACTCGGCATTGCACCAATTGCCCCCAGCATACCTTCGACTTTACGCGACATCTGTTGAAGGACTCCAACTCGAAATAGATACCTAACCAGGATTATTCTCTAGACCTATCTCTGTCTTTCTTTAATTTGACCTTCGAATTATTGTTATATATTTGAGGACAAATATTTTTGATTATGGTGGGGTGAAGCTCACCTTTATTTGCTTGCTATGGATGCTTGTGTTTTTGTATACATTTGGGTTGTCTGGTTTTAATTATTTTAAATTACTGTTTATTTGTGGATGTTTGAGCTTATGGCTCCTATTGTTTTACTTGCAAAATAATTTTGACTCTTTCGAAAAAATTTCACCACCTCTTGTGTTGAAAGTGCCTGTTCTTTTGCAAAAATTTAAGTCTCGATTTCGATCAATACCGATGACTTAAATAGTGCTCCCAATTGAACAAACATAAATGCACGGCTACGACGAGGCCAAATAAAGTTACATAGACAATATGTGCACTCTTTGCATCTAGTTGTGACTAGCCATTTATCGAATTGATTTTCTTGTGAGGACCGTTGCACGCTAGCGAACGTGTCTAGTCTTGTTTGACTGAAGTATCAATGCCTTGTGTGATTGGCATACTTTGAACCATGCACGAATAAACCTAGAATTTGCCCAGTTATTCTAATTGATTTAGAAAGGTGTACTCTTGAGATGATCTTAGGCAATTTTAAAGAGTGTGAGCCAATTTGACATATACCTCTTTTTGTGGCCTACCTGTGAGCGTGTGAAACTTTCTTGAACACCCTTTGAGCCTTACTTTCTTTGGAAGAACCTTGATAAACCCTAGAACTTATTTGATTCGCTACCTATAATCCTCTTGATTTGTGGTTTAGTGAATAGCCAACTTAGGCCAAAAGACTAAGTTGGGGGTGTGGTGAAAGGGAAAAAGAGAAGTCAAGAAGTGCTATAAGAAGTCCCCCTTTACCCATGTTGCAGAACAATGGAGCCCTCCATAAAAGAAATAAAAATTTGTGGAATAAAGTACAAAGGATATTGGGGTTCCAAGCAATTCATGGGGATTGAATAAAAGGATGACTTAGAAGCGCTAGAAAAAGAAGTGATAAAGGAAAAGAAGGGAATGCTTTGAGAATACCACATCTCACGAGGAAAAAGTCACTAAGCCTAAATGACCATACCTTTACACTCAGCCCCATTACAAGCCTTAGAAAGACCTTTTTGATCTTGAGTAAGCTGGATCGAAAGTCAATTGGAAAATAAGGGCAAACCTATGAGTGAAAACATGCATTGTATTCCTCTTTTTGAGTGTGAGCGTTGTATCTGATTCCTGATCTTAAGTTGACTCATATATTTGTGTGAATATGGAATCATTCTTTGTGCGAGGGCATTTAGATATTTTTATTGAGCTTGAACTTGCACAAGTAGCAAGTATTGCGAGCATGAGAATCTTTGGTGATGGTGTGTCACAATTTGAATCTTTGAGTACACAATTGATCCTTTCATAAGTAAATTGAGTCTTGTTGTGTGCATTCATGATTTAGTCTTGATGATTCCATAAATTGGACTCATTTAGGGCTTTATTTTAATGGAAATAGTGTCCTTGAATGCTTGTTTTATCTCAATACCTGATTAAAATGCTGAAGTTTCAGGTATTTGAAGTTTTAGTGGAAGCATGGACACTTAGGCGCAAAACGGAGCAAATAGGGCTGAAAAGAACAAGAAATGGAATCCTGCGGACCGCCGAGTTTAACTTGGCGAGTCGCCGAAACAACATGAACCACCCTTCGTTCCAGTACGCGAAGCCTTGAAGGAAGTGGAGCAAAAGGCGAGGAAAGGAGCAGTCGGTGAGTCGCCGATTAGTTCCGCGAAGCAGTACTGTACCACCCAATGATCCAGAATGCGAGGATGCTAAAGGCAAGACATTGAAGGTGATGAGCTGACCAAAGGGTGGATCGCCGAGTTCATTGGCGATCTCGACTAATGTCGCCGAACTATCCTCCGCAGCACAATTTGTGAACATTATAAATACTATTTAGAATTGTAGTCTTAAGAGATATTGAGTGTGGAACAATTATTATTATTATTTTCACTTTAGAATATATTCTAGCTGATATTTTTCTCTCAAGATTGGAGAGGATTTTGTGGAGACTTGAAGAAAGGAGTTCTTCTTTCCTAAGTTGGAAGTGGGTCTTCTCATTCATTTTCCTTTTCTTAATTTAAGGTTTAATTTCTTATACCCAGTTGATTTCATTATCATGTTAGGTATAATTTCTTATTTCTTGATGTGTGGCTAAAAACTCCCATTCTTGGGGTGTGATTTAGCAAATATGGGTTGATATTCTTGTTGGGACTTGCTTGCTGATAGGTTAGATGTATTTTAATGGTGATTTCACCTAGTGGTTGGGGTTTAATCTAAAGGGTTTGTAGTTGCAAATACCAAGCCACCCATGTGTTTTCGGCTTGCCCGAGAGGGAGGTCGCAAAACCAAAACCACTAGACTGATGGCCTAAGGAGTGGGTCGACATGAGATTCAGCCCGAGAGGGTGAGCCCTAGTCCCATATCCTAAAACTCAGCTCGAGAGAGTGAGTGGGGTAAGGCGTAGGCTGGTCTTCATGCGGTAAATAGGTGTCCGAGAGGAATGCATTTGAAACGGGGTAAGTTGCCCGAGAGGAAACTATTTCCATTTAAAGCTTAGCCTAGTCACTTTTGTTTTGCAAATTTCCTAGCGAAAGCATGTACCCAACAATTTATCTCAACTTGTATTGCGGTCACATCCCAAGAACCTTTCCCCATACTTGATTTTCTTGTTTATTTTGCTGTTTTAGTACTTGTTACAAAACCCCCTTTGATATTTGACACTTTTGTGTCACCTCCTTTAATTTACTATGTTTTTGTTCATTAATATCTTTAGCTACAGCTAGTTAGAATGTAAATTCTATTTTTCTATCAATTCTCAAAACCGCTCCCTTGGGACACGACCCCAACCCTCGGTTGGGTTACTATATTTAGATGATCGTAGACACTCATACCGTAGGTTTGTGTTGTTGGTCACGATAAACATCATATTCATATCTTGAAGACAAAAGAAAAGGAATAGGAGAGGGACCTTATAGAGTTAAACTCCATGGAACGACTTAAGAGTAATGAAAGAAGTGTAGTTTCCTAATAATCTTGTAGACTCTCATTCATAAATGTGGCACACTTCACACTCATGATCAAGACTCTACTAGACGTGGCTTATGCGACATCATCCTAGAATCATTCTAAACCGCATGCTCTGATTACTAAGTTTTTCACGACCCAGGGTATCCCTTAGATGTAACAAGGCACATAGAAACCCAAAAGGGTTCCATGTAAGACATTTAGCATATGATAACATAAAAATAGAACAATAAAGAGTAAAAATGCATTTCAAGACCAAAATTTTCTTAATGAAAAGAGGAAGTTTAGACTTGTCTCAAAATAGCAATCTATTACTATACTTTGAATGAAATAGGGTCACAACCTATACAACATAGTTTGAAAAGGAAATACAAGAAAAGAACTACAATAAGATAACATCAATCCTCGAATCATGAGGACTCACCAACAATCTCGGAGAATAAGCAAATCCAAGCTTTAGCCACAACGATGATCACCTTGAGAATCAGACCCTACACTTGGGAAAATGTAGGAAAAGAAGGGGTTAGTACAAAAATCCACCAAGTATGATAGCCATGCATAAAAACAATGAAAACATGCTAAAAGGGACATATTATTTGAATGCATGTAATTTACTAAGCTAAAACATCATTTTGAAGATAGTGGAAAAACATGTCATAAGCATAATCAATTCATAGATCATCATAATATAAAAGGAATATATCATAAATACCCTTAAAGCATACGTGTTCAATGCATGAATAAGACCCCATAATCTCAAATAACTCAATTACTACAAGCATAATCTCATAATATCCTTCTTTCATCAATTCACCCATATCACAAGATCATAAATTGGAAATATGGGGATTTCAACATAAAAGCCATAATAAATCATCAATTCAATCATAATATAAAGTAATTCCAACATTAGAATCATTTTTGGAAGGAATCCATGACTTGGAAACAAACAGTAACGACCCGAGCCTACACCCCAAATGTGACACGGCGTACAAGACTCCGAAAAGTCTCATACAAGCCTCATATCATGTCCTCACATAAGATAATAGAAATAGTATGGAATTTAAAACTCTTTTAATCCATAGAATAAAAAACATCATTTAAAACAACGGAAGTCTACTTGTTTCACATGGCCATCTAAAAACATCTTTGAATCAAAAGTAGGGTCACGGCCCTTGTAACGGCCAGGAAAATTAGTAAGTGAACTATAAATTAAACGTGAGGGTTAACGTCAAGGGTTAAGGGCAAGGACTAAGAATTTTGGGTGAAGGCCATGGTTAGGGGACCAAGGCTGCCTAAAACTAAGCCTAACCACTGTCTACCATGACCACGAGGGTCTTCACCACCCATGGTGGCCACCACGAGTCATGGTGCCACCCATGGTTAGCAAGGCAGTGTGCCCTAGAAAAGGTACCAAGGCAAGGCTCCCATTCACGAGCCACTTCACGGCTCATGGTCATGACCACAGACCATGGGAAGGCTCTTGGGGTTGCCTTGGCCTTGTGGGAGAGTGTCATGTTGTAGGAGCTACTGGTAAAGGGACCACAGGCACCACCACGGGCCGTGGTGCCCTTGATGAGGCGTGAAGGTCGTCGTGAAGATCACTTAGCGCAAGGGAGGCAAGGCTTCAAAGCCTTGTCACTGCCTCAAGACCACGACCATCACCACGAATCATGGTCTTGACCACGGATCGTGGGAGGTCTCATGGTCATGCCATGGCCTCATAGAAAGCATGGAAAGTTGAGGAGGCTACTTCCCAAGGGACCATAGGCACCACCATGAGCCGTGGTCCCCTAGACGGGACGTATTGATGGGCGTGGTCCTTGACGGGGGCTGCCTAAGTTGAGGGTTATTAGGTAATTTCCTTTTAATTAATAATTGTGTGGGGTCATTTTTAATTGTTTTATATCACTTATATATTGTTCCAAAGACCAGGGACACATCAGTGGCCTTCAAGTGGTTCACATCATTTTGCAGTTCATCAATGGCCGCTTTTAAAGTTATTATCTCACTAGTGGGCCCTTGATTGTGCTCACACACCGCTATTCTAGAAGCTAGGGCATCAATGGTAGTGTTCAGGGGTGTCACAACATCAATTAGAGACTTTTGGATCATGCCTAGAACATATGTTTCTAAACAAGCAGCCCGACGATCGGCAGACAGTGCCATTTGTCCCATCCGGATTAGGGAAGCATGGGTGAGTGGAGGCCTGGAAACAATGGTAGAAGAGCTTGTAGTGTCAGTGAGGGTAGTAGTGGCAATGTATATACCTGAAGGTCCAGGAGCTGGACAAAGCTGCAGTGCCTCTGCAGGTGTAGATCCAGTGGTCACCGCTTCCTTCTGCTTCTTGTCTGCTTGGTCCTTGAGATATTCAGCTTCAATCTTTCGATTGTTGGTAGAGGCTGTGGGTATCACTTCTACATCTTCCTTGCAATTCAGAGGTACTCGGGCATTTCTGCATAATGTAGTGATTAGTACCGGAAAAGGGAGAGATGTCTGGCTTTGCTTTGCACGTATATGGATTTTAGAAGCAATGATATATAGTTCCCAAATTTATCCTGGTTTTCTCTATGATGTATCCATGTTAGGCTGCTTGAACGAGGCGAAGGATTGATTCGTTCTGTGACGGCATGATGGAACTGCTGATAAACCTAAACCAGTATCTTGGAGCTACGTTCAGATCTTTCTTTTCAGTTGGGGTTCCTTCTACTAGCCATTTCAGAGTGTGATCATCTGAGATTAGTGGGGCCAACCACTGTTTCATCGCTTCCAGTTGCTTTGTTCTGATCAGGTGCTGACAGTGATCATCAATCTTAGTGGACATGCCCAAGGCTATGTTGATAGCCTCACTGTCACACACTACTTTCCTTCCTCTGATAACCACGTAGTCAACTCCTTTGAAAAACGCGACTAGTCTCTTCCTCTGAGGTACCAATGCACTGTATGCACTATAAAACTCTCTGACCCAACTTGGTATATAAGAGCCACATGGTTTTGTGAAAACTTGAAATTTGTGATATTTCAGGCACTCTATTATCTCGAGATATCTATTAATCACTCCATCTATGGACAACCATTTCTCTTCAATGATCTTTCTTGATCCATCAGACTTTAATCTATTCGATGATCTAGGTGGGGGGCCTTGTACTGGAGGTGCCAGTACCATTGCCTGTTTTGAAGGTGGAGGAGTTTGAGCGGTGGATCAAGAATTTCTGATCCGCGATGGGTCATTAATTTGTTTGGATAGTAACTCATTCCTCCGTGCTTCTCTCAATTCGTCTTCTCCTGAACTCATACTCTCACTATCATATGTTGTTGGGTCGTTGATTTAAAAACCAGCGCTATCGGAGCTTGCATCTGATAGCTCAACAGTTTTGTCCTTGCCCTTGCCTTTTCTGCCAGTGTTAAAACGTTGTGCAACCTTGCTTTTGGATGCAATTGCATCCTCGTTGATTGTTATCCTTTCTTTCTTACTTCGAGCTGGTTTGTTTCTTCTTATAACTTTGGGTCTGGCCATGTCTGCAGTCAATAAGGAGTAAGTTAGAAATAAGTAAATCAATGATGCAAACCTTTAATGGCAGACAGATGCGCCGAACTTGTCGGCGAATCACCAAATCTGTTTGGCGAGTTGAATCGAGCTCGCCTATTTTTCCCTAATAGCTTTCACTAGTCAGCGATGAGAAAGTTCCATTCACGAATCGCCGACTACTATCGGCGATCAAAGGTTTGTTCTCTGAAAGTTACAGTGTAATGAAGATTCAGGAATGTAGACAGAGGGCTATCGAAGCCACTTTAGGCGAGTTTCCTAGTTGTTTGACGAACCCGACCTATCTTGCTAAATAACCTAACGTGCCTTCCTTCAATTCGAATTTGACCTCGCAAATTCCCAAAATAAAATTAACAATTGCAATAGTGAAATTAAATTAAGACCCATGACATTCATCCACCCAAACCTTAGAACTAGAACATAATATATACCAAACTAAACCTAGGATGATAAATACAAAAGTAAAATAAAGGTCTAATCTTCTATTATTGAATGAATGACGAACAATTACAAGAATTTTGTTCTTCATTCACATAATTAATTTATGCAACTAATGTGATCATTATTTTCAAAAATCAGATGCATACTAACCTAATAGATTTATCAAATAAAATAATATTAAATTTAATTATGGACCCTACGTGGCTAATAGAGTTCACCATCGTTGTCTTCTTTGTTAGCTTAAAAGAAAGAACACCATAAAATCTACCACCATTTTCTCTGCTTTCTCCAAAAATGGTGAACTTTGTTATTCCACTGGCCTAATAAGTAATACCCATTTTTGTTTTAAGCAAGAGAAATTCTTTTTTACCTATTATATCCTCAATTTATTTAGAGTGTTATTGTTTTTGAAAAAAGTAGAACCTCTTTTAATGAGTAAATTAATTTGAAATTCTATCATTTAATAGGGGTAAAATGCTAAACTCACTATGTCAATTATTATTTTCTTAATAGGTGTTTCAAGTTAAAAATGGACAAGTAAATAGGGACAACGGGGGTATCAAATAAGGATAAAACTCAAATATTTCATCAAACTTTGATAAAAGGGTTGTCTATACCATTTGTTAAAAGTTTGGCTCATCTATGTCATTTATGTTTGAGAAAATGATCATACATGTCATTTTTTGTTAACGAAAAACGGTTCTGATTTTTGCAAAATCATTTCTATATGTGGTCAATAATCATCCGGTCACGTCATTAAAAAAAAACATTTTTAAAGGAAAGGAATCAAATATGCCATCAAACTTTGAGAAAAGACTCATTTTATGTTATCCTTTAAGAGTTTGACTCATCTATGTCATTTCAGTTAACAAATAATGGCATAAATGAGTCTTTTCTCAAACAGAAATGACATAAATGAGCTAAATTTTTAATAGATGACATAGATAAATCTTTTCTCAAATTTGAACCTTTTTCCTACCAACAATATATTAACACCATAAAAGACTAATCCCTAAACTTTTGACAAAAATGAGTCATTTCTAGCTTTTAATCGTCACCAAAGTAACAAATTATACATGATATCAAATGACTGCACAAGTCATGTCAACTGGTAGTTTGAGAAATGAAGCAAAATTAGTGAATTAACCAAACAATTGTTTTTGTCTTACTTTTATTTTTAGACCGTTTCAAAAAGAATCTTTTATTTTATTTTTGCCAACTCTTTAATTTCAACTTTGTACATGTCATGTTTGAATTTTAAAAATATTATTTATTTTCTTAAACTTTGTATAAGTCAAAACATAACAAAAAATTAAAAAGAGAGGGAGTAAATAATAAATTTCACACTATTTATATTCATTTGCAAAATAAAATTAATTATTTTTTTATTATTGGGCTTGCTAATTAGAGAGGCAAAACTCAAAACTAGTCAAATAGTTCATGTTGGTGGTCCAATTAATACAAAATTGTTCCACAATTGGACAAAATTTGATTTTTCAACAATTGAAGTTGACAATACATACTTCATCTAGTTATCCACAAAAAGAAAAGAAAAAATTAGAACTAGATCATAATGTATACCAAACTGAATCTAGGATGATAAATACTAAAGTAAAACAAAGGTCTAATTTTCTATTATTGAATGAATGATGGACAATTTCAAGAACTTTTTTCTTTATTCACATAATTTATTTATGCAACTAATGTGATCATTATTTCCAAAAATAAGACGTATACTAACCTAATAGATTTATCAAAAAAAAAAAAAAGTTAAATTTAATTGTGGACCCTACGTGGCTAACAAAGTTCACCATTGTTTTCTTATTTGTTAGCTCAAAAGAAAGAACATCATGTTCTGTGCTTTCTCTAACAAAATTTACTATGTTCACTTTTCTAAAACATTTCCAATGGCCTAATAAATAATACCCATTTTTGTTTTAAGCAAGATCAAATAATAAATTTTGGTAGAGAAAGTAGAGACAACGATGTTATATTTCATGAAGTTATTTCCTTGAAAATAATAAAGCAGATAGTAATGGTAGATTTTGTTAGCCACGACGGGTCCACAGTTAAATTTAACACATTTTTACTTGGTAACTTACAAAAATTCTACTAGTTTAGAAGATATTACTTAGATGCATGTTAGTTTGCAATATTATTAATCCTACTAGATTTTGGTGCGACAAGATACGTCTAGAAACATGTATATCATGATATATGAAATTAAATTTAGGTGTAATTTGTTCTAGATATAATGTATTCAAGTGGATTTGCATGTATCTAATATACATAGACAAATCTCGCTCACCTCCCTCTCCTCTCTCACATCTCACTCGTCATTTTCTATCTCGCTCGTGTATCGGTATCCTAGATACATGCGAATCATATAAAATACATGTATCTAGTGTGATCACATGTATTTGAGATATATATACAAATCTCGCTTGCCTCCTTTATGTTTTTTCTCATCTCTTTTCCTATTTAGTATATCTGGTAGCAAAAAATATGTGTCTAGGTGTATCTACTTGAAATGTAAATAATTTCTGAACAAGAAACTTTTTTAATGATATCACAACATATACATATATAATCGTATAATATCATTGACTAATACGTAATTTTTGAATAAGAAACCTTAATGACACCACAGTAATATACATATACTCTTATAGTATCATTGACTAATGAGTAATTTCTGAACAAGAAACCTTAATGATACCACAACAATATACATATACTCTTGTAGTATCATTGACTACTGAGTAATTTCTGAACAAAAAACTTTAATGCTACCAATACAGTGTATATATACTGATTTAATATCAGTTAAGTGAAATTATCTGCCTTAATGATACCAATACAATATATGATACTGATTTAGTATGAGTTTAACGAAAATCATCAGCCTTAATGAATGGTATGTAATTTTTTTTGAGAGAATGTGTATTTCTTGAATTACTTTTATTGGGGTATGAACATGTAATAATTTTGAGTTTTATGACCCATTTATGTTGTTTTTCCATTAATAAACATGGTAGGAATGTTGTGTAATTAGATAGTCTCTCCCTTTTTATTTGATAAATTTGTTAGGTTCAGAGTAAACAACCGAAATGAACACCTTTTGCTATTAAGAATGATTTCGATCAAGTAAAATATATTAAAAATAAAAGAAATGACCATTCAACTATTTCCATTACCAAAATTTTCAAAATTACTAAAATTATCCAAAACTTCTTGTTCTGCCTTTCTAGTTCGCCAATAATGGCTTCTAATCTTCTTTTTCTTCCTTCCCATTTCGCCAATAATGAATTCTTTTCCTTCTTTCTACCTCCTCCTTAGGGATGTAAATGACATAGGGCGGATGCAGGGTGGGGTGAGTTTAAAGTTAAGCAGGGCGGGGCACGTTTAAGATTATGCGAGGCGGGTGGGATGTGGGGCGGGTGAAGTGAGTTTTTTAAAAATTAATGCAGTGCGGAGCGGGTTGCATGTATATGTGATTTTCTTGTGGGTTCAAACTTAATTTTGACTTTTTACATGTTATAATAGTGATAGAGCATTATATATTAAGATAATTACATTAAAGCTACTAAATATTCAAGATAGTAAAAGAAAATGGTTCAATAAAAATAATACAATTTCTTACTTGTTTCCTAATTGACCTCTAAAAAATAAAATTTTAAGTCACTATCCTATTAAATTAATACAACTTAATGAAAAAATAAATTTAATTTTATGAATTTTATTTTTATTATCAAACTTAACTAAAAAAATAAAATATTACAAAAATTATGCAGGGCGGGTCTATACAGGATGAGGTAGGGTGGGTTGAAAATGAAAAAAAAAAGTTATTATGCGAGCGAAGAGAATTAAAAATTTTGCGGGATAAGCTCAACCCACCCCGCCCCCACCCCGCATCACCCATTACCATCCTACTCCTCCTTCTTTTTCTTCCGCATCGTTTTTCCTTTTTCTTTTTGTGTCATTTTCTTCTTGTTCTTCTTCGTTGTTTTTTCTGTTTTTCTTTAAAATTTGATGTACCGCAAACATGAATCATTTCGAGTGAATTATATATCATAGACTCAAAATATCGAGAGAATTTCATATCTAAGTTTTGATACTATTTAAAGGTGATTTCGAGATGATCAAGATTGAATAATCAATGTATACTCTGTGTATAGTAAATGCATACTTCATATATAATAAGCTATATTTAGTTTTTTGAGTATATCATCATCTATAGATTCGCTATATTAAATAGCCCGTACTCATTATATACTTTATATGACTTTTCACAAACTATATTATATATATAGTCAATGTATACTTCCAATGATTTTTTAATTTTTTTGGTAATTAAAATTTTATTTACCAAAGTGAACATTACACACTGGAAAAAAAGACAGCAGACTTGGACATACATGCTCCAAGACTTGCTGAAACATCACACTCTATCTATCAACCTTCTCTCATAGCTTCTCTCCTAAGGGTATACATTGAGTTCTTGAAGTCTGTTGCCTATCTTCCCATAATGGGATCCTCTTCCATGTACATCTCTAATGATGTGTCTAATCATGAACTCCTCATTTCTCTGTTTGGACTGAAAGATTCTGTTGTTGCGCTCTATCCACACATGATAGATGGTTCCTGCCAGAACCATCCTATACACCTTGGCTTTGCTAGTGTTGCTCTTCATATGTGTTATTGCCCATTGTACTTCTTCATGCCACTTCCCTCCTATACATTGTATTCCTTGCCAAGCTAGCAATTTCTTCCATATTCCAGTAGTGAACATGCATGCAAAAAAGGTGATTGATAGCCTCATCCTCCACTTGACATAAGGGACATGTCAAATTAGATGTTACTCCCCATTTTTCCATTCTATCTTTCGTTGACAACCTCCTATCTAGAGCTAAATACAGTATGAACAACCACTTTGGTGCACCATAGTTGGACCATATCAACTTTCTCCACTCCACTTTCTCCCTATCTCCTCTCATCTTTTCATAAACCTTCTTAATAGAGTACTGTTCTATTTGTTGTAAACTATGCTCATTGTAGCCAGCAGCTTGAAGATGTTTATGCGCTTTAAGAATTCTTTGTACCAGCCACGAAGCTTGATTTGCTTGAATGCCCCAAATTCCTCTTTGCCTAAAGTAACTATGTATCCATTCCACCCATAATTTATCCTTTTTCTTACAAAGATTCCATAGTAACTTCCCAATAGCTGCATTATTCCAAATAAACACATCCAAGAAATTCAAACCTCCATTTGCTTTAGGCCAACATAGCTTCTCCCAGGATATTAATGCTTTCTTTGATGCATCCACACTACCTGTCCACAAAAACTTTCTACATATACTCTCAATAGCATGTAGGATCTTCTTAGGAAGTGCGAATATTTGTGCCCAAAAAGTTTGTATAGAAACAAGACACTCTTCACCAATTGAGCTCTACCAGCATATGAGAGGAATTTATTTGTCCAACAAGTGACTCTATTCAACATTTTGTCAATAAGGGGTTTACATTGAACAATATACACTTTCTTTGTACTCAAGGGGACTCCCAAGTACCTGAATGGGAACTCTCCTTTCACAAATTGGAGTTCTTGTAGTATTTGCTCTTGTACATTATATTTTATCCCTCCAAAATAAACACAACTTTTGTCCACATTTGCCACCAGCCCTGATGCATTGGAAAAAAATCATAAAGCACTTATATAGGCTTCTAACAGACTTGATATCACCCCTACAAAATATCAGTAAATCATCTGCAAAACTCAACTGAATAATTCTTTGTTTCTTACACCTTGGATGGTAATGGAACTTAGGATTTGTATGTAGACTTGTTAAGTTCCTGGTGAGATAATCCATAGCCAATACAAATAAAAAAGGGGACATGGGGTCCCCTTGTCGAACCCCTCTCTGAGTTTTAAATGGTTTTGTTATTCTTCTATTAACCTGAAATGAATAGGATACTGTGGTGACACACTGCATTATCCACTTAATCACTTTAGCTGGAAACTTCAATTCATATAATATTTGCTCCAGAAAACTCCATTCAATTGAGTCATAGGCTTTCTTCATATCAACTTTTATCATGCATCTCTTGGAAATACCTTTCCTATTATACCCTTTCACTAGCTCATGGCTAAGAATAATATTGTCATTTATAGCTCTCCCCGAAACAAAAGTTGATTGATTAGGATCAACTAAAGAACTCATCACCTTCTGCAACCTTATGGTAATCACTTTTGAAATGATCTTGTACAATGTTGTGCAACATGAAATAGGTCTATACTCCCCAATTTTAGTTGGATTGGCAATCTTGGGAATAAGGGTCACGACTGTACAGTAAATTGGTTGGTACATGTATCCTGTATCAAAAAACTTCAAGACTGCATTCATGATGTTCTCTCCAACCACTGTCCAAGCCTTCTTAAAGAAAAAAGCATTGAAACCATCAATTCCCGGGGCCTTCATATCATGTATACTTTTGAGTGCAATTTCCACCTCCTCTCTTGTCACTCTAGTTGCTAGTAATAATTGTTGTTCTGTATTAAGGGTCTTACCATTCTTCATAGTTTGAGCATTCACACTAGGAAACATCTGGGACGCCTTACCAAGCAAATTTTTATAGAATGTACTCACTTCCAGTTCAAAATCTTCCTGTGTCTGGGCTATAGTACCATCTGAGGTCATGAGTCTTGTGATTGTGTTTTGAGCCACCCTATTCTTTATGTGTGCATAAAAGTAAGCAGTGTTTGCATCACCTAACCTCAACCACTGAATTCTGGATTTCTGCTGCATTGCACTCTCTTCAATCATGCTCCATTTCTCTAATTGGATTTGTAGTTCCTTTTCATGTTGTCTATATTGAGCTACTGCAGATGGATCCCTCATTATCTCTTGTATGTGCTGCAATTTTCCCCTAATGTCCTTTACAATATTCCTCACTCCTATAAATTCTGTGTTGTTAAGTTGTTTAAGGTTTGCTTTCACTTTCTTGAGTTTAAACCATACTTTTTTTAGATCCCTTATATATCCACCACTCCATGCTTCCTTCACCTTTGGTAAGAAATCTGGATGAGCAGCAATACAATTGAAAAATTTAAAAGCCTTGTGATTACCTCTCATATTACTATCCAACTCCAGACACAATGGAGAATGATCAGATGTTCCTGGTTGCATAACATTAATCTCTACTTGGTTCATATTCAATATCCATTCTGCATTCACTATTGCTCTATCAATCTTACTGCATATGCATCCATTTGACCAGGTATACTCTCTTCCTATTGCCTTCAATTTCGTCATACCAGCATCAATCATAAACTCATTAAAGTCTTTAATTTCCATCTCCTGAACTGGATTGCCATTGATTCTATCAGCACCCGTTAACACTGCATTGAAATCACTCATATAGATCAAAGGTTCTTGTGTATTGACTACCTTTTGCTTCAAATCTTCCCATAATTGTACTCTATCATGGATAAAATGTAATCCATAAACCACCACCAGACAAAACACCATGTTATTCCTTTGCACTACCACCCTACTTTGTATATATTGGTCTGATTTACTCAGAATCAAACAATCAATCACCTGAGGATCCCACATTAGCCATATTCTACCCTTATCAGTATATTCATAATTTGCTTCCCATTTCCATCCTTGTGCTATTTTTTGTGTGATCTTTACTGCTAAGTGTTCCTTTATTTTATGTTCCAAAATTGCCATAACTCCAACATTATTCTCCTTCATAAACAATTTGAGTTCCTTTTATTTATGAAGTTTATTTATTCCCCTTGTGTTCCATGTGACCAGCTTCATGTAACCATTTCTATTAACCTTCCTCCATACCCTTCTCCTCCACCAACATTATCCTCTATTACATTTATTGAACCCTGTTCCATACTAACTAATGCTCCAAATCCATTTTTCATCCTCATCTCTAGTGCATTTGTCTGTGTATCTGAGCTTCCTCTAGCTATTATTCTTGGAGATACTTGTTGCCATGCTGCTGCCTCCTCACTTACTTGTTCCTTCCCTTTATCTTTTGCTCCATTTATTACTTGTGGGACTGCTGTCCCATTAGTAGTATTTTGCTTCTGAACCCATTTATTGACCAACTTAGGAGCTACTTTACGAGTACCCTCATTTGTAGTACATTTGTGTCCTACCTGCATACATTTAGGACAATATTCTGGAATCCATTCATACTTCACCTCTTATTCAAACACTCTCCCATTTGGATCTTCCACCTTGAGTTTCTTTGGCAATTCCCTTGCTACATCCATTTCGACTAGCACTCTTGCAAAAGTAATCCTCTCAACCTTAGTAGTGCATTCATCAGCATATAATGGAACCCTTAGCCCACTACTAATTCTACTTAGCAAATCCATACTCCAGTAGTTCAACAGTAGGTTGGGGTATTTCACCCAAATTGGCACTGTCTGCAACACCTCCTTATTGAAGTTAAAATCAGCACTCCAAACTTTAACTATAATGGGTTTATTATTAAGCATATGAGGACCATAATACAACACTTCATTCCTATCATCCAAGCTAGCAAACCTAACTAAGACTTTAGGTTTACTAACTGTATTCACCTGCAGTGCAATATACCTCTCAATTGCAGCAATTGTTGGTGATTCCCCTACCACATAGAGGATAAGAGCTTGCTTCCATTCTGTTGTTGCTTTATCTACTTCTTCTTTCTTCAATTCAATGACCTGTTCTCCATTCGTCATTACTGGATTAACGTAGCTCAGGCTCATTCCTTTAGCAGACATCCTATTAGAGTTGAAAAAATTCACCCACTTCTTAGCTGGTTCAACATTCATGTCTAATTTCCTCTGTGCATCACCTCCCGTCTCATGTCCTTGTATCACTCCTGGTAGTTCCCACTAATTTCAGCAGGAATTTCACTCCCCACATTACCTTCAAGCTTGTCAACTTCCTTACTGTTAGGTGTTGCTCCCCTTGATGGTAGAGACGGCCATTGTTCCATTGAATCCCTCCTCTGGGTCAACTCTTTTTCCTGTAAATTTCCTAGATCTGTTGTCTCCATTCTTGCCGGTGTCACCACCTGCTTTATTGTGTCCTTCTTCTTCCTCCCTCTCGCCATTCCAGCCAGTGGTTCACGTTAGCAAGTCACGCTATCGTGCACCTAATGGAGATATAGTTTTTTTTCAATTTTTTAATTATATGTCTATATTTATTGTAAAATAATTACTACTTTATTATATATAATTGAAATTATTCCTAAAATATATTTAAAAGACCAAAATAAAATATTACTAGTAAATTAAGTACCATTTTAGTCATTTTCTCAAAAAGTCTCACATAAAGACAAAAGAATTAACTCATATCCTACTCACACTCTTCAGCTATTTAGTGCCAAAAATATTTGAAGAAGAAAAAGCCGCCATTAGAGGGTTAAGCTCCCAATCGTTTCCTTCTTTGTTAAGCTACTTTGCTTCATCGATCTACCTCCGATTTCGATTGCAGATTGTTACCTGTTGCTAAATTTGATGGATTCCTGTAGGTTTTTTTACTCTCCGGCATTACTTGTTTATCTGTTGAACGTTGCTCTGTTTTTGAAAAGAATGAAAAAACTAAACACATTTGAGATGTGGATGAAGTTCTAATGTTTTTTTCCAGTGAATTGGTCAGCGGGAGGACCTTTTTTTAGTTTTCATTATTTTAGAGTTAACAAACGGGAATGAAAAATAGGATTTTTAATTTTTTTTCTGTTTGTTCTTGTATCCTCAATTCTATTTTGATGAAACTAGGATTTTACTGTGTGTGTTTTTGTGGAGGAATTCATGATTTTGCTAGTAAATTTTATATATAAGGGAGTTTGGCCATGAAAATTGAGAGAATTTTTTTTAAAAAGAATACTTTTTTCACTCCAAATTGGTGTTGTTTTCGAGTTTTTGTGAGTGATTTGGAGTGAAAAAAGTGAAAACAACTTGAATTTTATGGCCAATCGTGTTTGCTTTCTGGAGTCTAGACAAACAAGGATTCACGTTATATCAGTGGTGGTAGAGGAAGAAAAGACTCCAAAAAACAAACACGAATGGCCATAAAATTCAAGTTAAGTTATTCATTAATTTTGAAATGAAATTATAGAGTGAAATTAGATATAAAGTTTCTCTTTTTGTAAAAAATTGAATTTGAAATAAATTTAAGAAATTTGTAGAGAATCATATAACTAGTGGAATGAGTGATGCATAATAATTTTTTTGGAAGTTATTTCTTCCCTTTCCTTTTACTTTTGGGTGCTTTTTCTTGAGGAGATGAGTATTAGATTGTCAAAATTTGATACATATGATATGTTTCCTATGACTAGTTGTCAGAATGGATAAGGGTGATTGTAGAGATGTTGAACGCGGAAAAGAATGTCCCTGCTAGTGATGTCCTTGTGTCCAATGAGTCACTAGTCGAGTACGAAAACGGTGTTAAGACTGGCAAAAGCAATGTTGAGGACAAGACAGATGATCGGTGTGATTCAAAGGGAGAGGACTTGAAGAATGCTAGAAGTGAGACAGAGGACCAGCTCAACTCTAAGAGTCAGCCAGAGGCACACGACAATGTGGTTCTGGAGAACGAAACACCTACTATTGATGTTGGTCATCTGTTTCACTTCTAGAATTCTTAAAGTCCTCTCCCTTTGAATCACTCTGATCATGTGTCTTGTTCTCAGCATTGCTTTTGAACTTGACCGGTGCCTCATTGAACTGAATTTGCTTTTCAACCACTTCTAGTATGAGGGGCAGTCGATTGGATATACGAATGCTCGAGCTAGAATGAATCTATATGAAATAGTTCTATTGCACGATTAAGAGTATGAAAGAAGGGAAATTTTTCTTAAATATCTGTAGTCTTTCATTTATAGAAGTGGGGACCTCACAACCATAAATAAGATCCTACCGACACGGCTTCAAAGACACCCTACGACACTTGAACTATGTGCTCTGATACCAATTTTGTTACGACCCGAGCCTAGACCCTGGACGTGGCCGGCACTCGAGAACCATTGTTGGTCCCCAAGCAAACCCTCATCCTGGCTAACTACAAACGGAAGACTAACTCAAGCATACAAAACTTAAAAAATGAATAAAATTGATTAAACTCAATTACAAACCTATAACTCAAATGAATAACTCTCAATAAAAATAATATATTCAACTCGCCATAAAACAGGCAACTTAAGTCTTTAAAAGAAACATTTAACAAAATAAATTAACAGACTTCTGAAGCTCTACTGTTTATCTATGAAGCCTCTAACTGACAAAGATAGAAGTCGGGACAAGACCCATGACATCCTAACAACCGATATAACTGGAAGTACAAGTGGAACCCTCTTGAAGACAGGAGGCTCACCATAGCTAACTCGAACTGCATATCGTATCAACGAATAGCCTATTGATAATTCTGAATACATGTATTTGCATCATGAAACAATGCAGGCCAAATGGCTCAGTACATTGAATGTACGAGCATGTAAGGGGAATTATAAAGCATAACATAAGCTTTAACTTGATAAAAAGGAACATACTTACCTCTTCTCAACTCACTCAACTAAATTCAACTTATGAATAAGATACTCAACTCAAAGATAAGATATTCAACTCAGTGAAATAAGGCTCAACTCAAAAACCCATTTATGGCACATTTAACCCGTTGAAGGGCTTGACTCTTGTGGGATGGGATGTGCTCAGCCACCTCCGACTCTTTCTGTGGGTCAGACAACTTCCTTAAGTCAGCAGACATCATATTGATCTCTTTACTACTCCCGCAAATGGTGATGTCTCGATTCCCATTGGTCGGTCTGCTATCCGGAACAAACCTTTGCCCAAGTAATCTTGAATAAGATATTCAATTAAGTGAAATAAGGCTCAACTCAATTATCAGATATTCGACTCTGGGTACTCAACTTTTGATACTCAACTCTGGATACTCAACTCTATATGCACAACTCTGGATACTCAACTCTAGATACTCAACTCAATATAAAGCAACAATACAAATGCAATATATGGAAAGCTTTTAAAACAATAGAAAACAATTCAATGTATTGAAAAATACAATAGTAACTCAGTTTGTATGCAATGATACAATATAACCTCTATCTGTATATGAAAATACAAAATAACCTTTAAGTATATAAGAATACAAATTATCTTTGTATGAGTTTCTCTAACCGACAACCATCACTTATGAGCTATGTGATGATATAACATTTTGCCTCGACCTGCCAGGGTCGTCCTATACCTTGCTGGGGGTATAGAACCTAACTACGAAGTGGATCTACTAGTATATGCTAAAAAACACTAAGGTATCAACTAAAAAGTATGACCCATTCTACACGTTGGCTACATGGTTTATGGGGGCTGTGAGTTATGTGAACTCTCCCCCATATCGGTGCTCAATACTATTCTCAAAATATAACTAGCTCATATGTTTAAAAATATAACTCTTCTTGTGGTTTGCGATATTTACTCAAAAACTAGCCCAAAGGTTGTGTTGGAAATCTGTGTTGCCTCTCTTGCTTAAATGTGAAAGTATTTACTCTTTACTGAAAAACTAGCTCAAAGGCTCTTTTGGAAATCGGAGTTCCCTCTCTTGCTTAAATTTGAAAACATTTACTCTTTGGGAATAGTTACCATATACTCTTTTGAAGAAAGTGAACTTCATTTGTTACTCTTTACTCACGTCAAAACTCAAGTCTTAAAACAAGTTTAAAGCATTTGCAAAAGATTTATTAAAATAGAGTTCATGCCGAATTATGGACGTGAACGACTCAATTCAAGGTTTCAATAAGCATAGATAGAACCAATACTTGGAACTCAAGAACTTCAATGATACTACTCATTTCAAGAATGCTCAACTTAGAGGGTTCATGTGGAATTATGTGCATGAACTACTCAACTCAAGGACTCAAATATACTTATCATTTCTAGACTGCTCGGCTTATAAGGTTTATGCGTAGTTATGGGCATGAACTGCTCTACTCAAGGACTTTATGGGTAACATGTAATAGTACCATGATTAGGAATATAATCTCAAATAGTTTAGGAACTCAATACTCAAGACTTAGAACTTGAAGATACTACTCCTCTAAAAGATAATCAACTTATGGAGTTCATGCGGAATTTATGGGCATGAACGACTCGACTCGAGGGTCTACATAACAACATGGAACTCATGTATACAACTCTTCCCATTATTACACTTACTTTCTCAAAACATAGTTCAAATCGATAGTTAATCTCAAAGGATTCACAATTGATCTTAAATGCTTTCTTGACATCTATTCTTAACTCTCCCTTGAATGTGAATTATGAATTCAAGAGTTATGATTCATGTTATGAAGGATCTTGTGATAATAAACTAGACTCATGAATACATTCTCCTCTTCTCATACTCACTTGCTCGAGTCTTGAAACAAGTTATTAGAAATTGTAGAAGACTCCTTAAAAAGACTCAAATGGACTTTCTCAAAATGTCCATCAGAACTCTCAAGACGTAACTTTAACTCTACCTTGAATTTAAATTATGAATCCAAGGTTATGATCATGTTAGAAATGATTTCTAGGTATTTAGAAGTAGTTTAGAGTGTTTAGAATCGATAGACCTTAAAGGTACCCTTTTAAAAGACTCAAACGGGCGAAACGACGGAGAAGGGGTGGGGCAGGCGACCCTGGCGCACTGAGTGGAACGGGGAGCCAGCCCTCTACCTATAGAGGAGTGGTTGGGGCACTCTGGCTGGCATTGGGCGCCAGTCCCCAACCCAAAAAAACCCGACAACTTTGTTTGCTCGTTTTCTCACCCTAACTCGCCTAGAATCAAACGGTTTCTTCCCCAATCACTTGGATTCGATTACTTAATATAATTAAACTCTAATCTACACAAATAACTAAATTCCATCTCAATAAATCATCAAAACCCTAACAAAACAAGATGTAGAATGAACTTCAAGAACACTTAAGAATAACTTAAATCTTTCAATTTTTATGGACGATTTTGAATATGAAAATCATGTTTGGTGTGTGGGTGAACGAAACCAACGCTATGAAAACTTACATACCTCTTAGGGATCTAACACATGGTGAAAATCCGCAACAACTCTCAAGAATCTCGATGAATGCCATGATCCTTTCTCTTTTCTCCTATTTTCTCTTCTCTTCTCTTCTTGAACTCTCAACTAAAACCCTATGCTTATATTAGGATTATAAAACTTAACCTAATCAGATTATACCCCTAAAACCTTAATAAAGACGAATTAAATCTGATTGGGTAAGGAAAAGACAAAAATACCCTTCATATTTTCGGGTAACTTTCCTTATTTGGATAGCCTAACTTCAAAAGGGCATATCTCACTTATCCGAAGTCAAAACTTAGAAAACTTGTTGACGCTGGAAAGATAATTCAAAGACCTTTTATTTGATATCTTATGGGCCACCTAACTAATCCTATATTGGGAGTTATGGTCGATTGAAGTTGACCCAAATCTTAGAAGAACTTAGGAATGACTTGAATGAACTCTCTTTAGTTCTTCTTGGATCTAAAGATGCTACATCTAGTGGCCTTAACACTTAAGAAATTTTAAATTCCTCGGTAAAATCCTACCCACAATGAAGGATGGTTTGAGTCTTAGCTTAAAAATTTTACGTTGTGTTACAATTAAACAACGATTAAATCATGCTACCCAACAATTTACCGATTACATTCGAGTTCAACCACAAATTTAGAGTATGGGGTTCAGAAAACCAACCTTTATGCCAAAATTTAATTAAAATGCTAGGCAGCAAAGTTCCGAAACCTATCTCGAGCAAAGATCCTAAAGAAACGAAAGTAAAAATGCGGAAAATATGAGCAATATAGTAACGGGGTTAGAGTATGAAAGTTTAAAATGAGAGAAGATGAAGGATTTTGAAACTTTAAACCATTTGGCCTTTAAAACCTTTCAGTTCTCTCTCTATTCGGCGGAGTAAGTAATGCCCGCCGATCCACTCGGCGATGCGTAGGATCGGTATTTTGGCTCACCAAGTTTTACAGAACTCCCAGCAATTTGAGGGTTCAAACGACGGACAAAGTCGGGCTCACCGATCTGTTCGGCGAGTCGCCAACTGAGCTTTCAGCTCTCCAAGTTTTACAGAGTTCCCATTCAAGCTGGGTGGTTCCACTGGTGATCTATGTTGGGGCTCGCCGACCTGTTCGGTGAGTCGCCGATTGGACTTTTGGCTCGCCAAGTTACCCATTTTCCAACATTTTTCACTTTTAAACCTGCAAAATCAACACCCGTTATTTAAAAGAAAAACTAAAGCATCAAAAACCTGGGTTGCCTCCCAAAAAGTGCCCTATTTAACGTCGTGTCACGATGTAGATACGCTCTCAAGGATCATTCTTCAGATTTGCCAAGGTATCAATTGGTAGACCACTTTTTGGCCTTGGGTCCAAATGAGAAGAAATTTGACCCATTTGCATTTCCAATTGCTTGATTGACACTTAATGAGAGGTGACCGTCTGATTAAGTGTAGAGACGTCTTCTTTCATTTCTTTTAAAACTTTGTCTGACCCTTCTACCTAATTGAGAATGCGTGAGAGCATATCTTCCGCACAGACATTTTCTGGTTCCTTGGGCTTTTGACACTCATGGGGTGGGACATATTTGTCCTTGTCACCCTCTCTTTCCTTCCAAGTAATGTTATGGTCACGCCACTCTGTGTCACAATCTCTCCATCCATCATCTCTATTCCATCCCGGATTTCCACCCGGCCTTGGATAGTTGGAACGAAAACCTCCTTCTTGATTTGCAAGGAAGTTCACTTCCTCATTGTATAGAGCCTCAAATTGCGCTTCATCAGGGTTTACTCCATCAACACCCACAACATTTATACTCTTCAACCCACTACCCATCACATTATTCGCCAAGATATCTAGCAGGGTCATCATTTTAGCCATATTTTGGTCTCTCTCTTGATCCTTCTCGATATGCTCTTTTGTCATCCTAAAAGTGAGAGGAGAGACTTAGTCTTCACAAGTGTACCACACTCTGTTTATTTTGGTCATGCCATCAAGGAGTTAAGACACTACTTCATAGGGTTGTTGCATTATACCTTCGGGAACAAGTTGATCAGCAACTCCTTTGTTAACCGAATCAAGACTCCTATAGAAGTATTGTTGTAATATATGGTTTGACAGTCCGTGAGTCAGACGTTGAAGTACCAACTTCTTAAACCTCTGCCACGTCTCGTTGATTGGTTCACCTTCCAAGAATTTGCAACCTTGGATGCTATCTCTGAGCATCATCATCTTTGACGGGGGAAAGAATCTCACATAGAACGATGTTGTCAGTTCATCCCAAGAGGTGATGGAGTCCCTCAATAACTTAGCGAACCATTTGGTAGCTTCACCCATCAAAGAGAATGGAAACAATCTGAGACGAACTAATTCTTGTTATACGTTCTTGAATGAGAACGAACCACAATTGTCCACGAAGTTCCATATATGGGATCTTCGTGGGCCAATCCTCCATATAGACCTTTCATTTGGAGGAGCTGCAGAATCATGCTAGTAACATGGAAGACAACATTCCCTTTAATTGGAGGTAGACGTATTGCACCAACACCACTCAATTGGATGGGGTCATTCACATCGTTCATATTTCCAATATCGCTTGGTGGCCCACTTGGCTACCATTACTCCCATTCATGCTCATCTCTTCTTCAGTTCAACACAAACCAACACAAACACAAACGAAAGTAAGTTGATTCAACTATAACACAAAAAGATCATAATTCAACTTCAATAATAGAATTTTAAACAACACCACTCTCCGGCAGCAACACCATTTTGATTAACATCTCAAGTACACCTCATCCAATTCTAGGTGTAAACGATCGTTAACTAGTAGAAAACACAACAAAGAGTTGGGGTCGAATCGACAGGGAGCGGTACGTGTCAAAATTTCAGTTATGAAGTTATAAAGTGGTCTATTCGGTTATAGGAATAGAATTTATCGAAAAGACATGTAAACAAGTCTTAGGGGATGACAACGAATGTCATATGGGGGGTTTGGATTGTCAATTATCAGCTATAACACAATCAAACACGGAGGAAATAACAATATAGAGAGGAATTCTTTGGATGTGATTGATTATAGGCAAATTTCACTATATGGGTAATTAAAACTACTAATAAATAGCTAAATATTAGTGGGTAGGCTAGAGTTTAAGTGAGATAGTTTTCTCTTGAACAACTATCATAATTCAAGTGATTTGTTTCGAACATCAACAAGTTTAGCAAATAAGAACAACCCATACCTTAATTCATCTGCTCTATAGCTAGATAGGTAGACTTAAGGTTAGGATTTACTCTCTGGAGCTAAACCCATACCAACCCAATAACTAGAATCATCAATTGAAAGCTTTGATTCTGAAACCTCTTTTTCAAGCATGCCAAGAATTCTAAGTTCAAATTGCATTTGCAACTATAATTCTTAGTTTAAAACGTAGCTATCAATTATACCCACTTTAATTAAGCATTTAAATATGTAATTAGCAATACCCATAAGCTAATTCAGCCCATAATCATATGATCACACTCCAAGAATTAGGGTTTGAGCTACACATCTTAAAAATAGAGAAACGATTACCAAATACATTCACCATGATTTGGGTAAAGGTTCCTAAGTCTTTACAATGGTCCAAATTGAAGAAATTCAGAAAATCACTTGCAAATCCTCAAAATTAAGCTTAGAAATCCTCAAAGTCTACAATAGGAATTGAAAAACTAAGAGAAAAATCTAACTCTAGAATGGGAACTGCAATAACTGGGAGAGAACTACTCAAATTTCATTTAAAATTCCAATTTATAGTTGCCCAAAATTTATCCTGAAAGTCCAATTGTCTGAATAGGTCGGGCCTTGCCGAGTCATTCAGCGATCCTCCCTTTGCTCCTTTCCATCGCCATTTTGCATTGGTCATCAGCCTCCCAGGTTTTGAAACTTTGGGCGATCCAACTTGTTGTTGAGGAGTGGATCGACGATTCACCGACTGGCCATGTCTGTCGCTAACTTGGTTTTTCTTAAGGGCTGGCACGTTGGAACTTTAGCTGAGCAACTCGGCAGTTCGTCGAGTGGTCTTGCCGATCACCAGGATCGCTTTTCTTTACTTCTTCAACTTGTTTGCTCCTTTTTGTCCGATAATGTCCTTGCCTTGCTCCTTAGCTCACATACTTGAAAATCAATGTTTTAACATCAATTTTTAGCATAAATTAGGCATTTGAGGACATTTAAACTATCAAAACAAAGCCCTATATGAGTCCAAATCTCAGACTCATCAGTAGACTCATGTTCTGGCCTACTAGATTCATCAGCATTCCTTGCTAGGGATTTAAACCTATGTCTTAGACTAACTATTGTATTCATTCCAGTATGTATAGTCTTAATAGGTGCATCTTCTTTGTTTGGATTTTTAGCTGCCTCAATATTCTCAGGGTTCGTAGTACTCCCTATAAGTTGGGGTTCAACACCACTTGGTCGGATCTACCATGCTTGGACTATTTTACTTCTTCTTCCCCTTCTCCTCCTTGTAAGGGTACCTTGAATTCCTCTTCTTCTTGTCCTTGCTGAGTTTTCTCCTTTTTTCCTTTTTGATCCATCCAACACTCCCCAGTGTTATGCCCTATAACACCTTGTATGCTTGGAAGACCAAAAATACAGAATTTTAGAAGTTGTAGGTGCCACCTACGGACCGTAGGTGGGGTACGTGGTTGGCCACCTGAAGCTCCCTCTCCAGAAACCCAGAAAATTTAGCTAAGGGTTGACCCACGACCGGACCTACGGGCCACAGGTCAGACCATGGGCCGTGGTCTGGGTCCTTGGATCGACACCCCCAGAATCCATCCTTTAAAGCCGAACGACGGCTGACCAGGACATACCGTAGGTCACTCGACGGTCCATCGGTCAGGCCCGTCGATTAGCCCTAATAGTTTTAAGGCACGGGCTGTTTGGTCTTTTCCCCTGTGCGTTGGACACCTAAACTACGTCGTTTGACCCTTAAACTATGTCGTTTTGGTCAGTTTTAGCTTAGTAACTTAATCAGAACTTACCCTAACCAATCCATTCTCCATGAATCGATCAAACCAACCAAAAGAAGAGAGAAAGCATCAGGCAAACCCTCTCCAAGAATACAGCAAGTTTCCTTCAGTTCTAGCCCTGAAATCAAAAGATTTCTCCATGAAATTTTTCACCAGGTATGTGGGATTTCACTAGTGGGTTCCTTTCACCCATTAGGTCACTAGAATTTAGTTAGATTCTTGATTCCCTTCATATTGTTAGACCTAGGGTTTCTTGAACTTTAGAGAATTGTTGTGATTTTGTTATAATATTCTTAATTAGATTTTCATGTTGTTGTAACACTGTTGGTTAGTTCCTTGCATGAAATTCAGAACCCTAGTGGTGTAGATTCGTTTAGTTCATGAATTACAGATATACATGCATCAGTTTCAAAATGTTTCATTAGTAGTACTTAATGTTGCATTTTCAGTAAGCATGTCAGAATCTTGAGCTATCCAGTTTATTTCAGTTTTGTTTTTTTTTACACATTCTAGTTGGGAGTAGGCTTAATACCAAGTTAGACTATGTTCAAATACCCTTATATTTAGTGATCATGCTAGTCATGCCTTTATACCCATGGCAAGGTATATTGGGTCCTCTCGATGGGGTGTATACTTTACACTCCATGTGTACCTCACGTGGTTTTATGTCAGTTATTAGTAACTCCTACAGTCAGATTCTAGTGCAATGACCAGGTTACTAGTTACATTTCAGTATTCACTTTCACCATGTTATGTACTTGGTCATTACATTCAGTATAGTTCATTTTCAGTATCTCTTAGCATTTTTATCATGTTCATCTTATATCATTTCTCAATATTTTTTGTTCAGTTATGTATATTGTTCAGTTTTATCCTATCCTGCATGCTCAGTACCTTTCAAGTACTGATGTATACTCTATGCTACATCTTCTCGTGATGTAGGTTCAGGTCCTCAACATTTAGATCGTGTGTAGATCGGTTCCCGATCTGTATTCAACAGTATCAGTGGTGAGTCCTCATTCTTCTAGGATAATAGACTTGTTTTCTTTTATTTTCAGTTTTAGTTTCGCTAGAGTAAGCTGGGGGCATGTCCCGACATCTCTAGTCAGTTAGAGGCTTATTTGAGACATAGTTAGATTCACTTTTAGATTCGAGTTTGATCTTTCAGTTGTTAATTGAACTTTTAATACAATTTATATATTCAGACTTAGATTGGGTATTCCCCATCATTTTAGATTATCTCATATTTTAAGCTTCCGCACAATATTTCTCAGTTTATCTTAGTATGCTATGATATGCGAGCTTAGGGTTAGCTTGGTTCACTCGTGATCCTAGGTCCCGTGTTTACGCCAAGTGGTAGCCTAAGGGTGTGACAAACTTGGTATCAGAGCACTAGGTTTAAGAATCCTAGGTTATCTGAAAAGCCGTACTATGTAGAGTCATTTTCATGAGTGTGAAGCACGCCACACTTATGAGGGGGAGGCTTCGAAGTGTTTTAGGAAAAACATCAGTTTCTTGTTATTTTTATCGTGCGTGGGTATGATCTCATTTCTATCTAGATGTTATGGTTTTTCAGATCATGCGTCCGCGTAGAGCTTACACAAGGAATGCTAGTGCCGACAATGCTGACGCAGTTCCTCCAGTCCCACCCCATGAGGTTTTGAATGTAGAATTTTGGAATGTTATTCAACTTTTGGCCCAGAGTGTAGCTAACCAAAGTAATCAGCAGGTTTGAGTTCCTGCAAATGATAGTGGTGGATCAGTGGTAGCTAGGGTCTGTAAGTTTGTTAGGATGAATTCACCTGAGTTTCTAGGGTCGCAAGTTGGTGAAGACCCCTAGAACTTCATAGATGAGGTCAATAAGATCTTTGGAGTGATGCAAGTGACTGGAAATGATAGGGTAGAGTTAGCGTCCTACCAGCTTAAGGATGTGGCTCACCTATGGTTCACATAGTGGAAGGAAAACATGGGTGAGAATGTAGCTCCTCTAACTTGGGAGTGTTTCATTGGAGCTTTTCTGGACATGTTCATTCCAAGAGAGTTGAGAGAGTCTAAGGCTTAGGAGTTCATGAATTTGAGACAAGGTTCTATGACAGTCCAAGAGTACGGACTTAAGTTCACCCATCTATCCAGGTTTGCTCCACATATGGTTGCGGATCCCAGGGCGCAGATGAGTAAGTTCCTATTTGGAGTATCTGACTTGGTGAAGAAAATGTGATGTTGTTAGAGGATATGAATATCTCTAGGCTCATGACTCATGCTCAGCAGGTCGAGGGAGATAAGCTTAGGGAACAGGCTAAGGACAACAAAAAGGCTAGGATAGGGAACTATGAGTACTTTGAGTAGAAATCGAGTGGTGTAAATCGCTCACAGTTTCAGCAGAAATCTTCAGCCCGAGCGCCTTCATTAGCTAGTGCTCTATCCCCTAGGTTTCAACAGGATCAGAAAGGTAGAGCATCAAGCTCTAAGTCTCAGGGGAGTGTTTCAGGTACCAGAACCTACCCAACTTGTCCAAAGTGTGGTAAGAACCATCCGGGCGAGTGACTTGAAGCAAGGACGAATGTTTTGGGTGTGGTAAATTTGGTCACACGTTGAGAGATTGCCCTTCTTCTAAACAGGGACAAGGAGGTAACAATAGTAGGGCTTAGTCTATAGCATCAAAAGCACCAGCTGTTCTCCAAACTCTGTACGATTTTTTGTCAGGTAAAAGTGGCGGTCAGCGCCAGAACATGTGGTATCTCTCCATGCTCGCCAGGACTAGAAAGATTCTTTTGATGTGGTCACTTGTACGTTACGAGTCTTTTACTTAGATGTTTATGCTTTGTTAGATCCAGGGGCTACTATTTCCTTTGTAACTCTTTATACAACAGTAAACTTCGGTGTCAGCCAGAAACTCTTTCAGAACCCTTCACAGTCTCTACCTTAGTTTGTGACCCAGTTATAGCTAGATGGGTATAAGGAAACTGCCCTGTCACATTTTCTTTGAAAGTCACCTCAGCAGATTTTGTAGAGTTAGAAATTGTAGACTTTGATATCATTCTAGGCATGGATTGGTTACATTCCTCTTATGTCTCAGTCGATTGTAGAACTAGAATCGTTCATTTTTTATTTCCAGATGAGCCAATCATAGAATGGAAGGGTAGTAGCTCAGTGCATATGGGTCGATTCATTTCCTACCTTAAGGCCAAAAGGATGATCTCTAAGGGGTATCTCTATCATCTAGTTCGGGTTAAGGATACAAGATTTGAAACAATAACTCTTGAGCCAGTCCCAGTAGTAAATGATTTTCCTAAAGTGTTACAAGAAGATCTTCCTAGAGTTCCTCGTGAAAGGGAAATCGACTTAGGAATTGATCTCCTCCTAGATACCTAGACTATTTTTATTCCTCCTTATAGAATGGCTCCAGTTGAGCTTAAGGAATTGGAAGAGTAATTGAAAGACCTTAAAGATAAGGGCTTCATCAGACCTAGTATTTCCCCATAAGGTGAACCAGTGTTGTTCGTGAAAAAGAAAGATGGTTCCCTCAGAATGTGCATTGACTATCAGCAGTTTAAAAAAGTCACCATCAAGAATAAGTACCTTATCCCCAGGATTGATGACATGTTCTACCAACTTCAGGGTGCTAGTCATTTTTTGAAGATAGACATCAGATCCAGTTATCATCAGCTCAGAGTCAGAGATAGTGACATCCCAAAAATAGCCTTCAGAACTCGATATGGTCATTATGAATTGGTAGTTATTTCATTTGGACTAACTAATGCTCCTGCAGCTTTCATGGATTTGATGAATAGGGTGTTCAAATAGTATTTGGACTTTTTCGTTATCGTCTTTATTGATGATATCCTTATTTACTCTAGGAATAAGGAATAACATGCGACTCATTTGAGGGTTGTCTTGGAAACTCTCAAAGATCGACAGTTATTTGCTAAGTTTAGCAAATGTGAGTTTTTGTTGCAATATGTTGCTTTCCTTGGTCATATAGTGTCTAGCGAAGGGATCCGAGTGGATACTCAAAAAATAGAGGCAGTGAAGCAATGGACCATACCTACCTCTCCTACAATATCAGAAGTTTCTTGGGTTTGGCTGGTTATTACAGAAGGTTCGTGGAGGGATTTTCATCCATAGCTTCTCCATTGACTATGTTTACTCAGAAAAAGGTTAAGTTTCAGTGGTCAGAAAAAGGTTTAAAGTTTCTCAGAACTTAAAACTAGGTTGACTACAACTCTTGTTTTGACTTCACCAGAGGGTTCACACAGTTATGTGATCTATTATGATAAATCCAGAGTCTGCCTAGGTTGTGTGTTGATGCAGTCAGGTAAGGTTATAGCTTATGCTTCTAGATAGTGTAACGTGTATGAGAAGAACTATCTGACTCATAACCTCGAGCTTGCAACTGTGGTATTTTCCCTAAAGATTTGGAGATTACTTGTATGGTGTTCACGTAGATGTGTTCACAGACCATAAGAGCCTTTAGTATGTGTTCACCTAGAAAAAGTTGAATCTTCCACAGAGAAGATGGCTTGAGTTTCTCAAGGACTATGATATAAATGTGTTTTACCATCCTTGTTAGGCCAATATAGTAGTTGATGCTCTTAGCAAACTATTTATGGGTAGTATAGTGCATGTTGAGGAAGAAAGGAAGGAATTAGCAAAAGATGTTCACCGACTTGCTCGCCTAGGAGTTTGCCTTATGAACTTATCAGATGATGGTGTCACAATTCAGAATGGGTCAGAATCTCCATTGGTAGTAGAGGTTAAGGAGAAACAAGATTGTGATCCTATACTGCTTCAATTGAAGGAAGCAGTTGATCAGCAGAAAGTTGAGGTTTTCTCCCAAGGGGGAGATGGTGTGCTTCGCTACTAGGGTCGTTTATGTGTTCCTAAGGTGGGTGAGTTGAGACAGTAGATCCTTACAGAAAAACATAACTCCAGGTATTCTATTCATCAAGGTGCCACTTAGATGTATCGTGATTTTCAGGAAGTCTTTTGGTGGAATGGCATGAAAAGAGATATAGCAAATTTTGTGGCTAAGTGCCCTAATTGCAAACAGGTTAAGGTAGAACATTAGAAACCAGGAGGTATGAATCAAGAGATCAACACTCCTACATGGAAGGGGGAAGTGATAAACATGGACTTCTTTACAGGTTTACCTCGTACTCGTACACAGCATGACTCCATTTGGGTAATAGTAGACAAAATTACTATGTCCGCTCACTTTTTGGCAATTAAGACTAAAGATTCAGCGGAGGACTACACCAAGCTTTACATTAATGATACAGTTAGGTTGCATGGGGTTCCTTTGTCTATCATCTCAGATAGGGGCCCTCGGTTTACCTCTCATTTCTGGAAGTCATCTCAGAAAGGTATTAGTAGTCAGGTAAATCTTAGCACAACATTTCATCCACAGACGGATGGTCAGACAGATCGTACCATTCAGACCCTAGATGACATGTTGAGAGCTTGCATGGTCAACTTCAAGGGTAGTTGGGATTATCACCAACCTCTCATAGAGTTTGCCTACAATAATAGCTACCATTCCAGTATTCAGATGGCCCCTTATGGGGAATTATATGGGCGTAGGTACAAATCTCCAGTTTGTTGGTTTGAAGTAGGTGAAACAGCCTTGATAGGGACACATTCGGTTCATGATGCTAAGGATAAAGTTCATCTCATCATAGATAGACTTAAGACAACCCAGAGTCGCCAAAAGTCCTATGCAGAAGTAAAGAGAAGGGACTTCAAAATCAAGATCGATGATTGGGTTTTGTTGAAAGTCACCTATGACAAGGGTGATGAGATTTTGCAAGAAAGGGAAGATCAGCCCTAGATATGCAGGACCTTACATAATCTTGAAAAGGGTTGGTAATGCGTCTTATAAGTTAGAGTTGCCAGCCGAACTAGCAGCAGCCCATCCAGTCTTTCATATTTCCTTGTAGAAGAAGTGTGTGGGTGATCCAGAATCTATAGTACCATTTGAAAGTGTGGTTGTAAAGGATAGGCTCACTTATGAAGAGGTGCCAGTTGAAATTCTTGATCGTTAGGTTCGAAGGTTGAGAAACAAAGAAGTCGCTTCAGTTAAGGTTTTTATAGAGGAGTTAGTCTGTAGAGGGAGCTACTTGGGAAGCAGAACCAGCCATGAAGGACAAGTATCCTCATCTCTTTCCTTCTGATTTCATTCAAGCTTGAGGTAATAGTTATTCTCCGGTCTTTAGCTACTCTTGCGGAAATTCAATCTCGGTATCATGTTCCTTCAGTTATACTTGCATTTTCAGCGTATTGCATTTTCTTGAAACTTAGTTCAGTCATATTTCAGTTTCCAGTACTTAGGGGAGGATTTGCAACTCTTTCCCTCCGTATTAATCTAGTTTAGTCTTCATTCGAGAACGAATGTTCCTAAGGAGCAGATAATGTAATGCCCCGTATGCTAGAAAGACCAAAAATGCAGAATTTCAGAAGTTGCAGGTGCCACCAACGGGGCCACCTACGAACCTTAGGTTGACCCATGGACCGTAGGTGGGGTCCGTGGTTGGCCACCTGCAGCTCCCTCTTAAGAAACCCAAAATATTCAGCTAAGGGTCGACCCACGGCTGGACCTATAGATCGTAGGTCAGACCACAGGCCGTGGTTCAGATCCGTGGATCGACACCCCTAGAACCCATCCTCTGAAGCCGAACAACGGCTGACTAGGATGGACTATAGGTCAGTCGACGGTTCGTTGGTCAGGCTCGTCGATTGGCCCCAACAGTTTTAAGATAAGGGTTGTTTGGTCTTTTCCCCTATGCATTGGACACCTAAACTATGTTGTTTAACCCCTAAATTACGTTGTTTTGGTCAGTTTTAGATTAGGAACTTGGTCAAAACTTACCCGAATGAATCCATTCTCCAAGAATCGATCAAATAATGCAAAAGAAGAGAGAAAGCATTGACCAAACCCTCTCCAAGAACGCAACAACTTTCCTTTAGTTCCAGCCCCGAAATCGAAAGATTTCTCTATGGAATTTGTCACTAGGTATGTGAGATTTCACTAGTTGGTTCATTTCACCCATTAGGTCCTTAGAATTAAGTCAAATTCTTGATTCCCTTCATCTTGTTAGACCTAGGGTTTCTTTAACATTAGAGAATTGTTGTGATTTAGTTGTTAGAATATTCCTAATCAGATTTTCATGTTGGTGTAACATTGTTGCTTATTTCCTTGAAATTCAGAACCCTAGTGGTGTAGATTCATTAGGTTCACGAATTACACTTTCTAAGTCAGTTTATAAAGATATACATGCATCAGTTTTAAAATGTTTCATTAACAGTACTTATTGTTGCATTTTCGGTTAGCATGTTAGAATCTTGGGTTACCCAGTTTATTTCACTTGTGTTTTATTGTACACTTTCTGGTTTGGAGTAGGCTTAATACCGAGTTGGACTAGGGTCAATCACCCTCATAGTCCCTGAACTACGTGCCCTAGTAGGTTAAGTCCCCTCTGTGGGTATCATATTTAGTGATCAGCCCAGTCATGCATGTGTACCCCGGGCAAGGTATATTGGGTCCTCTCGATGGGGTGTATACATCAGACTCCACGTTTAGCTCACAGGGTTTTATGTCGGTTATTAGTAGCTCCCACAGTCAGATTCTAGTGCATTGACCAGGTTATCAGTTACATTTCAGTATTCAGTTTCAGCATGCTATGTACTTGGTCATTGCATTCAGTTTAGTTCATTTTCAGTATAACTCAACATGTTTATCATGTTCATCTTATATCATTGCTCAGTATGTGTTGTTCAGTTATGTATATTGTTCAGCTTTATCCTATCATGCATGCTCAATACCTTTTAAGTACTGATGCATACTCTGCGCTATATCTTCTCGTGATGTAGGTTCAGGTCCTCAGCATTCAGATCGCGTGTAGAGCAGTTTTCGGTCCGTATTCAGCAATATCAGTGGTCAGTCCTCATTCTTCGAGGACGATAGACATGTTTACTTTTATTTTTAGTCTTTCAGTTTCAATTTTGCTAGAGTTAGCTGGGGGCATGTCCCAACATCTCTAGTCAGTTAAAGGCTTATTTCAGACATAGTTAGATTCAGTTTTAGATTTGAGTTAGATCTTTCAGTTGTTAATTGAACTCTTAGTATAGTTTATATATTCAAACTTAGACTGAGTATTCCCCATCATTTCAGTTTATCTCATGTTTTAACCTTCCGCACATTATTTCTCATTTCAATTTATCTTAGTATGCTATGATATTCCAGCTTAGGGTTAGCTTGGGGTCACTCGTGATCCTAAGTCATGTGTTTACGCCAAGAAGGTAGCCTCAGGGCGTGACATGCCCAAACCGAAAACATTTTGTTGAGGAGAAAACTGAAATTTTAAAGTTACAAGTTATCTCCAATTATAGAAATGTGACCTTCTTTTGGGGATAGACTAAAAATATATATATTACTCCCCTTGTTTTATTTTATATGACTCGCTTTTTTTTTGTAGTCCGTTCAAAAATGAATGACATGTTTCTCTATTTAGTAATAATTTAACTTTATCATGTTGAATTCATCCTTAATGAAATTATTTATAGTCATACTAATATCTATGACTTTGTTTTAAACTACAATTTTTAAAAGTCTTTCTTTCATAAACTCTATACCATGTCAAAGCACTCCACATAATCAAAACATCAATTTTGAAATAAAAAATATTATTATACAATTCTAGTATTTAACTTTATTTGTTAAATCCCAGGGTGAAGCAAAGAGTACTTGTCTTGTCTAAATCAACCTATTATCCCCAAAAAAGCATAAAAATAGAATATTGTAGACCATAGTAGTGACAGTTGACACAAATACTTCGGAAAAAAACTACCTAAAAGTTATGATAATTAAAACATTAAAATATTTAAAATATATCTGATAAAATTACAAAAAATATCATATAACTCGAAACATTGAAAGTAAAAACTTCTCTGAATCAAAGAAGTAAACTTTTTTATATAAATAAAAAAATTCCACCGAAAATTTGATATTTGCATTTAAAATTTAATTGAATATGAATTTGAGTCGAGATATAAAGGTAGAGAAATAAATCCTCCTTTTACTGAAAAACAAAGTAAAGATTGTGTTTCGTTAATATTGACAATTGTCTTTAATTTTTTCTATTTATTTTAGCGAAAGTGTAAATCATGTGATAAAGCTAATTTTTTGTATTGATATCTCGTTCGTTTTAATTCATGTGTTTTAATTTAATTCAAGATAAAAATTTACAAAGTACTTTCTTTTTATTTTATGATTTAAAATTAATGTTATAATTATAATGTATCATAATATATTTTTTAACATTATGATTTTAAATATGCCACATAAAATGTTGGAATTCAAAAAGTATAACCAAATTAAGAAAAAAGTCTTATTTTTTGGGGAAAAAAAGACAAATAAATAATGTCTCTGTTCGAAATTATCTCAATTTATTTATCATTTTAGAAGTTCAAGACAATTTTTTTCTCTCATTATACCTTAGTACTTCTAAATATTCTTGAGCACTACAAAAACCTCAATTATGTATAGATGACGTATTTTTAGGTAAGAAAAATGCTGCAAAATTTTATTTATTTTTTTTAAAAAATAAATTTTATTATTTTGTGGGTAATGATACTCTAATATTGAATTTTGAACTAATACTAATAGTTTATTATTAAGGTGTAAAGTTTTCTCCATGTAGAATGTTATGTGACAAGATTTTTTTTAAGTAAAAGAGAGAGTGAATACACACTACTGAAGTGTGTCTTTTTAAATTAATGAAATTCACACTCTTAATAGTTTAGGTATAAAAACACGATACAATTTAGGTTATTTTTAATATTTTACTCTAAAAAGAACATGACAGATAATTTGAACCTCGAAAAGTATATTGAAAAGAGGAGAGTACATAGCATTCACACAAAGATGTTGATGACATTTTCAGTTGCTTACTTTACTAATTATAGTGCACTTTTACCAGTATAACAGAAAGACAACCAACTACTTAATCCCATACCAAAATCTTCATATAAACACATTCATTATCAAACACTACCATTTATTTAATTTTTTCCCCCAATTTTTATATTTGTGTTTTAAATTTTCACCATGTTTACTAAAACAATTACCAAAATCTATGTATTTCTTGTATTTCTGCATTTATTAACAGTACAATTGAGGAGCTGTAATATTTTTTAAGGAAGTTGGATTTTTGATGAATCTTATCCAATTTATAATTCTTTACAGTGTCCATTTATAGACCAAAGGCCTTAATTGCATAAAAAATGGAAGAAAAGATATTTTTCATCTCAAATTGTGACCTCCCCAGGTAACATAAATGAGTTATTTTTTTCATATAAAATTTCATGTTTATAGAGTCGAAGCTAGAATTTTGAGTTGACGGGTCTTATTTCTAAGTCAAAGTAACTCACTGGATTCTTGGTAAATTATACTTATCTTAATTTAAGTAGGTGTTGTTCATGTTTAATTGTGAAAATAGAATGGAAAAAAGTAGTTTTTTTTTTTGTTTCAAAGTGAAAGATAATATTTGAATATTTGAGTTATGTTTGACCAAAAACATAAAGGGAGCTAGAGTTGTTTTTTAATTTTCGTGAGTAATTTGGAGTGAAAACATCTTTTTTTTTGGAATATTTGAAAATTCATAATAAAAAAAATAGTAAAACCAAGAATTTTTAGATTATGACACATAAATAGAATTTTAGTAGTAATTACCTTGCAAATTATGAAGATCTTAATTATGAAACATAAATAGAATAAATATTTAATAAAGAAAAAATATATATTAAGACATAAATAAGAATAAAATAATCAAAATTCCTTTTTAATTAATATTATCATAAGAAACATGTAAATAAAAAACACGATAAGTATTTTGAGACGGAAAGAGCCAGGAAAAGGGAAGTATTACCCAACTGTTAATCTACATATTTCCACCTAATATTTTATTCATGATTTTAGAATGGATTACTGTTGAGTTTGCTTTTTGTTATTGCAGTCATTTAAAAAAAATAATAAGTTACCTAGTTTTAGGATGAATTTGAATTTTAAATATTTGTTAGGTTGTTTAATTGTTGAGATATTTTAGATTGTTTTAAATTTCAAATTATGCAGATTATATTTTTATGTTGCTATTTAAGGCTCCGCAGTGCTTAATAAAATTATTGAAAGCCATTCAATCTATTGAGAGACATTTTCAATCATTTTGTGTTGCCCCATCCTTTTTAAAAACCACCAACAGTGGTATCAAGAGCTTCATTGATCTTAAGGGATCTGTGAAATCTTCCAAAGACCTACCATACATTTGTAACCCGTAAGGGCTACCCATTTTAACCCATCAGGGCTACCTTTTCAACATGTGCTTTTTTCAATGCATAAGCTTTTCTAAACTATTTTTAATCAAAATAATGGCAAGCAACAGTCTCTCTTTCAATGCCCCAGAAAATTTCATTGGTGAAAATTATCAGATTTGGTCAGTGAAAATGAAGTCATATCTTGAAACCTATGATCAGTGGAAAGTTGTAATGAAAGATATACCCTTACAACCTCTCCCTGCAAATCCTACCCTTGCTCAAATTAAGTCTCATTCGGATGAAAAAATCAAAAAATTCAAAGCCAAAACTATAATTCAAAATTTAGTTGCGAATTTTATTTTTTCTAAAATCATTGCTTGGGAGACGACAAAAGAAGCTTGGGGAAAAAAGAATATTAAGGAAGTGACCGAGTAAGGCAAATGCAAATTTTGAATTTGAAAAGAAATTTTGAATCTCTTAGGATGCAATAGGATGAAACTATTGTTAAGTATTCTGACAAGATTTTTTTTAGTGTTAATAAAATCAAGTTGTTGGCCAGGATTTCAAAGATGACACAATAGTAGAAAAAATATTTGTGACAATTCCAGAGAGATTTGAATCTAAAATTTCATCTTTGGAAGAGTCTAAAGATCTCTCTACTATTTCTGTTGAAGGACTAATTAGTGTTCTTCAAGCACAAGAGCAAAGAAGAGCCTTCATGCAAGATAATGTTACCGAGGGTGCTTTTTATGCACAAAACAGAAAAGAAAAAGATGATCATCCTCTTGGAAAATACTTCAAAAGAAAAGCGCACTTGAATTTTTTTTGTTGGTGGAGACATGATGCGATATGTGGAAATTGCAAACCGGTCATGTTACAAAAGTGTGCAAGCTTATGAACAATCTTCAAGTACAAGTTGTAGAAGCAAAAATCGAGGAGGAACAACTTTTTAAAATTATAGTATCTAAAGCAAAGGAGGAGTGTTGAGTTTGCTTTTAGTTACTACGGTCATTATTTAAATATAATAAGTTACCTAGTTTTCGGATGAATTTGAATTTTAAATATTTGTTAGTTTGTTTTAATTGTTGAAATATTTTAGGTTATTTTAAATTTCAAATTACGCAGATTATATGTTTATGTTGGCTATTTAAAGCACCTCAATGCTTAATAAAATTATTGAAAGCTATTGAAAGTCATTCAATCTATTGAGAATCATTTTCAATCATTGTTGCCCATCTTTATTTAAAAACACCAACAATTATGCTTTGTCACATAAACACAAGTTGATGCCCCCTCCCTTATAATTTTCTATGATTACTTATAAAGAAAAAAGTTGCTAATTTTCAAGGAGTTTTTAAAAGTTGATTAAGATTATATGTCACTAGAAAATATAGAAATATTTTATTTTTTGTGTTGTAAAATATTGGACTAAGATGGGCTTAAGTATCACGGTCAATAATGATTCGTATAGTTGAAATAATAGTTGTTATTTATACATAAAAAGAAGAATTTTAACTATTCATTACCAAAATTTTAGTCAATTTTTCAAAATTACTAAAATTATCCAAAACTTCTTCTGCCTTTCTAGTTCGCCAATAATGGCTTCTAATCTTCTTTTTCTTTCTTCCTAGTTCACCTTTAATGACTTATTTTCCTTATTTCTTCCTCCTCCTTAGGGATGGCAATGAGGCGGGCTGTATGCAGGCGAGGTGGGTTTAAGACTATGCAAGTGGAGCGGATGGGATGTGGGGCAGGTTGAAGTGGATTTTTTGAATTAATGTGGTGCGGAGCGGATTCCGGGTATATGTGATTTTATGTGGGTTTAAATTTAATTTTAACTTTTTACATGTTATAAGAGTGATCGAGCATTATTTATTAAAATAATTTCATTAAAGCTACTAAAATATTCAAGATAGTAAAAGAAAATGGTTCAATAAAAAATAATACTATTTCTTACATGTTTCCCAGTTGACCTCTAAAAAATAGAATTTTAAGTCACTATCCTGTTAAATTAATACTACTTGATCAAAAAATAAATTTATTTTTATGAATTTAATATTTAGAATAAAATTTAACTAGAAAAAAAAAAGATATTAGGAAAATAATTAGAAGGGGTCTATGCGGGACTGGTTGAAAATGGAAAAAAGTTGTTATGCGGGATGGGGTTGGGCGGGTTGAAAATGAAAAAAGTTATTATGCGGGGCGGATTAAAAAAATTGTGGGTTAAGCTCAACTCACCCCGCCCCCGCCCCACTCATTGCTATCAGTAATCCTCTTTATTCTTTTACTTACGCATCGTCTTTCATTCTTCTTCTTCTTCTTCCTCTTCCTCTTCCTCTTCCTCTTCGTCTTTATTTTCCTCTTCCTATTCCTCTTCCTCTTCCTCTTTGTCTTCCTCTTCCTCTTCGTCTTCCTCTTCCTCTTTTTCCTCTTCTTCGTCTTCTTCGTCTTCTTCCTCTTCCTCTTCCTCTTCCTCTTCCTATTCTTCTTCTTCGAAAAACAGTTGTTATGCTAGACGGGGTGGGGCGAGTTAAAAATTTAAAAAGTTGTTATGCTGGGCGAATTAAAAAATTTGCGGGTTCATCTCAACCCACCCCGCCCCGCCCATTGCTATCCCTACTCCTTCTCATTCTTTTTCTTCCGCATCGTCTTTAATTCTTCATTGTTGTTGTTCTTCTTCTACATCTTCTTTTTCCGCTTCTTCTTCTTCCACTTCTTCTTCCTCCTCCTCTTCTTCATCCTCTTCTTCTTATTCTTCCTCTTCCTCTTCCTCTTCCTCTTCCTCTTCCTCTTCCTCCTCCTCGTCCTCCTCTTCCTCCTCCTCCTCCTCCTCCTCCTCCTCCTCCTCCTCCTCCTCCTCATCCTCTTCTTCTTCTTCTTCTTCTTCTTCTTCTTCTTCTTCTTCTTCTTCTTCTTCTTCTTCTTCTATTTAAAATTTGATGTACCGCAGAGGTGAATCATTTCAAGTGAATTATATATCGAAAGACTCAAAATATCGAGAGAATTTCATATCTAAATTTTGATAGTATTTAAAGGTGATTTTGAGCTGATCGATATTGAATAATCAATGTATATTTCATGTATATTCAATGCATACTTCATGTATAGTTAAGCTATATTTAGTTTTTTGAGTATATCGTCATCTATAGATACGCTATATTAAATAGCCAATACTCATTATATATTTTATATGACTTTTAACAAACTATATTACATATATAGTCAAGGCATACTTTCAATTATTTTTTAATTATATGACTATATTTATTGTATACTAATTACTAATTTATTATATATAATTGAAATTATTCCTAAAATATATTTAAAAGACCAAAATAAAACATTACTAGTAAATTAAGTACCATTTTAGTCATTTTCTCAAAAAGACTCACATAAACACAACGGAATTAACTCATATCCTACTCATACTCTTCAGTTACTTAGTGCCAAAAATATTTTAAGAAGCAAAAGCCGCCATTAGAGTATTAAGCTCACAATCGTTTCCTTCTTTGTTAAGCTACTTTGCTTTATCAATATCATTGTAGATTCCTACCTGTTGCTGAATTTGATGGATTCTTGTAAAATAATTTACTCACCGACATTACTTGTTTATCTGTTGAACGTTGCTGTGTTTTTGAAAAAAATTATAAAACTAAACACATTTGAGATGTGGATGAAGTTTTGATGTTTTTTTCCGGTGAATTGGTCAACGGGAGGACCTTTTTTTAGTTTTCATTCTGTTTGGAGTTAACAAACGGGGATGTAAGACAATATTTTTATTTTTTTCAGTTTGTTTTTGTATCCTCAATTCTGTTTTGATGAAACTAGGGTTAGGGAGTTTGGCCATGAAAATTGAGAGAAATTGAAAAAAAAGAGTACTTTTTTCACTCCAAATCACTCGCAAAATCTCAAAATAAAACTCCAATTTTTTTAGTTGTTATTTCTTCCCTTTCCTTTTTCTTGAGGAGATGCGTATTAGAATGCCAAAATTTGATACATATGATATGTTGCCTGTGACTAGTTGTCATAATGGATAAGGGTGATGTAGAGATGATGGAAGCTGAAAAGAATGTCCTTGCTAGTTATGTCCTTGTATCAATGAGTTTCTTTTAGAAAAATCTTGAGGAAGTCATGAGACTCTAGAGGGGCTTGATAGAAGCCCATGAGTGAGTTAAGTGTTGTGTTTCAAAGGAATGCGCTCATGTACATATGAATCGTGTGTTCAAGCTAAAAATGAGTTGTACTCTTTTCCTGAAGACTTGTTTCAACTAAGATCTTTATGAGGAAGTATGATTCGAGCTTGGGTAGTATTTTCACCCTAAAAGATAGTATAAATTACGAGATCATGAACAATAGTAGTGAAAGTGCCCAGAGTTATAGGAAAATATGCAGACGTATAAAGATCTATGCATGGGATATAGTGATGAGGCATATTATGTTATTATAGTCAGGCACCCAGTAAGTTATTGATGAGGAGTTTTCCCTTATGGGTAGACTAAGAAATGATGAGTTGTGAAGATCTCACGATAGGAGGTAGAGGAAGAGTTGCTAGTCATGATGAGATAGAGTATATTTTAACAAAAATAGAGTTGATGTCGATGTGTTATCGTGTTAGAGGAGACAAAATGCATGTGTTGAATAAGAGAACAGAGTATTCATGAAGTGGTAGATCTAATCTTGGATTATGATTTGTTTGAGAGGGCCATGATTTTCAGGAGGTTATAGACCTGATTGAGTAATGAGGTATAATAGGTGGGCAAATAGTACTTGAGATGTAAAAAGGGGATGTAGACTAGTTAGAGATGGTTGAATAGGTCCATAGATTTGCTTTCAAGTGTCAGCTTTAGACCTAAGGGGGAGTGACGGTGTGATAATTCCATCTAAGGTTATAAATGGGGAGGAAAAGGATGATGAGGTTTTACATCAAGTATTTGAGAGTAATATAGTAACGAGTTCCAAAGAGTATGGGAGATATCTTTTTAGAGGTCCTTTTAGTAATGGAGTGAGGTTAGAAAGAGGATGTTGATGTTATTATCGTGATAGTGATGGTGTGATAATTCCATCTAAGGTTATAAATGGGGAGGAAAATGAGGATGAGGTTTTACTATGAGAAATAGTTAAATGAGAGCCCTTAGTTGGTTCCGAAGGAGTTGGTTAGTAGGAGTACATGGAGTTGTCAGAGTACTAAGCTTGAATGTGGTGTTATTAAACATTAGGTAGTTCTTGATATGAGCCCAATGCGGTGGTAAAGAGTAATAGTCTTTGGATGAGATTCCCTATGGAGAGGTATAGAACCCGAACTTAAGGATTTGGGTTAAGCTTGAATATAGTAAGATCATACCATTATACTGAGACCTTAGTAAGAGTAACCCCATTGCATACCCAGTCCAACCGTCATTCGAGGATGAATGATCCCAAGGGGGAGATAATGTAACACCCCACAATTTTTTTGAGCTAAGACTCGAACCATCCTTCATTGTGAGTAGGATTTTACTGAGGAATTTAAAATTTCTTAAGTGTTAAAGGTAACTAGATGAAGGACCTTGACATCCAACAAGAACTAAAGAGAGTTCATTCAAGGCATTCCTAAGTTCTTCTAAGATTTGTGTCAACTTCAAACGACCATAATTCTCAGTAGAGGATGAGTTATGTGGCCCATAAGACATCAAATGAAAGGTCTTTGAATTATCTTTCCAACACCACCGAGTTTGCTAAGTTTCTACTTCGGATGAGTGAGATATGCCCTTTTGAAGTTAGGCTGTCCAAATAAGGAAAGTTACTAGAAAATATGAGGGGTATTTTGCTCTTTTCCTTACCCAATAATATTTAATGCATTTTTAGTAAACTTCTAGGGGTCTAATCTGATTAGGTTCAGTTTTATAATCCTAATATACGCCTAGGGTTTTAGTTGAGTTCAAGAAAAGAAATAAGAGAAAAGAGGAGAAAAGAGAAAGGATCATGACGTTCGTCGAGATTCTTGAGAGTTGTTGTGGATTTTCGCAATGGGTTTGATCCCTAAGAGGTATGTAAGGGTCCATAGTGTTGGTTTGTTCACCCACACACCAAACATGATTTTCATATTCAAATTTGTCCATAAAGATTGAAAGATTTACGTTCTAGTTAACTATTTTTTAAGTTCATTTTATATCTTGTTTTGTTGGGGTTTGAAATTAGTGATTTGAGTGTTGTTTTGAGTAGATTAGAGTGTATTGTTGTTAAGTAATGAAATCCAAGTGATTGGGGAAGAAACCATTCGATTCTAGGCGAGTTAGGGTGAGAAAATGAGCAAAAAAGAGTCATCGGGTTTTTATGGGTTGGGCCTGGTGCCCCACGCCAGACAGAGCGCCCCAACTACTCCTCTATAGGTAAGCGTAGCAACGGGATTAGAACCGGGACTACTGGATTGGGAAGGACCGAACTGGAACAGAACTGGGCACCACGGGCCGGAACCGTATCGGAATTGGAACGGACCGAAACCGGTAATTCCAGAAAAAATATGTTTAACCGTCCCAGACCGATAACGGACCAGACCGGAAACCGGGTCCCAACGGCTATATTTAAAAAAATAAAAATTATTAAAATTAAAAAACTAGGAACATTAATCAAATAATATGAAAACTTATATAATTTTAAAGTTAAAAATTTTTACTTTTAAACTTTTAAATATAAACTTTCATACTTTAAAAGTATAAAAGTTTAAATTTCACACTTTAAAAGTTTGAAAATTTAAATTCAAACTTTAAAACTATAAAATTTTAAATTTCACCCTTTAAAAGTTTGAAAATTTAAATTCAAACTTTAAAACTATAAAACTATAAAAGTTTAAATTTCACCCTTTAAAAGTTTGAAAATTTAAATTCAAACTTTAAAACTGTAAAACTATAAAAGTTTAAATTTCACACTTTAAAAGTTTGAAAAATTAAATTAAAACTATAAAAGTTTAAATTTCACCCTTTAAAAGTTTGAAAATTTAAATTTAAACTTTAAAACTATAAAAGTTTAAATTTCACACTTTAAAAGTTTGAAAATTTAAATTCAAACTTTAAAACTATAAAAGTTTAAACTTCACACTTTAAAAGTTTGAAAATTTAAATTCAAACTTTAAAACTATACCCGCAGGTTATAAGAAGGCCCTGGATGCGTGAGGCAAAACGTTGTATCATCACATAGCTCATAAGTGATGATTGTCGGTTAGAGAAACTCCCACAGAGATATTTTGTTTTCTTATATACACAAAAGTTATTTTGTATTTTCATATAAAAACAGTGGTTATATTGTATCCTTGCACACAAACTGAGTTACTATTGTATTTTTCAATGCATTGAGTTGCCTTCTACTGTTAAAAGCTTTCCATATATTGCCTATGTATTGTTGCTTTTTATTGAGTTGAGTATCAAGAGTTGAGTATACAGAGTTGAGTAACCAGAGTTGAGTTTACAGAGTTGAGTATCCAGAGTTGAGTACCTAGAGTCGACTATCTGATAATTGACTTGAGCCTTATTTCATTGAGTTGAATATCTTATTGTTGAGTTGAGCCTTATTTCACTAAGTGGAATATCTTATGTTTGAGTTGAGTATCTTATTATTGAGTTGAGTTTAGTTGAGTGAGTTGAGAAGAGGTAAGTATATTCCTTTTGATCAAGTTCAAGTTTATGTTATGCTTTAGAGTTCCCCTTACATGCTCATACATTCAATGTACTAAGCCATTAGGACTGCATTGTTTCATGATGCAGATACATGTATTCCGGATCATCAACATGTGCTTCATTGATAGAACATGTAGTTCGAGTTAGCTTTGGTGAGCCTCTTGTCTTCAAGAGGGTTCCACTTGTACTTGTCCTGACTTCCATCTTTCTCAGTTATAGGCTTCATAGATAGACAATAGAGTTTCAGAAGTCTGTTCATTTATTTTTTTAAATATTTTTTTAAAAGGCATAAGTTGCCTATTTTATGGCGAGTTGAATATATTATTTTTATTCAGAGTTATTCATTTGAGTTAAAAATTTGTAATTGAGTTCGATGAATTTTATCTAGTTTTTTAGCTTTGTATTCTTGAGTTAGTCTTCCGCTTGTAGTCAGCCATGATGAGGGTTCACTTTGGAACCAACAATGGTTCTCAAGTACCGGCCACGTCCAGGGTGTAGGATCGAGTCGTGACATTAATTGTTGGATTGCCCTGGTGGACACATCATGGGAGGTTGATACTGGTACGTCTGCCTCCTAACCCCTATCAGCCAGGTGATGCTCTTCAAGATGGGGCTTTTAGCCCATTCTGCTAATGTGTATTCCTCCCGGTTAGAGGCCGCAATTCATGGGATGATCAAGAGGGCCATTGCTGCTTCTTTGATGCCCCTCAGAGATGATATTTATAGCCACAAATTGGCCCTAGATGCCCTAACGGTAAGAGTGGTGGAGTGTGAGAAGGGATAGTAAGCCAGTGATGAGGTGACAGCCTTGAATGCCAACATTACCGCTTTGAGAAAGGATGTGGACAAGCTGAAGTCCACTACTATGTCGTTGATATTTGGCATAGTGGAGATCCCAGATGGTACGAGCACCGAAGTTCCAACTTATTCTTATGTGGCTCCAGCTACCACCGGAGACGAGGTTAGAGCTAATGAGGCTGCTGCAGAGTCCAAGGATGAGAATGATGAGGAGCAGCTTGGTGTTCGTGAGGAGGCTGTCTATGAGGACCTGACTGACCTGGAGGGTGCCATGTACGAGACAGCTAGATAGGCCTCTCTAAGAGATTTTTTATGGTGAGCTCCAGTGGAGCAAAGGATGATGTGATATCGGGAACTGATTCCCAGATAGATGGAGCGACAAATATGCAGACTTCACCCCAGACCTAGCCTGGAAGGATGACCTTTCGTCTCCCTCTCTGTTACTTTTTAAACCCTTTTTGTTGTAGTTGCATTTGAGGACAACTGCATATTTTTGTTGGGTGGGGTGAGGTATTTCCATACCGACCTCTTGTCACTGTTTTTTGAATATTGGTTATGTTTTGATGGTGTTTTTGTGAAAATTGAGCTTATTGTTTTTTTGTTTATATCTTGGTTGTTGAATTGTGTTGTGGTCCATTGTTTTAATATAAAATGGTTTTTGAGCAAAAGTTTAAAATTTTGCCACCTCTTGTGTGTGATTGTGGTTATTCTTGTGCAAATTTGAGTGTCGATTACGGTCAATACCGATGACTTGAATAGTGTTCTTAATTGAACGAAAGAAATGTGAGGCTACGATGAGGCAAACTAAATTACATAGGCAATATGTGAACTTTTAGCATCTCACTATGACTAGCCGGTTATCGAATGAGTCTCTTGTGATGAACATTACATACTAGCTAGAAAGTGTGGAGTCTTGTTTGATAATTTTACCAATGCCTTGTGTGGTGAGGTTGGTTTGAACATTGTGCTTGATGACACCTAGAATTTGCCCCGTTTGTCCGATTGATTGAGTGAAGCGAGTAATTGAAATGATCTTAGACAAGAATTTTGAAGAGTGATCCAATTTGACAATATACCTCTTCATTGCCAACCTTGTGAGATGTGTGAACGTTGCTTGACACCTTTTGAGCCTATCCGTTTCTTCGAAGAAACTTTAACAACTTTGACCTCTTTATCCCATCACCCATAACCTTAATGAAGTATTGGTATTTTTGAATAGTCAACTGAAGCCAAAAGCCTAAGTTGGGGGTGTGCTGAAAAAGAGGGAAAGTCAAGAAGTGTAAAGATTCCCCCTTTGATGGATTGTTTTGAAAAGGATGGAACCCTTCCATAAAAAAGATAAAGAAAGAAGAGAATTAGAAGAAAAAAAGAAAAAAACTAAAAAAGAGAAAAAGTTGTGAAATAAAGTAAGGGAAAAGAATGAAGAATAATGGGGTATCCGGTGATTCAGGTTGAATGAATAATGGGGTGGAGTTTGAACATGCTTGAATGTGAAGGAGAAGGAGAAAGAGTGATTTTCGGGCCATACTTCATGAAGGTAGAAGCCACTATGCCTAAATGACCATACCTTTACGGTCAGCCCCGTTACAAGCCTCAAAAAGACCTTGGTGATCTTTAATGAGCTGAAACAAATGTTGATTGGAAAATAAGGGCAAACCTATGGGTGGAGTCATGCAAGTGTTAATCTTTGTGAATGTGAGAGTTGTTTGTGATTCTGGGACTCCAAGTTTTTGGAAAATTTTGTGAGAATATGGAATCAACTTTGTTGTGAGGGCATTTGAGTACCTTTGTTGAGCTTGAACTTGCATTTGAAGCAATCATTGTGAGCTTGAGTACACTTGATAATGGTGAGTCACAATTTGAATCTTTGAGTGCACAATTGATCATTGTATGTGTAGTTTGAGCCTTGTGTGTGAATTCATGTTGAGTTTTGACCAGCACTGTTTATAGATATCCTTGTTGAACCGATTGATCTTAAGTTTTATTTGAGGACAAGCAAAAGTTTAAGTTGGGTGTATTGATGATTCCGAGATTTGGACTCATTTAGGGCTTTGTTTTGATAGTTTTAAGTGTCCTCAAATGCCAATTTATGCTATAAACTGATGTTAAAATATTAATTTTCAGGTATGTGAGCTAATGAGCAAGGCAAGGACACTATCTGGCAAAAAGGAGAAAACAAGTTGAAGAAGTGAAGAAAAGCGATCCTGGTGATCGCCAAGATCACTCGGCGAACCGCCGAGTGGCTCTTCTAGCACGCCTAAAGTTCCAGCATGCCAACTCTAGAAAAAAAACCAAGTTGGCGACAGACATGACCAGTCGACGAATCGCCGATCCACTCCGCAATAACTAGTTGGATCACCCAAAGTTATAGAACCTGAGAGGTTGATGACCAATGCAAAATTGCGATGGAAGGGAGTAAAGGGCGGATCGCCGAATTACTCGGTGAGGCCCGATTTATTCGGCCAACTAGATTTTTAGGCTAAATTTTGGGCAACTATAAATTGGAATTTTCAATGAAATTTGAGAAGTTCTCTCCAAGTTAATGCAGTTCCCATTCTAGAGTTAGAGTCTTCTCTTAGTTTTTTAGTTCTTATTGTAGACTTTGAGTATTTCTAAGCCTAATTTTGAGGATTTGCAAGTGGGTTTCTTAATTTCTTGAATTTGGACCATTGTAAAGGCTTGGGAACCTTTACCTAGATCATGACAAATGTATTTGGTAATCGTTTCTCTATTTTTATGATGTGTACCTAAAACGCCAATTCTTGGGGTGTGATCATATGATTATGGGCTGAACTAGCTTATGGGTAAAGTTAATTTCTTATTTAAATGCTTAATGAAAGTGGGTTTAATTGATAGTTGTGTTTTAAACTAAGAATTGTAGTTTCAAATGCAATCGGAACTTAGAATTCTGGGCTTGCTTGAAAAGATGTTTTAGAATTAAAGTTGAATTGTTGATTGTAGTTATTGGGTTGATATGGGTTTAGCTCGAGAGAGTAAATCCTAACCTAAATTCTACCTATCTAGCTTGAGAGAGTAGACGAATTAAGGTGTGGGCTGTTCTTATTTGCTAAGCTTGTTGATGTCTGAAAGAAATCACTTGAAATCACATGATCCCGAAAAATATCTCACTTATAGTCTAGCCTACCCACTGATATTTAGCTATTTTTTAGAAGTTTTAATTACCCATATAGTGAAATTTTCCTATAATCGATAACATCCCAATAATTCCTCTCTATATTGTTATTTCCTCCGTGTTTGTTTGTGTGGTAGCTGATAATTGACAACCCAAACCCCCCATCTGACAATTGTTGTCATCCCCTTAGACTTGTTTACATGTCTTTTCGATAAATTATGTTCCTATAACCGAATAGACCACTTTATAATTTTATAACTGAAATTTAGACACGTGCCACTCCTTATGGATTCGACCCCAACTCTTCGTTGGGTTTTATACTAGTTAACAATTATTTATAGGACTAAGTCATCTACGGCCCCTTAAAGTTGTCCACATAATTCACTTAGACACTTAAACTGAGCCTTGTACCTATTGAACACCTCTACCCCTTTAAATTTGAACCATTTGAACATTTTTTTGACAATAAACTATAAGTATAATGTGTGTGAAATACACTTGCGATGACATGGCAAGTTGACGAATTAAATAATGACATCTGGTATTATTAGTCCAAAAAATTATTTTAAAATGTATTATAAAGTAAATGAAAAAGGAAATTATTTTTAAGTTAAAAATAAACATTTTAAAAAGAAATCCTCTAACTTACCCACCCCTTATACCAACAGAGCCCAAAAGTCCTCTCCCTCTACGATGCCCCACCCCCAACACGGCAACCCACCCGTAAATATGTTAGTATTATAGAACTTTCTTGGTTCATCTGCAAGAGAAAATTCAACGTAAAATAAGTTGGGGAGGAGTTGATGATAAAGTTCTCCAATTCATTAGTTCTTGTCGATCTCTTTACGCTAAATAGGAAATATTTTTTTTAACTTTCTTTTTCGTTCAATTTTTTGTACGAAAAGATTAATTTCATCGGAAAATTAACCAACTCCTATGACATTGTCGAAAAAATTGAGTTATGTCGGATTTTTGATTTCTATAGTTGATTAGTCAAACAAAATCACACAAATCTACATTAATTTAACCCCAAAACAGTATATTAACAACAAAAAAATATATTCAAACTTCAAGCCCTCTACATATTAACATGATAAAAATGACGATTATGATGGCTGCCATGGCTGTGGCAATGACGATGCTGCCAATCCTACTATGAATGTCAATGGAGAAAAGCAAAACAGATGGAAGTAGAAGAACTAAAATATCAGAGGAAAATATAGGAAGAAGAAGGATGTATGATGGCGGCGTGAACTGGTGTGGTGGAGGAAGTGATGGCAAAGAGGTGAGGAAGAAGGAAGAACATTTATTTTAAAAAAAAAAGCAAAACTAAATACATTTCACGCGCCTATTTGAGGTGAATCACAAACAATGTGCCATGTAGGCAAAAAATGTTCAAATGGTTTAAATTCAGGAGGGTAGAGGTGTTCATTAGGTACGAGTCTTAATTGAGGTGTCTAAATGAATTATGCGGACAACTTTAAGGGGCCGTGGATGACTTAGGCCTTGTTTATACCTAGAATTGGATGAGGTGTACTTGAGACGTTAATCATCTACTAGAATATCTAGACCACCATGATAGTGAGTACATGAAATGTGAGGGGGCTGAATCAGCCCTATAAATAGAAAGAGGTGTTAATCTTTCTGAGGAAAAATAAAATTAGTTTTTTTTAATGTTTAAAAACAAGAATAAGGAAAGGAAAGGTATGACAATCTTGTTGAAATTTGATAAGGAATGTAATCATTTTTGCAACTATCCACATGGTGCAAATGGAAGAATTTGGTTGTTATGGAAGAAACATGTTACTGTAAAGGTGCTACATGTGCATGAACAATTTGTCCATTGTAAGGTGGAAGACTTAGCTTAGTTTCTCAGCTCAAATCACTTTGGTTTATGCAAAAAATGAACTATGTCAGAGAATAGAAGTATGGAATGAAATGCAACATATTGGTGCAAGTGTGCAGGGAATCTGGTTTATTAGTGGTGATTTTAACAATGTCCTTAATGCAGAAGGAAGAATTGGACAACTAGTCACAGGAGCAAAAGTTCAGGGGTTTAAGGATATGATTGATAATCTACATCTCACTCCACTTAGATCAAAAGGGTGCTTCTACACATGGTGCAATAAGCAACAGGGGAACGATAGTGTATATAGAAAATTGATTGGGTTTTTGGTAACCTTAAATGGCTGCAACAGTATGGACATGTTGAAGATGAATATATGCAACCAAGAGTATCAGATCACTCTCTTGATGTGGTTCATTGTAGGCAACAGACTAATATGCATCCTAAGCCATTTAGATTGTATGGAACTGTCATGGAACACCCCAAATTCAAGGGGATAGTACAACAAGTATGGCAAAGGCAAAGAGGAGGAAAGGCAATGGAGAATCTATGGAGAAGCTAAACAGTTAAAGGGGTAATTTTAGGGCATAAATGCATACATGGCTTTTTATGCAAAACAACTAAACCAGGCAAGACAACTACTAGAGAGAGTGCAAGGACAAATCTCTTTGCAATTGTTTGATCAATCTGTATTTGTCAAGGAGAAGGCATTGCTAGCAGAAATCCAGAGGTGGAGTCTAATAGAGGAGAAATTATTGAGACAAAAGAGCTTGTTGGATAGATAGTGAGATGCTAACACAAAGTACTTTCATGCACAAATGAAAATAAAAAATGCCCATAATACTATTTCCTCTATTTACACTAAAAATGGGATTAAGTTAACTGAGCCAAAGAAGGTGGAAAGAGAATTTGTAGCCTTTTTCACTTCTCTAATGGGTGACAGTACTATAGAGATGCCTTGCCCAAACTCTATGGTGATCAAGAAAGGGCGTTGCCTTAATAGGGACCAGCAAATATTATTGATACAAATGGATACTAAAGAGGAGATAGATCAAGCAATAAAAAGTTTGCCACAGGAAAAAAAGTCCTGGTGTTAATGGATACCGTATTGAATTCTTTACTAATAACTGGGATATGGTTGAAGACGGAGTGTATGCTGCTGTGCAACAATTCTTTTCGGAAGGGAAGATGATGTATGCCTGGAACTGTACTGCATTTACACTTATCCCTAAGGTACCATCACCTACTATGGTGAAGTATTTTAGACCTATAGCTTGTTGTACATCTATATATAAGTTAGTTTCCAAAATACTAACCAATAGGATGAAGAGGGTATTGAATGGGTTGATTGGAAGCTCATAGTCTGCATTTATTGAAGGAAGGAACATATCAGATAACATATTACTGAGTCATTAGCTTTTCAAGGGATACACTAGGAAATGGATCTCTCTAAGGTGTGTGTTGAAGGTGGATATCGGGAAATCTTATGACACACTTGAATGGCAATTTTTGAGAATTATGCTAACTGAGTTGGGGTTCCCTTCCAAATTCATTAACTGGTTAATGGAATGTGTGACTAGTGTGACCTACTCAATGTTGCTGTTTGGAGGACTAACAAAACCTTTTCAAGCTAGAAGGGGTTAAGGCAAGGGGATCCCATGTCCCCTTACCTATTTGTTATTTCCATGGAATACCTTCACAGGGAAATGATGCCATTAGCTATGAACAAGCAGTTCCACTTCCACCCAAGATTCAAAAGATTTGGTCTGATCAATATGTATTTTGCTGACAATATGTTAATGTTCTACATGTCTGACATGAGTTCAATTTCATTATTGCATGAAGCTTTTGAAATTTTTTCTTGTTCTTCTGGATTGAAGGCTAATCTTGAGAAGAGCTCTATATACAGGAAGGTACTAAACAAAAGCATCAGATTAGATATAATACAAAAGCTAGGGTATGTGGAACGAAGGCTTCCTTTCAAATACCTGAGGGTCCCTTTGTCCACAAAGAAGCTGACTATACCACAATGTATACCATTAGTAGAGAAGTTTACTGCTAAAATTCAATGTTGGTCTGCAAAATTGTTATCATATTTTGGGAGGTTACAACTTATAAAATCAGTCCATTTTGGAATGCAAAGATATTGGGAACAAATTTTTGTTTTGCCAAATAAAGTGGTTAAAATGTTAAAGTCAATATGTAGAACATATCTCTTGACAGGTCAAGGTGCAATATCAAAGAAGTCACTAGTAGCTTGGGACATAATTTGTCAACTAGAATCAACAGGAGGCTTAAACGTCATTGATCTCAAGCTATAGAACAAAGCTGCCATTCTGAAACACTTGTGGGCCAATTCTATGAAGAAAGACATTATGTGGATTAGATGGGTGCACTATAAATCTATCAAGAAGAACAACTTAGAGCTGATGATTAGTCCCAATAATGAAACATGGGTTGTTAAGAAGAGCATTGACAGCCGACAAAGTCTTAAGACACAACATTTCTTCCAAGGTTCTATCCACCAAACCTTGGCAAGAATGGTGCAGGGTGAAAAGTTCAAGATACAGAAAGCTTATGTAGCTATGTAGCTCGAGATTCCTAAAGTTTCATGGTAGAGCATCACTCTCCATAAAGCCATACATCCAAGATTCAAATTCACTATATGGCTTGCAGTACAACAGAGATTGGCAACAGTGAAGAGACTCCAAAAGATTGGAATTCAAGTACCAATGATATTCATTTATTGTGATCAAGAGGTGGAATCTTTTGAACATTTGTTCTTCTGGTGTGTTTACAGTAATCAAATCTTGACAAGAATTCTGAACTGGATGGGAATCTACAGAAGCATTGTTCCATGGAAATAAGAAATAAAAGGGTTGAGTCGGATTGCAAAGAAGAAAACTTCTCAAGCTGAAGTAATATGATGCACCTTTGCAATGGTTATTTACAACCTATGGAAAGACAGGAATACTCTGAGGTTCAAGAGGGGACAAGTAGAAGTTTCACATACCTATAAATGCATTGCTATGCACCTGCACATTCAAGGAAGGAACAAGGCATCTTGGCAGACAATGTTGAGCTTATTGAATCACTTCCCTTAGGAGTTATCCTAATGTTTTTCTTTCTTTGTTAGTAGTCAACTAGTTAGATTAGTATACTGATAAGTCTATGAAGTGGTAGATGGTCAGCTTCTACCCGACAGTGTAATGTGACACTTTTTGGTTAATGAAAGCAATATGTTAATCAAAAAACTGATTATAGACACTAATTTTTACTACCATGTTAAAATTCACCATGTTATTTGTTGTAAACACATTCTAACTAAGGATTCTTGAATTCTCCACGAGCAATGAGCAAACTTTTTACCTTTCAACTCGACTCTTTAGTCTTAAAAACACTAATTTTAAAATGAGTCAACTGTCGATGCATGTTCATTGGTATAACCCTGGATGATAAAATCATCCTTGGATTAATGTCATAGTTCCTACATAGTGGAGATCATAGGATTAGCCCATGGAATTTATCTCTCTTTTTTACAGGATGTGTCTGTAACACCTCGGTCATAGAAAAAGCTAATTTTAGAAAGAACTAAATTGGAAAGAGCTAATTTGAGATTTGTGCAAGTTAGTCTTCAATTGTGAGTTTTAGGCTAACTTCAAACGACCATAACTTTCAGCACAAAATGATTTAGGTGGCCCATGAGATATCAAAGGAAAGGTGTTTGAGTCCTCTTTCAAACGTCTCTGAGTTTGCTAAATTCTAAGTTTGGATGAGGGAGATATGCATGTTCGAGTTTATCCTTTCTAGTTAAGGAAATTCATTCGAATTAAGGAGGGTTACTTTGGTCTTTTCCTTACCCCACTAAGTCAACACATTTTTCACAAAAATTATGGGTGAAAGATGATTAAAATCTGTTTACACTAAAGTCTAAAAACGTTTGGAAGGTTAGGGCAAAGTTCAAGAGGAGGAAAGGGAGAGAAGTTTCAAGCATTCAACATTTCTTGCGATCTTTGAAGATTTTCACCAAGAATTTGATTCTTTCGTTGTATGTAAGCTTTCATAGTGATGGTTAGTTCACCCTCACGCCAATCATGAGTTTCTCTATCAAATTCATCCATGAAATCCGTGTACTGAGGTTCTTGATGAGTTTTCTTGAAGTTTTGTCTTCATTCGTTATTAATGAGGTTTGATGAGTTCTTGAAACCAGGGTTTTGAGTTTGAGGGTTGTTCTTGAGGATATTCAGGTATATTTTTGGTTACTTATGTTGGGTTTACGATTCTAAGAGAGTTTGGAGCCGAATTAGGGCCAAAAATTTAGAAGAAAAATTTGTCGAAACTATCTGGAAAAGGGCTGGGGAACCGCGCCCCCAATGTGCCAGCACTGCGCCAGAAATGACCCCCAGTAATGGGAGGCCTCGCGTGACGTGCGACCCCTGTGCCAAAAGCGTAAGGCCACTTTTCTTCTTCGTTCTCATTTCGTACTTGTTCCTTTGAGTCGAGCTTTCATTCTCTTCTTAATCCTAACTATTTAAACCTTAATTAATGATCGAGATATCCTATATATAATGAATCATAACTATTAAATTCACATTCCAAATTTAAGATAGAGTTAAGAGTAAAGTTCGAGGGAGTCATTTGAGTCGTTTTGAGAAGTCTTTTACAAATTTTTAAAACTTGTTATAGACTTGAGTACTTGAGCATGAGGATGAGGAGAGTTAAGTTCATGTTTTTCAAATGAATATAAGAGAACTAAGTATTCCCAAGAGTAAATGTTTTACATTTAAAATGAGTGGAAACTTTGATTTCCAAATGAGTTCACGAGGAGTTTTTGAGCACTATCTCTTTTAAGAGAACCTTTTGAGTAATAATCTCAAAATTTGAGGATGAGAAAATATTTTTAAACATATGATCATGAGTTATGTTATGGGTAGTAGTATTGAGCACCAATATGGGGACGAGTTCAGACAACTCAAATTCCTCATAAACCATGTAAGGCAACATGGGTAAAGGGTCATACTTTTTAGACGATTCCTTATTGTTTTTAAGCATAGCTTAGTGGATCCAGTTAGTTGAGGATGTATTATACTACGACAAGGTATATGACAGTTCTAGCAGCGTGGGCGAGACACTGTACCATCACATAGCTCATAGTGATGGTTGTCGGTTAGAGAATCTCCCAAATAAGCGTAAAAGAGTTATTATTATATTTTCAAATACATTGAATTATTATCTGGAGTTTTAAAAGCTTTCTTTATACTATATCTTTATTTCTGCTTTTATATTGAACTGAGTTGAGTATTTCCGAGTTTGAGTATCTTTGAGTATCTTGAGTTGAGTTGAGATGAGGTAAGTATGTTCTTTCTTTTTATCAGTTCAAGCTTATGTATGTGCTTTAGAGTTCCCCTTGCATGCTCGTACATTCGATGTACTGATGCCATTTGGCCTTCATCTTTAATGATGTAGATACAGGTACTTAGTGTCATCAACAGGTGCTCCATTGATACCACTTGCAGTTCCAGAATTTCTTTGGTGAGCCTCCTGACTTCCCTCATAGTAATTAGAGGTTTCATAGACAATAGTGTTTTGAGAAGTCTTCTCCATTTTCAATTGTTAATGTTCAAGACTTGAGTTGCCTCTTTTTGCCAATTTACTGTTTTTCCTAAATATTCTGAGTTATGTATTTTGAGACTTTTGAGTTAAATCTTTACTTCTGAGTTCCTATGTTATTGAGTAATTCTTCCACTAAGTAATGGGCCAGACCAAGGGTTCACTTCGGAATCAACAATGGTTCTTGAGTCCCAGCCACGTCCAGGGTGTAGGCTCGGGGTGTGACAATCTTGGTATTAGAACATAGAGCTTAAGAGTCCTAGGGTGTCTATGAAGCCATATTAATAGAGTCTTGGTTATCGGTGTGAAGCGTGCCATATCTATAATTAGTAGGCTACGATATTTAGGAACTATCTCATTTCTTTCATACTCTTCTTGTGCGATAGAGTTCAAATCTATAAAAATTTCCTTCTAATTCGTGCTTGCACGTTGATGCTACAACACTAACCTACGGTACGAGTGTCTACGATCATTGATAATATAGTAACCCAACCAAGGGTTGGGGTCATGTCCCAAGGGAGTGGTTTTGAGAATTAATAGAAAAATAAAATTTAGTTGTAATTAGTCGTAGCTAAAGACATTAACGAATAAAAACATAGTAAATTAAAGGGGTGACACAAATGTGTCAACTATAAAATGGTGTTTGTTACAAGTGTAATAAAAACAACAAAATTAAAAGGGGAGAACAAGTATGGGGAGAAGTTCTTGGGGTGTGACCGCAATATAAATTGATATAAATCGTTGAGTACATGCTTTCGATAGAAAATTTGCAAGCTAATAGTGACTAAGCTAAGCTTTAGATGGAAATAATGTCCCTCTGGGGCAACTTACCCCGTTTCAAATGGGTTCCTCTCGAACACCCATCTGACGCATGAAGTCCAGCCTATGCCTTACCCCCCTCACTCTCTCGAGCTGAGTGTTAGGATATGGGACTAGGGCTCACCCTTTAGGGCAGAACGTCATGTCGACCCACTCCTTAGGCCATCAGTCTAGCGGTCTTGGTTTCGTGACCTGTCTCTCAAGCAAGCCGAAAATACGTGGGTGGTTTTGAATTTGCAACTACAAACCCATTAAATTAAACCAAAACCACTAGGTGAAATCACCATTAAAATACATCTAACCTATCAGCCTACAAGACCCAACAATAATATCAATAAATATTTGCTAAATCACACCCCAAGAATGGGGGTTTTAGCTAGACATGAACAAGAGATAGAAATTTATACCTAAATGAGTTTACATTCAAATGGGTATGAAGATTTAAGTCTTGTTACAGGCCAAGAATGAACAATCCAAGAGACCCAACTCCAAATCTTGAAGATGAAAACCCTCTTCTCCTTCAAGTCTCCAAAACCCTCTCAAGCTTAGAGCAAAAATATCAAAAAAGTACTATTCTATTGTGAAAATTATAATAGTGGTCCGACTCTCTCAAAATTAATAAAAAGTTTAGTATATATAGACTTCAGAAAATACTGTTGGCGGATCGCTCGGCGAGGTTAGTCAGAATCGCCGAATAACTCGGCTATTCGCCCTTTGGTGTAGTTCGTCGCCGTCTTGCACTAGCCTTCAACATCATCGTGCTCTGTATCATTGGGCGACATAGTACTGCTTCGTGGAACTATTCGGCGAAACGCCGATTGCTCCTTTCATCACCTTTTTTATCCTGTTCCTTCGGTGCTTCGCGTACTGGAACAAAAGGCGGAGTGCGTCCCTTCGGCGAATTGCCAAGCATTCTTGGCGACGCTCAGGCTTTAGCTTCTTCATTCTTTTCAGCCTTTTTGTTCCTTTTTCTACCTAAGTATCCATGCTTCCACTAAAACGTCAAATACTTGAAACTTATGTGTTTTCATCAGATATTTAGAATAAATAAGCATTTGAGGACACTATTTCTATTAAAATAAAGCCCTAAATGAGTCCAATTTGATGACTCATCAACACCCCTAACTTAAACTTTTGCTTGTACTAAAGTAAAACTCAAATTCAACAGTTCTAATAGTATGTCTCAAGTAGTGCTACAAAAGACTAAATCATGAACATACACAACGAAACTCAAATTACTCATGCAAAGATCAACTGTGTACTCAAAGATTCAAGTTGTGACACACCATTACCAAAAATTCTCATGCTCGCAGTACTTGCTACTTGTGCAAGTTCAAGATCAACAACAAGTATCTAAATGCCCTCACATAAAGAATGATTCCTTATTCACACAAAAAGGTTAATCAATTAAAGATCAGGAATAAGATGCAATGCTCACACTTTAAAAGAGGAACACAATGCATGTTTTCACCCATAGGCGTGCCCTTATTTTCCAATTGATCTTCGGTTCGGCTCACTCAAGATCAAAAAGGTTTTTCTAAGGCTTGTAATGGGGCTGAGTGTAAAGGTATGGTCATTTAGGCTCAGTGACTTTTCATCCTCGTGAGACGTGGTGTTCTCAAGGCATTCCCTTCTTTTTCTTTATCAATTCATTTTCTAGTGCTTCTAAGTCATGTTTTTATTCACCTCCATGGATTTCTTGGAAGCCCAATTTCTTTTGTACTTCATTCCAATTTTTTTTTAAAGGGGGTTCCATTATTATGCAACACCATGGGTTAAGGGAGACTTTTCTTGCACTTCTTTACTTCTCCTTTTCTTTTTCACCACACCCCTAACTTAGGCTTTTGGCCTAAGTTGGCTATTCACTAAACTACAAATGAAGAGGATTATAGGTAGTGGATCAAGTAAGGTCTAGGGTGCATCAAGGTTCTTCCAAAGAAAGTTAAGGCTCAAAGGGTGTTCAAGAGAGTTTCACACGCTCACGGGTAGGTCACAAAAGAGGTATATGTCAAATTTGGTTCACACTCTTCAAAAGTTGCCTAAGATCATTTCAAGAGCACACCTTACTAAATCAATCAGACTAAATGGCAGATTCTAGGTTTATTCATGCAAGGTTCAAAGTAAGCTCATCACACAAGACATCGACACTTAAGTCAAACAAGACCACACACTTTCGCTAGTGTGCAACGGTCATTATAAGAGAATCAATTCGATAAATGGCTAATCACAACGAGATACAAAGAGTTCACATATTGTCTATGCAACTTCATTTGGCCTCATCGTAGTCATACATTCATGTTTGTTTGATTGTAGGCACTATTTAAGTCATCGGTATTGATAAAAATTGAGACTCAAATTTTTGCAAAAGAACAGCCACATTCATCAACACACGAGAGGTCGCAAAAATGTGTGAAAAATTTAAAAATTTTCGAAAGGGTCAAAATTATTTTGAACTTTAAAATAAAGGAAGCCATAAGCTCAAACAATCGCACAAAAAGCATTATTAACACAATTTAAAAATGGAACAACCCAAATATAATCACAAAACACGAAAATCAAATAGCACACAAAAGGTAGGCCTCACCCCACCACAAATAAAAGCAATTTGTCCTGAAATGCAAATGAAATTAACCAAGATTTTAAAGATAACAAAGGACCAAAAGGGAGGTAAAGAGGGGATCCTTGCTAATAGGTCGCTTCATCTGTCTGGGCATCAGTACCCGGAGTGACCACCAGAAGGACCAGCTCTACTGTCACGACCCAAGCCTAGGGCCTAGACGTGACCGGCGAATGGGGAACCCGAAGGAACCCCAAACAAGCCTCATAGCATATCATTACACATCCTTGGTCCCGGAAGCAATTAAAATAACCATAAGCGATAAGCATAATCAAGGGGGAAATCGGGACTAAGGGAGCAAGAAAAAAAAAAAGAAATGATACATAAATACCATAGATGAGTCAAGCTCAAGCATAATACACAACTTGTCCAACACCACCTCTAAACATGGGTACTTAGCGGGGGCCAAGACAAACTACTGGGCTCACCCTCATAGTCAAAACATAACTAAAAAGAAAAAGTCTTATACATAGCAAAAGATCATGAGCAACGTCCCCGGAATGGAGGACTCACCAATAACCTTGCCAATAACCTTGATAGGAAATCGTATTAGCCACGCGGAGGAGGAGGGTCAAGCGGTGCTCCGGTCCCTACATGGTGACATCATGTAGGCATAGAGTATGCGTTAGTACGTTTGAATATACTAAGCATATGGGATGCAATGCAATGCTACAATAGATGGACATCATAGGAAAAATGCATAATCATACCCGATAGATAGCACATAAATGAAATGATGTATATAATGACGCTTATATAAAAATCATATTTAGTGGGACGTAGTACATGTGTGGTGAGTGACCATCAATATAGTATTTCCAAGGCCTATCACCCCCTTGGAGAGGCGAAAGAGGTACAAACCCCTCAATGTGGTTACCCGGGCCTACCACCCCCCGAGTTAGGGACCAAGGTACAAACCCCTCGATATGGTTATACGGGCCTACTACCCCCCGTACTAGGCAACCAAGGTACCAACCCCTTGATACGGTTATACGGGCCTACTACCCCCCGTACTAGGGTTGGTCGACTCACAACACTTTTATAGAGAAAATCATATACATGTGTCCATTTCATCATCATTTCAATAATTATATAACCATTCGATTCATAGGACGTACATTGGACCTCCCATTTCCTAAGGATTCTATAAATGAACATTTTATCAAACACATGATGGGCTATTGTTCATGTAAATGAAATCATGTACTTCAAGAGTACTAAGTCCAACCAATTCTGAAATACATATAAATCAGCCCACCAACAACATACATATATATATCAACCTTCATAATTTGATCATGGAAGCATGAAAACCATAAACATCACATAATAATTCCATTTCATGATAATATGCAAAAATAGACCATAACAGGATGTGTAGTAGTAATTTCATAATTCAAGAGTTCATAAATGATCATAAGGACCCATAAACTTGAAGTAAAATAGAGGATAAATGGTTGGACTTGTGGAAAGGAAGGTTTCCACAATCAACCCACATACCTCAACTTTGGAGAATCCTTGATGAAGATTGGAATGGAGAATTGAAGCTTGAGATTGAGTCTTGAATCCGGAATTAGAGCTTGAGATGTTTGAATTTGGTTGAAGATCTTGGTAAAATTTTGAAGAGGGATTAGAGAGTGTTTTTGAGTGTTTTGGAGCTAGAACAAATTATAACTAAGTATGGGACAATCCTCTTTTTATAAAAGAAAAACGTCTCCAGCCGCTACAGTAACTTTGCTCACTTGAATTTGCAAATCTGCTCCGACATGTTTTACGAAAATGGTCATAACTCCCTCATCCTAACTCGAAATAAGGTGAAACCAAGTGAATTGGAAAGCTAACTCAAAGGGATTTAATTTAATAGGTGGCGGCCCTTCCAGTTCCTTGTGTGCTAAGAGATAAGCCCCTTTAAAGTTGACCCTGAAAATCGCATTTTTTGCGATTTTCGAATTTTGATACGGTTGCTCTAAAATTCGGGTTAGACCCATTTCCCACTCAATTTGACCCCTTGAATAAGAATATGAAGTCGAATTTCCGAAATCATGCACGGATTTTGAGATATATGGAAATTACAATTATAGGTGTTTTCGAAGCACATTTTCGGGCATTTTTGGGGTCGTTTCATCTACTGGATCCAGTAGTAGGATACTTTGCCAAGGAAGCTTGCACAGCAGCATCCATCATGATTTCTTTTGTCTCGGCTATGTCTTCCTCTGTAACTTCTTCAAACATCTCTTCGTCAGTTTCTGCCTCTGATTCAGGATCGACTATATGCTCCATTCCATCTCCATGTCCTGCAGTAGTCTGAGGCATTTTGGGCACATTTGGAATTTCCACAGTTCCAAAAATCATGGATATATCGGTGGACTTTAGGTATTCCACATATTTCTTCAGCTCTGCAATGGCGGTCTTTAAGGTTGTTACTTCCTTTGTGGCTCCTTGATCGTGCTCACACACTACTATCTTGGCCTCTAGAGCATCAATAGTAGTGTGCTTAGTGGTCTCACAACATTGTCGAGGGCAACCTGAATCATGCCTGGAATGGAGCTTTCTATGTTGGCAGTTCGACAATAAGCAGATTTGGCAAGTTGTCCCATTCGGATCAAGGATGCCTGAGTGATTGGCTCACAGGAGGAAACAACAATCGTAGGTCTGGGTGGTAATGAAGCAGCAGAGGGACCTGTAGGGTCAGAAGGAGGGGTAATGACATCAGATATACCTGAAGGCCTAGAGGCCGTAGTAGGCAAATATGCCTCTACATGTATAGATCTAGTGGCCACAACTTCCTTCTGTTTCTTTTCTGCTTGGTCCTTAAGATATTCGACTTCGATCTTTCGGATACTGGGGGAGGCGGTGGCAGCCAATTCCACATCCTTAGTAACTTTGCTACTGATGAATATGAACCAGTATCGTGCAGCTATGTTCATATTTTTCTTCTCAATCGGAACTCCTTCTGCTAACCATGTCGGGGAATCATCATTCGAGACTAAAGGAGCTAACCACTTTTTCATAGAATCTAGTTTTTGTGTCCTGATCAAGTGCTGGCAGTGATCAATAATCTTATCGGACATACCCAAAACTGTGTGGATAGCCTCACTGTCACAGGCTACCTTCCTTCCTCTGACAATCACATAGTCAACTGCTTTAAAAGATGAGACTATACTTTTGCATTGAGGTACCAATGCACTGTAAGTGTCGTAGAACTCTCTAACCCAAATTGGAATGTAAGAGCCGCGATGTCTTATGAAGATTGGAATTTGTGGTATTTCAGGCACTCCATCACCTCTGGATACTTATCAATAACCCCATCGATGGAAAGTCATTTCTCCTCATTGATCGTTCTCAGACCTTCCGCCTTTGATCTATTCGTTGATCCATGTTGGGGACCTTGTACATGAGGTGCCAGCACTAATGCTTGCTCTGGAGCTGCAGGAGTTGGAGTGGTGGATTGACTATCTCTGATCCGATATGGATCATGTATCATTTTGGATCGTAACTCAGCCCTCATTGCCACTGTCTGCTAGTCTTCGTCAGACCCTGCACTCTCACATCATATGTGGGTGGCTCAGTGGTGTAGAAGCCTGTGATGTCAGAGCTTGTGTCGGATAATTCGAGGGCTTTGCCCTTCCCCTTGCTTTTTGAAGTTGTGGTGGCCTTGCCCCTTAGTTGAGGTCCATTTTCACTGATCATAATTCCTTTCTCCCTACCTCTGGTCGATTGTTTGGCCATATCTACAAAATGTTAGAGAGAATAGTTAGTAATTACATTGTAGCGCAAAATTGCAGACAGACTCACCGATCAAATCAGTGAATCGCCAAACCTCTTTGGCAATCATGAATATGTCTGCCGAAAGTTACAAATCCCACAATACTTAAGATATGAAATTAAGGACGATTAAGGGTTAGTAGGCGAACCTCCAAGTGATTCGGCGAGCTCAACTCAGCTCGCCGACTGACCTAACATGCCTGAGATTCAACTCACTTTTCAAAATTGATCGTACAAACCCCAAAAACAAAATTAAACTATGCATTAATGAAATTCAACCCAGACCCATAGCACCCATTCATGGTCAACATCCATTATGCATAGTTCACTATATTTAGTTTCAAGGTAAGCAGTGTGAAAAAGGAATTCGGACAGTAAAAACAATTAGTCCCCAATTTACCAATCAGAAGCAGGCATTCGAAAATTTCTAATCATATCAGAGAGATCTAACACGCATTAATGGACACCTAGATTGCAGATGAGGTTGAATTCTTCAAAAGCGAATGGGGTTTTTTAGAAACTAACCTTTTTGCTGAGTCAACAAAATTATAATGCTAGGCGGCAACGAAAATCCAAGTCCCAAGCCCTAATTTGTAACTAAAGTACTAATTTAAAGTGAGAAAATGTAGATTACTAACTTGGTGTGAAGTTATGGGGTTTGAAAGTGAGAAAGAATGAAGAAGTGTGACTGTTGGCCATATACGCTGTTCAATTTGTGTCCGTTTCGCGACGTTAGTCGCACTCGCCAACCTACTCGGTGATTCAATGAGTGGTCATTTATCCCTCTATTTCTGTAAAGCATCAATTTCTTGGGGATCACGTAGGCGGTCTGGTTCGATATCACCGAATAGGTTGGCGATACGCCGACTATTTTTTGAGTTTGCCGAGTTTTACAGGCTCCGCATAGCACTTGCATTGAGCCAAACGACGAATCCAGTCAGGGTCGCTGACTTACTTTGCGGTTCGCGGAATGGACTTCTGCTCGCCAATCTTCACTTTTCTACAATTCCTTCACTTTAACCTACAACATCAACGCACCATTATTCATCAAAGCAAAAACCTAGTCATTTACGACATTGGGTTGCCTCCTAAGAAGCGCCTTATTTACCGTCGTGGCACAATGCAAGTCATTGCTCAATTTTCGTTGTTGGGGTTGGCCATATCCTTATTAGGCCACCCCCTATTTCTCTGCGGATGGAGTTGAGGCAATGAATGACTCATCAGGTCCTCGAGCAGTTGGACAACTTTGGAATGAGACCAAATAATTCATTTCATTCCTTCGATGTCTTCTTTCAATCCCTCCAGATCTTTGTCTTGCTCGGTCACCTTGCAGAGAATTGTTGAGAGCATTCCCTCGAAGCGTTCGATCTCTTTATTCTCATTATTTCTTCTATTATGAGGGGGAATTTATTTATCCTTCCTTTTGCACTGAGCTTCGACCTTTAACATATTTCTTTTCAACTCATCCATTTGAATCATTAGTGCGGTCATCAAGAAATCCTTTTCAACCTCTCGGTTCATTTTAGCCATATTGTCAAGCAGTTGGACTGCTATTGTATATGGCTTTTTTAACATCCAGCCAGGATGCTAAAAGTTCACATATTAGCACAAGAACAGCCACAAGCACACACAAAAGAGGTGGCAAAAATTTTAAATTTGGTTCAAAACCATCTCCAATTAAAACAATGGGCCACAATTTATCAACAACCAAGATATATATATATATATATATATATATATATATATATAAACCAATAAGCTCTAACATTCACAGAACATAATCAAAATCAAGTCAATATTCACAAAACAGCCCACAAGAGATAGGTATGGAAATACCTCACCCCACCAACAAAATACGTAGTAGTCCTCAAATGCAACTAAAAATAAAAATAGTTTGAAAATGAACAGAAAATGAGGTAAGAAGATCATCTTGCCAGGCTAGGCCTTAGGTGAAGTTTGCATATCAGTCACTCCCTCTGTAGGGGAATCAGTGCCCGGTATCTCAGCATGCTTGGCTCCACTGGAGCCCACCATGGAAGTGTCTCGGAGTGATGCTTGTCTAGCAGTCTAAAACATAACACCCTCCAAGTCGGCCATATCCTCATACACTATCTCCTCACGAACACCAAGCTGCTCCTCATCTGTCTCGGCCTCAGACTCAACATCATCATCATCCGCTCTAGTCTCATCTCCAGTAGTAGTCGGAGGCACATCAGAACAAACTAGAACATCGGTGCTTGGGACATATGGGATATCCATAGTGCTAAAGACCATGGATATATCAGTGGGACTTCAACTCATCCACATCTCTACGTAGCTCAACAATGTCGGCCTTCAAGGACGTGACAACATCTTTAGCACACTGGCCTCTCTCACAATCCTCTACCCTCATAGTAAGGGCATCTAACACCAATATTTAACTCTCAATCTGTAAACAATACTCCCTCATCTCATCCCTAATGGGGAATAAGGGAGCAACAATAGCCCACTTTTTCATCCCAAGAACAATGACCTCTACCCGGGAGGCATGCATATTTGCAGATTAGGCCAAATGACCCATCTTGTAAAACATCGCTCGGGTGATAGGAGGTTGGGAGGAGACACAACAGTAGTAAAAGATCTAGGGGGAGGGGGTGCAACAGATGAAGCGGGAGTCTCATAAGAAGTAGGTCCAGAAGTACCTGAAGGCCTACTAGCCTGAGGGGGTATGATCGCTTATGTCGGTAATGTCTCAACATCAACCTCCGGGGAGGTATCCATCAGCTCTACCCTCCTCTCTGATTTGCCTCATCCCGTAAATACTCGGTCTCTATACCCCATATGTCAGTAGAAGTGGTGGGTGTCACCTCCACATCTGTATTCTCATCTCTAGGAACACGGGCCCGTTTGCACAACTCTGTGATCGAATGAGAGCGAGGTCTTTCTATGCTTGGCCCTCATGGACATGCCTTTCTCTATCAACAACCCCAAATTCAGCTTCTGGTGAGCAATGATGGACCCTAGACAGGCTGCCTTCGGGTGTCTGAGGATGGATTCATTCTGAGATGACATAATAGTGTTGCTGATAAACTCGAACCAGTATCTGGGATCCGCGTTCAAATCCCTCTTCTCTATATGTTCACCTTTCTCTATCCACCTCGGGGTGGAGTAAAAGATAAAGGGTGCCAGCCAACCTTTAAGGTCCTCCAATGTCTTTTTCTAGACCAAATTAATGTACTAGTGCATAAAATTATAAGTGCACCCAGTACCTCATTGATGTTTGCACAACGACATTTAACCTTCTTGCAACGAACTACCACAAAATCTACCGGTTTGAAGGCACTGGCCTTCTTCTTCCCATTCCACACCAAATCTCTATAACCCGAATATAAGTCTTGAACCCAAGTATGAATTTACGGGGCCTAGGGTTTTGTGAAAATCTTGAACTTATGGAACTTGAGAGTGTTCCATACCTCTCGATACATGTCCACCACACCATTTGCGGACAATCTCTTCTCCTCTAGAATGGTCCTCGAATCCTCAGCAATTAGTCTGTTGAGTGACCGGGGAGGAGGGTCTTGCATTGGTGGTGCTTGCACTACTTTTTGTGCTGGAGGAGACATTGGAGCTGAAGTTGAAGGGGTAGGCGTTAGATGCACTGGGATCCTAGACGTATCGTTCATATCTTTGGAGCATAGCTCCGCTCTCCTAGCCTATAATAATTGGTTGTCCTCAGGCTCGTAGATAGATGCCTAAGAATTATGAGAGTCACCCTCACTGTTACATGTGGTGAGGTGTGTCTCGTAGACCCCTCTCACATCTTAACTTGCCTCCTCAGGTTGCACAATTACGAGCGCATTGCCCTTGCCTTTACCTCTCTTTGGAGGTAGTTTAGTTGCCTTCGCTTGAGAAGCAGCTGCTTCCTCATCAATAATAACTCCATGTGCTCACTTTTGGTGCGACATGTCTCTATGAGCAACTTTAGGTCTAGTCATTCCTACAAAACAATGTAGAAACACTTAGAAATAGTCAAGAAAAACATCAGAAAATAAACTACAGGAAGACTCACTGAACCGGTCGACAAGTCACCGAACCACTTTGGCGAGCCAGGCCAGGCTCGCCGAAAGGTCTTGATTTTTTTTAAAAAAGTTCAAAATCTAGTCGGCGATGTCAAGGACCATTCGGCAGATCTCCGACACCAATCGGTGAACTAAATGTAGATCTCTGAAAGTTACAGTGCATTTTAAAGAATTAGGGGCATAGAGAGCGATCAAGAAGCACTTTCGGTGAGTCGTCGAGTGAACTCAACGAGCTTAGTCATATCGCCGAAAGTTACAGAACAACAAATCACAATCTTGAGAAATAAAGGACCATGTAGGGGGCCTTAGGAGAACCGCAGAACTACTCGGCGAGCTCGACCCAGCTCGCCAAATGGCCTTTCGTGTCAGTTTTTCACCCCACTCTTAAAAATTTAACCCGCAGCCCACGATATAAAAATTAAACACTTACACTATGAAATTAAAGCAAGCTCCATACTACCCATGCCCTTGGAGTACTCGTACTTCCCACGATTTGGCAAAAATTGGCCAATTGATGTCTTTCGCCCTTAAGAATGACGTCAACTGCTCCATCATAGGGAAAAATACGACATTTGGCACAATTTTTGGTTACTCACACTTCACCCAACTAGACCCACCAAATATTCAACACAACCCAATCATTTAGACACAATTACAACAAGCAATGACACGGGAATTAATATTTAAGGCCGATTAATTACGATTTCATTTAAGTTTAGGCAAACAAACTACAATACGATGATCAAAATTACATTGACAACATTTATCAATCAACAAAACATCACAAGCATTTGATTTCAACTACAATTAAGTTTGGGGTTCGGAAAACCAACCTTTTATGCCGAAATATATTTGAAATGCTAGGCGGCAAAGAATTCCAAAATTAATCCTGAGCATTGAATAAAATAAGAGTAAAAATGTGAAAATGTTAAAGAACTAATATCGGATGAGAGAATGCAGGAGTTAAAAATTAGGAAAGTGAAAGGATTTGAAATTTTAAATCGTTTGACCTTTAAAACATTTCAGTTCGCGCGCTAGTCGGAGGAGTAAGTCGTGCCTACCGAACCACTTGTCTATGCACCGAGTTGTATTTTGGATTGCCAATTATACAGAACTCCCAGCAATTTGAGGGTTCAAACCGCGGACAAAGTCAGGCTCGCCGACTTGTTCGGCGAGTCACTGACTGAGCCTTTGGCTCTCTGAGTTTTACAGAATTCCCCATCAAGCTGGGTGGTCCCAACGGCGGTCCAAATCAACATGCCGACCTATTCAGCGTGCTACCGATTGGACTTTTAGCTCGCTAATTTCCCATTTTCCAACACTTTCACTTTTTGATCCTGCAAAATCAATACCCGTTATTCAAAAACAATAATGAAAACATCAAAAAACTTGGGTTGACTCCCAAGAAGTGCCTTAGTTAATGTCGTGGCACGATGAAAATACCAATTCAAACTTCATTTTTGGGGTTGGCCATTGTGTCACTAGGCAAACCTCTTTTTGGCCTTGGATTTAAATGAGTTGAGATTTGACCCATTTATGTCTCGAGCCGGTTAATAGAGACTGAGTGACAAATCACCGTCTACTTGAGAGTTGAGACATCCTTCTTCATCTCTTTCAACACTTTCTCTGACCCTTCTACCTTATTGGGAATGTGTGCAAGCATGTCTTCCGTGTGGAAGTTTCTCGAGATCATCTCTTTGCTCTTTAGGCTTTTGGCGTTCATGAGGTGGGATCTATCTTTCCTTTTCACCATCCCTCTCCTTCCAAGTAGTATTAGTGGCATGCCATTCCCTACCACGATCTCTCCATCCATCATCTCTATTCCAACCCGGATTTCCACCTGACCTTGGGATATTTGAACGAAATCCTCCTCCTTGATTTGCAAGGAAGTTCACTTCCTTATTGTACAACACTTCAAATTGTGCTTCTTCGAGGTTTTCTCTACCAATATTCACATCATTTACACTCTTCAACCCACTACCCATCACATTTTTTGCCAATAAATCAAGTTAGGTCATCATTTTGGCAATATTTTGGCCCCTCTCTTGATCCTTCTCGATCTACTCTTTTGTCATCCTAAAAGTGAGAGGAGACACTTGGTTCTCACGAGTGTTCCATGCTTTATTTATCTTGGTCATGCCATCAAGGAGTTAAGACGCTACTTCATAGGGTTGTTGAATTATACCTCAAGAAACAAGTTGATCGGCAACTACTTTGTTCACCAAGTCAAGACTCCTATAGAAGTATTGTAGCATAGGTAGTTTGGCAGTTAGTGAGTCAGACACTAAAGTACCAACTTCTAAAATCTCAGCCACGTCTCGTGTATTGGTTCACCCTCCAAGCGTTTGAAACCTTAGATACTATCTAAGAGTGTCATCATCTTTGATGAGGGAAAGAATCTCACATAGAACGTTGTGGTCAGCTCATCCTAATTGGTGATAGAGTTCCTCGGTAAATCAGCTTACCATTAGGTAGCTTCACCTATCAAAGAGAATGGGAACAGTCGAAGACGGACTGATTCTTGTGATAAATTTTTGAACAAGAACGGACCACACACGTCCACGATGTTCCGAATATTCTCATGGGGGTCTTCATAGTCCAACCCTCCATATAATCCTTTCATTTGTAGGAGCTGTAGCATTGTGCTCGTAAGATGAGAGAAATCATTCCCCTCAATAGGAGGTAGACGTATTGCACCAACACCACCCAATTAAATTGAGTCATTCACATCATTCAGATTTCAAATATCATTTTGGTGGCCAACTTGGGTACCATTACTCCCGTTCACGCTCATTTCTTTCTCTGATAAAAAAAATCAACACAAACACAAAACAAAGTAAGTCAATTCAACTATAACACAAAATTATCACAATTCAACTTCAATAATAGAATTCTAAACAACAAACTCCCTGGCAGCTGTGCCATTTTGACTTAACGTATCAGATTACACCACTTCCAATTCTAGGTGTAAAGATGATCGTTATCTAGTATAAAACCCAATGAAGAGTTAGGGTCAAACCCTCATAGAGTGGTACACTGTTTGAATTCAATTACGAAGTACAAATGTGGTCTAAGTGATTATAGGAATAGAAATTATCAAAAACATACAAACAAGTTTAAGAGTTTCACAACGAATGCGAGATTGGGGATTTGGATTTGCAATTAACAGCTAAAACAAATACGAAAACAGGGGTATCAACATGATTAAGAGGAATTCTTGGGATATGATCGATTATAAGCTAATTATGATGTATGGGTAATTGAAATTTAACTATAATTTGCTGAATCATTGTGGGTAGGGTCGGCTATAAGTGCATGGTTTTCTCTCGAACAATTATTACGATTAAGGCGAGTTCACTCTAACCTCGACAAGCATGAAAAGATAAACAGCCCACAACCTTAATGTATCCACTCTCTCGAGCTAGATAGGTAGAATCGAGTTTAGGATTCACTCTCTCGAGGTGAACCCATAGCCACTCAATACCTACAATCATTAATCAAAAGCTTTGGTTCCAAAACCTCTCTCTCAAGGAAGCCAAGAACTCTACGTTAGAATTGCATTTGCAACTACAACCCATAGATTAAAACATAGCTAATGATTAAACCCACATTAAAATGGCTATTGCATCATTAAACAACAATACCCATAAGATAATTAGACAAATAAAAACATGATCACATCCCAAGAATTGGTGTTTCAGCTACACATCATAAAAAGAGAAAAATGATTACCAAATACATTATCCATGATCTGGGTAAAGGTTCTCAAGTCTTTAAAATGGTCCAAATTGAATAATTTAAAAAACCCGCTTGCAAATCCTCAAAGTTAAGCTTAGAAATACTCAAAGTCTACAATGGAAACTCAAAAACTAAGAGAAAACTCTAACTCTCAAACTAGGGGATCGAAACTCTAAAAGGAACTTCCCTAATTTCATTTAAAATTCCAATTTATAGTGGCCCAATTTTTGGCCTGAAAGGCTATTCAGCAAAATAAGTCGCGCCTCGCCGAACAAGTCGGTTATCCACTCTTTGCTCCCTTCCATCGGCAATTTGCAATGGCCATCAGTCCTCCAGGTCCTGTAACTTTGAGCGATCAAAGTTTCCCTCGCGGAGTCATTCGGAGATGTGCCAACTACCCATTTCTATCGTCAAATTGGTTCTTCCCCAAGGATAGCATGCTGGAGCTTTGGGCGAGCTAAAAAGCCACTCGGCAGTTCGCCGAGTGGTCTTGGCGATCACTAGGAATGCATTTCTTCATTTCTTCAGCTTGTTTGCTCTTTTTTTCCTGGTAGTGTCCTTGCCTTGCTCCTTAGTCTACATATTGTAAATTAATGTTTTAACATTAGTTTATATCATAAATTATGCATTTTAGAACACTTAAACTATCAGAACAAAGCCCTAAATGGGTCGAAATCTCAAACTCATCATTCTGTAGAGAGAAGGCTAAGACAACAGGTAATGAGTTTGGGTAGCAAAAGGCCGATAATGTGAACCGGTCATCTTTCAAACAAAAGCCAACTAGACCTACTCCATCATCTGCTAGTGAACATGCACCTATAAATAGATGTGAGTTCAGGAATTAGAATTTGCAAAACTTCAGAGCAAGACCTACTCAATCTTAGGGTTGTGTGGCACAATGGGCCAACTGGACCCCTACTTGTGTTAAGTGTGGTAGGAACCACCCAGGAGCGTGTCGTGATGGCTCCACATGATGCATCAAGTGTGGTCAGTCAGGTCACTTCATGAGAGAGTGCCCTAAGAACATGCAAGGTAGTGGTAATACTTGCAATATAGCCCAATCTTCTTCAACGACTCTACCAGACAGAGCAGCACCTAGAGGAGCTACTTCAGGGATAGACGGAGAAGAAAACCGTCTGTATAATATTACCCATCCTCAAGAGCAAGAGAATTCACCAGATGTTGTCACTGGTATGATCAACATCTTTACTTTTGATGTATATACATTGTTTGATCCAGGTGTGAGTCTATCATTTGTGATTCCGTATATTGTTATGAGTTTTAATATTCTTCGCGAGAAACTTCTTGATCCCTTTAGTGTTAACACACATGTTGGTGAGTCCATTCTAGCTGAGATAGTTTATCGTGATTATACCATTTCTATCAATCACAAGGACACTATGGCTGACTTAGTCGAGTTAGACATGGTAGACTTTGATGTTATTCTAGGTATAGACTGGCTTCATGCCTGTTATGCCTCAGTTGATTGTAGAACTTGAGTAGTTAAGTTCCACTTTCCTCATTAGATAGTAATAGAGTGGAGGAGTAGTTCAGCGGTGCCTAAGGGTCGTTTTATTTTGTACCTTAAGGCCACAAAGTTAGTTTCCATGGGGTGAATCTATCACTTAGTCTGACTTAATGACTTCAGTGTTAAGACACCACCTATTGAGTTAGTTCCAGTTCTGAGTGACTTTCCAGAGGTCGTTCTAGAGAGAAATAGACTTCGGTATAGATATTCTTCCTAATACTCGACCTAAGTCCATTCCGCCATATATAAAGGCTCTAGCTGAGTTAAAAGAGTTAAAAGAGTAGTTGAAAGATCTTCTTTATAAGGGTTTCATTGACCTAGTGTCTTACCTTGGGGAGCTCGAGTCTTATTTTTGAGTAGGGAAGATGTTTCCCTTAGGATATGTATTGATTACCGCCAATTGAACAAGGTTACTATAAATAATAAGTATCCTCTTTCGAGAATTGATGATCTATTTGATCAACTTCAAGGTGCCACTTGATTTTCCAAGATTGATCTTAGATCTGGCTATCACTAGTTGGGAGCAAGATAAAGTGACATCCCGAACACATCATTCAAGACTCGTTATGGTCACTATGAGTTTCTGGTTATGTCTTTTGTCCTAACTAATGCTCTTGCAGTGTTCATGGACCTTATAAATAGAGTATTTAAGACATATGTGGATATGTTTATTATCGTGTTTATCAATGACATTCTGATTTATTTGAGGAATGAGGAGGAGCATGGTAGTCATCTCAGAGTATTTCTCCATACCCTCAGAAATAGAGAGTTGTTATCACACCCCAAACTAGGGGAGGCGTGACTGGAACTTGATACCTTATGCATTCGAGTAAGCCACTGAAAAATACCAACTAATTCAATTGTAGGTCTAGAAGGTTAGGCAACATAACATCTAAAATACTACTACTCGACAATTAAGGTAATAACTTTAATAACAACAAGTTATATAGATGAAGGTAGACAAGCCAAAGCTAATAAATTACTAGCTAGACGAAGTGGCTACAACTGAAGATATACATACGTACATACATATATATACATGCCAAGCCTATGTGGTTGGAGACTAGAAGCTTCAGAAAAAAACCTAGAATATTGTGTCCACAATAGCCTCTAAGAGTGTCATATGCACTGGTTAGGACAAGGCCCCGATTATGCCCAAACTGAACAACAAAAGTAAACATCTTATGAAAGCTCCGAGAAGAGGTGGAGCTTACCAACTCATAGTTGAACCTTGAATCCTAACAGAGGGGTCAATCAAAATCCCTATCTGGATCTGCAAACACGAACAAAATGCAGCGTCCCTAGGCAACGGGACGTCAGTACAAATAAAAATGTACTAGTATGTAAGGCAGAAAGTAGAATCATAAATAATTGTTGTAAAAAGGGTAATACAGATACCACATAAACTACAAACTCTGATAGCCTCCATGGCTGACATCCAACCTTACATAAATTAAATATGCATGTTATGCTCGTATGTCGTGAGTACATATATATAGATGAAAGTGCATGGCATACCCAACCAAGTGCTAGCAATGGTGGTCCCTTTCGGTAGCGAACCGACATCATATTCGCCAACTTGTAGCCATCTGTGTCTCATACGTATAAATATAGGCAATAGTCCCCATGCCTTCCGATTATAGCTCGGGAGTAGAATGCATATCATGTCATGTCATGGATTCATAATGCATTTGTGTTACCATAATCATGTTGCCAATCTTGGCCCATTGGTACTTTTGTTCTCATAATCTCGTAATAACTTTTGTACCATATGTAAATGTCTCGTAGAACCTGATATACTTGCAGATCAAACTGGAATGCTTATCACAGATTTAAAAGGGTAACCTAAGCATGAGGATATTCATAAAGAGCTTAAAGTTCTTCACTTAGTTTATATATATGTTTCCTTAGTAGTTTGTAAAAGAAAGTATTTCAAAAAATGTGTCCTTTAGTAGTTACATACGAGTTACATTTAAGAGTTTTAGAGATGAACGTATTATTTTAATTTTTTTTAAAAATATAAATTAGCGAGGAAGGAGGACTGATTTAAAATTGATATTGTTCATCCCTAATATTTTAATTTACAACACCTAAAGAAGAATAAGAATTTGTACACATGGACCTATAGTCAAGAAAAATCAACAAAATGACATAAAAACGTCGAATACCCTATATAACCGAACGAGTGGAATAGCAACATAATGAGGTCACAAAAATACGCCAGCTGCAATCTCAATACCTTTCACAAAAGGTCTTTCTACCAATAGAATAGTAAAACAACATTTGCCGATTTAGGATTCCAAAATTCGTGCTAAAAGGAAGTACATCTCTTAGCCTTAACATACCTCAATTCTGGGTCTTGCGGTATTAGTATAGATTGTACCTCTTTCTTATAGTATGTAATCTACAGAAATCATGTCACACAACCATTACAGGCAAAATATTAACATGTTAGGGTCAATGTGGCAATTTAAAGCTTACTAGCAGAGTGATTAGCTTGCCAAACCCTCTTTAAATGTATGCTTCATTACGTTTTCTTCTCCAAATTACAACCCCAAATTAATGACATAACCTAAATTTTTGCAGCAACTATTAACAAGTGGAGGACTACACAATAGTCAAGAACAACCAAATAGATTATCCTTGCACAATAATAAAAACTCAGCGTATCGCTACATCCCTCCTTTCCCACCCCAAAAAAAGCCACACCCAAATCCCAACCATAAGTCTTCAAATCATTAAAGCTAGAAAAAAATATTTGTAATATAATCCTATAATTATTCAATATAACCATAATAACTCAAACTTATAGCTTTCGATCACCATCCTGTGAGTTCGATCAATAATTACGTTTGGAATCATGTCTTTCTCTTCATTAGCAATAAAAGAATAAAAGGGTAGAACATTAACTTAAAATTGATGGAGCTGGTAGTATTTTACCGTGTCTCCTCAATAACAAACAGTCTCCTCAATAACAAGCAATCCCCTCAAACACAAGACGTTGAACCAAGAAGTAACCATTTCAAAATTTCAATGCAATAATAGAACAAACGTTACACTTATTTATCTTACAATTAATTACACATGTATACTTCTTCTTCTCTTCTAGGCTCATATCAACAACAACCACATATAAAAAAATCATTTCTGAAAATTCCAGCAACAATAACATCAGAAAATACTTTTAAAATAGGCCAATATCACATAACTATCCATATATGATTTTCTAGCCATCTATTCGTGTTTTTGCTTATATAGCATAGCTATAACTTAGACTCACACAATAAAATGAAGGGTGTGAATTATTACCTCCAAACAGCAGCAACACTACCTATAAAACGAGACACCTTCACTATGAAGAATCCTCCAAATCACAACCAACGAGGAGGAAAGAAGTAACACAATATCTATGAACATTCCGAGGGTGAAACCATGTTGAAATCTTGTATATCTTTGCTTTGATGATAGGGGACCCTTTAGAGAGGAGTTAGGACTATTTTCTTCTTCTTAGCTAAAAATATGATAGTAAAATAAACCCTAAAAATATTATTTATAGTTACATGAATTTTGAAATTTATATTAAAAAATAAGAAAGCTGTAATTTCCAAGCTCCTCCGATGCTTTGCCTGACGTTAGTCACGTTGGCTGTGGTGTGCTCTTCTAAGAGTAGTTGTAACCCTACATATATGGCACTACGATTGATGGCTCGTTGGAGGTCTGATGGTTGATCAAACTATCACGACCCTAGGTTAACCCTAGGAGTAACATGGCGTATAGGACCCCGAGAGGCCCTACACAAGCCATTTAGCATGCATAAATAAGATAATAGAAAATCAATAGATTTAAAAAACAAGTCATATCATAAAGAGTTTATAAAATTAAGCAAAAGTCTACAAAGTCTCAATAGACATCTATTACATCAAGAGTGACCGATACGTAACCCCGACATCACGTACGGTATCTGAAAGTGAAGATTGAAAGCGATAAAAGGTTCAGTCCTCAAAACATAAGGTGTCACAACTAATAAGTACGATCAAGGTGACTCCTAGCCACATGGATTAGAATCTGTAACGTCAGACTGTACATTGGAGAAAACTATGTTGACAAGAATGTGTTAGTACAAAAATGTACCAAGTATAATAGCAATGCATATAGATATCAATCATGCTAAAAAGGACCATTTCATGCTCATGCAAAGACCAAGTTAATGTCATAAGAAAAAGGTTGGAAAACATCATAATAGTCATGGTAAAATGCAAGTAAAACTTCTCTTTTGAACACTTGGAAATACTTTTTTAAGTAACCTTAGTTCGTCTTTTGTGTGGGAATTAGCCTTAATCGACATGCAGACCATGTGAGCTATAACATGGGATCCGGTGTCTGCCCTACACCGAAAATGGGTGTACTCACTTGTCAAGGTAAGAACCTCATGTTCTAGCTTATGTGGATCCACTAGGTAATGTTTATCTAAGACAATCATGTCTATCTAAGACCATGATCCTATGGTGGAACATAGGTAAGGGATAAGTATGTTAATCTAATATAGTCATGTTTATCTAATACCATGATCCTATGGTGGCACATAGGTAAGAAATAAGTAGATTGCTACTAAAAAACCGGCTTCAAAATACGAGAGCTTCCATCTCAGTATCCTCTAGGTGCTAAGCATAACTTCCAAGGAATATTCATGATTCTCTAATTGACTTATCTTTCATGGAAGGAACTTCAAATTGCCAATCCAAGCTAACTTTCTTTAGAATAGCTCATAAACCCGATTCTAAGTTAGTTGAGAAAATCATTCAACCTTTAAGAATCCTTATGTAAGAAAATCCTTTCACATACATGTATTGAGTATTATGTGACCAATCCTTTCACAAGAATAAAAACAACATATAAGCTTTACTCTCAAAGTATCTTGGATCATTTTCATCACTTTGATAAGAACATTCATATTTTCATAAACTTTTTCTTTCATGGCTAAAAGCCAACTTAATCATCTTAGCTTGGAAAACATGGGGTATGTATGGGTTCTTAGGGTTTCATCTTAAAATCATTGGATTATCTCAATTCATGCTTCATACTTTATGAAACAATCCAAAAAAACACTATTGAAAGGAACCCATAACATAGAAGAAAACCTTAACTTCCGTTGGGAATTTCTAACAACAAAATTGGGGAATTTAGGAACTCCATGGAGGAAATGGCTCCATAGATGAAGTCTATCATACCTTAGTACTAAAAGATCACAAGCAATGGTCAATAGGAGACTGGATCTTGAAACCCTAGGTTTACTTCTTCTTCAAGAAAGAGAGAAATATTTTGGGGAAGATGAACTTGTTCTTCTTTGTGGTAAATTGAGATAAAAAATTGAATAGATGATTTTGGTGGGTAAAAAACTTTATATAGGACTTTGGGTTAAGGGTAAAACGACATGGCATTGAATTAACACAATTTGGAAAAGACCCAAAGACCCTGACTAAAAACAGTGCCAAACCTATCTGACGATGGCCTTCACGACCCATCATTAGTTCCACGGAACGTGAACCGGGTCGTGAAGAGGCCCTTGACTGACGGTCTTTATTATGGCACTACCACGGCAACCTTAGCGGCTCATCACAGGTACTACAGGCCTTTATGGCTGTCGTGGTCCTTGACCAGCGGCAAGGGAGGAACCCCTTCTTAGTGGGTTAATTGTCAAACCCCACCACGGCCCGTCAACCTCACCATGGGCTGTCTAGTCCTCCATGGGAGGGATGCTGGCCCTAGCAGCTCTGGCAAGCTTTCACGAACACATAACAGGTCGTAGTCCCCTTCCTAGCCCATCAAGGGCTCCATGGAGAGTCTCATGGCCTGTTTTTTCCCTTTTCTAGCCTTCTCTATTCCGGTGTCACAATATCTCCCTCTTGGGAACATTCGTCCTTGAATGATATTCAAAACATCATCATAAAGATAGAAACTCAAACCTAACAGCCCAACATGCATATAATCACATAAATGCACGTATCCGAGGATGAAACATCAACTCAAAGCTAAAACATGTTAAAAACATCCAATCATGAAGTCTATATGCAGCTCATACACAAATGCATATAAACATGAGGAAATCAATCAACTAACTCATTTTTCTCAAAAATTATGTTTTTTTTCATGAACATGCATAAATGAGGATATCATGGAAATACCTAACACACATAACACTAAAGGAGTAAACCATGAGGAACTAAATACCTCCAGCTAGAGTAATAATCGAGGGAAAGGGATGAGGATAACATGATATCATATCGGCTTGGCCTCCCAAGTAGCACCCTCAACTAGTTAATTCATCCAATGAACTTTCACCGAAGCAACTTCCTTATTTCTCAATTTTTGAACTTAACGGTCTAAGATCTCAACCGGAACTTCTTCATAAGAATGATTATCCATTATGCCAAGACTTTCCAATGTCACTAGAGATGCCGGATCACCAACACATTTCTTCAACAAGGAGAGATGGAAAATTGGATGCACTAATTCCAAGTCATTAGGCAATTCTAGCACATAAGCAACCTAACTAACACGCCTCAAAATCTGATGTAGGCCCACATAACGGGGGCTTAGCCTGCCATTCTTTCCAAATCTCATTTTGGGTGAAATATTCAAGTAGACTGAATCATTGACATCAAACTCGAGATCTCTCTTTCTAACATCGGCATATGACTTTTTCAGCTTTGAGTCGTTTTCAATGTCTCTCTAATAAGCCCAATTTTCTCCATAGCCCCACGTACCAACTCGGGACATATCAAAGCAACTTTGCTCAATTCAAACTAGACTATAGGTGATCTACACCTCATACCATGTAGAGCCTCGAATGAAGACATGCCAATACTGGAATGATATATATTGTTATACACAAATTCAATCAAAGGTAAATGATCATCCCAATTATCCTTGAATTCAATTGCACATGCTCTCATCATACCTTCCAATGTTTGGATAGCACGCTCCGCTCACCCATGGTTTGCGGATGAAAGGCTATACTAAGCTTAACACAAGTACCAAGACCCTTTTGGAAAGATTTCCAAAATTGAGAGTGAATTTTGTACCACGATCGGAGATAATGGACAAGGGAAATCCATGTGACCTAACCATTACCCTCAAATACAACTTAACATAGTACTCCACTGAATCAGAAACTTTGACGGGAATTCAATGAGCTGATTTCTTCCTTTAATCTACTATTACCCAAATCGAGTCATGCTGTCTTCGGTGCAAGGTAACCAAACTTCCAAGTAGGAATACTGATATCTTGAGACAGACCTCCCAGTTTCTGATTCTCAACCTTTACTTGTCAATAATTAGGACAATTAGCCACAAATTCTGCAATATCCTTCTTCATCCCATTCCACCAATAGACCTCCCGCAAGTCACAGTACATCTTGGTGGCTCTCGGGTGAATGGAATATCGAGGACTATGGGCTTCTGATAAAATTTGATCTCTCAAGTAATCTACATTAGGAACACACATATGACCTTGATAACAAAGCACAACGTCTCCCCCTTCTGAGAAGACTTTTTAAGCACTACTTCCTTTAATTCAACCAAAGTTGGATCAAGACCTTGCTTGGCTTTCTTATCTATTAGATGATTTTGAATAATCTTGAACCATAACACCACCCTTGGTGGAGTCTACCAATGGAACACCCATCTGGGCCAATCTATGAACATCTCCAACCAACTTATTCTTTCTATCCTCTATATGAGAAACACTACCCATCGATAGTTGATATATGCCACCACATTTGCTTTACCGGGGTGATAGAGAATACTTATATCATAGTCCTTTAGTAATTAAAGCCACCCTATTTGGTGAAGATTTAGATCCTTTTAATTAATCATATATTGCAAACTCTTGTGGTCAATAAACACATCAACATGAATACCATACAAGTAATGCGTCCAAATTTTCAAAGCAAACACAACTGCCGCTAGTTCTAAATCATGGGTAGGATAGTTCTTTTCGTGCACCTTAAGTTTCCTTGAGGCATAGGCAATGACTTTACCATTTTTCATAAGTACACATCCCAACCCAATCCTTGAAGCATCATAATAAACAACAAACCCATTAGTCCCTTCTGGTAAAGTCAACACCAGAGCAGAAGTAAGTCTATCTTTAAATTCATGAAAACTCTTCTCACCAGATTCTAACCATGACAACTTGGCTTTCTGTTTGGTCAATGCTGTGAATGGAGAGACAATCAATGAAAACCCTTCCACAAACCTTCTATAGTAACCAACTAAACACAAGAAATTTCTAATGTCCGTAGGGGACAAAGGTCTATCTCAACTCTTTACCGCTTCTGTCTTCTTAGGATCAACCTCAATACCCTTTCCGAAAACAATGTGACCAAGGAAAGCCATGGACTTCAACCACAATTCATATTTACTAAACATTGCAAAAAATTGTTGGTCCTTGAGGACTTGAAACACAATCCTCATTTGATTGGTATGCCCGTCTTCACTCCTTGAATAGATAAATTTATCATCAATGCACACAATTACAAACATGTCGATGTATTTCTTATACACCCTATTCATCAAGTCCATAAAAGCGGTTGTAGCATTAGTCAAGTCAAAAGACATCACCAAAACCTCATAATGGTCATATCAAGTTTGAAATGCCATTTCTGTATATCATCTTCCTTTACCCTCAATTGGTGATATCCTGACCAGAGGTCAATCTTAGAGAAGTAACTTGATCCTTGTAGTTGGTCAAAGAAATCATCTATCATTGGGAGATGATACTTATTATTAATGGTCACCTTTTTCAAATGATGATAGTCAATACACATATGAGGTGAACAATCTTTCTTTCTAATAACAAAACTGGAGCACCCTATAGAGAGATACTCGGTCAGTGAAACCCTTATCCAACAAATCCTTCGATTGTTCTTTCAATTCCTTAAGTTCTGCTTAATCCATTCCTTAAGGAAGAATAGAGATATGTTACATATCTGGGAAAAGGTCAATACTGAAGTTTATTTCCCTTTCGGGAGGAATACCGAGTAGATCATTTGGAAACACTTTTGGAAACTCATTTACAATAGGGTCCAACTCAAGAGTAGGGGTTTCAAAATCGATATTCCTCACCCTAACTAGATCGTAAATGGAACCCTAATCTTTTTATATTTAAAACAATAAACAAACCAACCTTTCGGCATAAAATTTCCCCTTTTCCAATCTATGCTAGGCTCATTTGGAAACATAAACTTGACCACTCGGGTTCTACAATCAACAGAAGCATAATAAGAATGTAACCAACCCACACCAAGAATGACATCAAAAGCTAGCATATCAAGTTATAAAAGATCAACATGAGTTATTCTATGGGGTAATGATAAGTCCATGATTTTGACTCATTTAGGGCTTTATTTGGATAGATTTAGAGTCCTCAAATTCTTATTTTATGCCTGATGTAAATTCCTTGATTTCTAGGTATTTGGATTTAGGAACAAAGCGTGGATACTAATGGGAAAAAATGAACAAGGTAGCTGAAAGAACGAAGAATAGAAGGGTTGTTGATCGCCTAATCCATTGGGCGAGTCACCGAGTGGCTATTACCTCATCTAAAGTTCCACTGTGCAAACCCTAAAGGAGAAAATCAAGTCGGTGAGAGAAAAAAGCAGTCAGCATGTCGCCGAATGGTTCCGCGATGCAGTGATTGGATTTCCCAAAGTACAGAACTTGAGGATGATGAAGGCCAAAGCAAAAAGGCAAAGGAACTGACCAAAAGAGCGGATCGCCGAGCTGATCGGCGATCTCAACTTACTGCGCCGAATGGCCCTTCGCAGCATACATTTTTTGACTATAAATACATTTTTGAATATTTAGTTTAGTATCGGTTTTCATAATATAGAATTTTTTTCAGTTTTGGAGTTGGAACTTTGAGTTTTGAGACAAACTTTTCCTTAGCTTTGAAGACTTGAAGTTTTTCATTTTTGAGAAATTGGAAGTGGGTCTTTGAGATTATTCAATTTGGACCATTGTAAAGACGAAATTAATATTACCCAGTTGATGGAAACACAATTTTGTATCGATTTCTATCTTTTTATGATGTCTAGCTAAAACCCCAATTTTTGGAGTGTGATTATGTGATTATGGGCTATTTAGCTTATGGGTATTGCTAATTGATAGGTTAAATGCTGGTTAGAAGTGATTTCATTCAGTAATTATGGTTTAATTTAAAGGGTTGTAGTTGTAAATGCAATTCTACCTTAATTTGTTTGGCTTGCTTGAGAGAAAAGTTTTAAAACCAAGATTACTGAATCGATGGTCTATGGGTATTGGGTTGTCATGGATTCAACTCGAGAGAGTAAATCCTAAACCTTTTCAACAAATTCAGTTTGAAAGAGTGAATGGACTAAAGCGTAGGTTGTTTTCAATTGGTTGCTTGTTGGTGTTCGAGAGAAACCAATTTTATTTGGGGTAAATTGTTTGAGAGAAAGTTTATCTCCACTAAAGTCTACCTTATTCACTGATTTACAATTATTTACTATCAGTTGTAATCACCCATTTGTCTATATTAGCCTATAATCGAATCACATCCCAAGAACCCGTCTGATTACTTATTAATTCGTGTTATTTGCTTTTGTTGTAGCTGATAGTTAAAACCAAAACCCCCTTATTTGACACTTGTGTCACCCGTTAATTTGAATTATGTTTTTATTCGTAAATATCTATTCCTATGATTAACTTGAACATATTTGTACTTTGATATTGAATCTTAAACATATATCACTCCCTGTGGGATTCGACCCCAACTCATTTAGTTGGGTTATATTACTAACTAACAATCGTTGATGCTTCGAATTGGATGAAGTGTTTTGAAACGTTATTAATCTAAATGGCACCGCTGTCGGGGAGTGGCGTTGGTTAAGATTCTTTTTTTAAGTTGAATTTTGTTCTTGTTAGTTATAGTTGAACTTACTTACTTTTACTTTTACTTTTTTTTGGTTGTATGTGTTTTGAAACCAAAAGTATGAGTGTGAACAGAAGCAATGGCAGCCAAGTAGGCCACCAAGATGACATCGGGAACCTCAATGATGTCAACGAGCCTAATGCTAATGACCCTCACCCTATGGGTGGAATTGGTGCCATTTTCTCACCTCCGACTGAGGGGACCACGGTGTTCCATATCACAAGTACTATGTTGCAGCTCTTGCAATTGAAGGGGTTGTTCGGTGGTTTGGCTCATGAAGATCGCCATGAGCATATTAGAAACTTCGTGGATGTTTGCGGACCGTTCTCCTTCAAGAACACATACCAAGAGTTGGTCCGGTTAAGATTGTTCTTGTTCTCTTTGATGGGAGAGCATGTAAGTGGCTGGATGAATTGCCACGTGAATCAATCACTTCGTGGGAGGAGCTGGTGACCGCATTTTAAGTGCAATTCTTCCCTCCTTCAAAGATGATGACTCTTCGGGGACAACATTTAGAGCGTCAAGCATCTGGAGGGCGAGCCAATTCATGAAACTTGGCTACCATTCAAGAAATTGGTGCTCCAATGCCCAACTCATGGCTTTCCTAACAACGTGTTGCTGCAGTGTTTTTACCGAAGTCTTGATTCGGTAAATTAGGGTGTTGCTGACTAACTTTCTCCTGGAGGTTTGATGCAGTAACCTTATGTGATAGTAGCTTAGCTCTTAGATGGCATGACCATAATTAATCGAGCTTGGTACAACCACGAAGATCAAGTCTCCCCTCTCACATTTAAATTAACCAAGGAGCAGATGGAGAAAGACCAAGAGATGGACCAGAACATCGCCAAGATCATGACACAACTTGACATTTTGTCCAAAAATGTCAAGTAGCTGGTGCTCGAAGTGTCAATGCAGTTGGTGTCGGGTGTGTTAATCCTGATGAGGCCATGTTTGAGGCTTTGTACAATGAAGAGGTGAATTTCCTAGCAAACCAAGGTGGTGATTATCGTTCAAACTACCTGAGGCAGGGTGGTAACCAAGGTTGGAAGGATCATGATCCAGAGTGGAGAGATCGAAATCCCAATTGGAAGGATGGGGAGAAGGATAGGTATGTGCCTCCCCACGAGCGTCAGAAACCAAAGGATTCGAAAGGTGGTCAGTCGGAGGATAAGCTTTCTCGTATCCTTAACAAAGTTGAGAGGTCGGACAAGATTTTGAAAGAAATGAAAGAAGATGTGTCGACCCTCAGCCAGACGGTTACCTCCCATTCAGTATCGATCAAACAATTGGAGACCAAATGGGTCATAGCTCGTCTCATTTAAATCTGAGACAGCAAGAGGGGTTGCCTAGTGATTCTATGGCCAACCCCAAGAATGAGGTTTCAGTGTGGACTTGCGTCGTGTCGCGACGTTCACTACGGCGCTGCTTGAGAGGTAACCCAAGTTTTATTTTCTTTCTTTTTATGTTTGAAATAATTGTGTGTTGATTGTGAAGGTCAAAGTGTGGGATGTGTTTGAAAAGTGCAGGTTGGCGAGCTAAAAGTCTAGTCGGCGAGCCCAACTTGGACCACCGTTGGACTCAAGAAACTTTTAAATTGGAGTCTGTAAAACTCGGCGATCCCAAGAGCTGATTAGCGAATCGCCGAACGGGTCGGTGATCACGACTTTGTCCGCCGTTTGGACCCCTACAGTAACTAGAGGTCTTGTAAAAATTGGCGAGGTAAGTGCCCACTCGGGGTGTCACCGAGTGGTTTGGTGAACAAAACTTATGTCGCCGAATGGGCGAGAATTGGATGGTTTTTAAAGGCCAAAGGTTTAAACTTTCAATTTTTTTCACTTTCCCTCACTTTTATACTTCCCAAACTCACACCCGCACAATATTTTCCATATTTCTTCTATTTTTATCACATTTTAGTCATCGGATTTGTGTTTGGAGTTGGATTTGTTTGCCGCCTTGCAATTCAAAGTATCTATTCGGCTTCTAAGGTTGGTTTTTTGAACCTCGAATCTTTTTTTAGCAATTTCGAATCATTTGCAATTGATTTTGTCTTAGTGTTGTGTGCTGGGCCTATTTTATTGAAATTGTATATGTGTGTGCTTGTTTTAATTTGAATATCGTGCCTATAATGCCTTTAATATTATATTCCCAAAAATTGTCGTGCTTGAAAATGATTAAATTTGTGGGGTTTTGCTTGCATGTTGTTAGGTCTAGTCGGGTGAAGTCTAAGTAACCCATATTTGTGCTAAATGATGTATTTTTCCCAATGATATAGCAGTTGACGTCATTCTTAAGGGTAAAAGTCGTCATATGGCCAAAATTTGGTCAAACTGGGAGAAGTCTGAGTATCCCAGGGGCATGGGTATAATGGGTCTTAGCTTAATTGAAAGTGTGCATGTTTTGATTTTGTTTTCGAGAGCTGCGGGGATGAATTTGGAAGTTGGAGTTGAAAGTAGGCACGTTGGACCATTAGGCGAGCTGGGTCGCACTCGCCGAACCACTCTGCGGTTCGCTGAAGTCCCCCTTATTGCCTTTAATTTCATGCTTAATTGTGAGTTAGGTTCAGTAACTTTCAGCGAAAAGCCTGAGTTCACCGAGTGCACTCGGCGACTCACCGAAGGTCTTCCTTCATCGCCCTTTTCTACTCCCCTAATGTCTAAAATGTACTGTAACTTTTGGGTGGCTCTTCCTTGCTCACCAAATGCTGTCAGTATTTCACCGAAAAGGCCCTTCACATCACCGACATGTCATTTGTCTGAGAAATTTTTGAGCCAATCCTTTCGGCGAGCCCAATTTGGCTTGCCAAAGTGATTCGATGACTCGCCGACTGGTTCGGCGAGTCTGTCAGCAACTACTTTTCTGTGCTTTTGCTTGAATTGATTCTAACTTTATTTGATGCATTTGCAGATATGGCTAGACCTAAAGTAGCTGGTAGAGACATGCCATCCCGCAAGTGGGCCAAATGGATAAAAATAAATGAGGATGCAACTGTATCCAGGGCCAATTCCACCAAACTTCCCACAACTGGTGTGAAAGAAAAAGGCAAAGGGAAAGCACCTGCGTCATCGGAGGCCAGCTCCGACAGTGACGGTATCTACGCTGCTCACCTCCCCACTTTTGAGAGTAAGGGTGAGAACCAGGAGCATCAGGTTGTAACTTCAAAGCCTGAGGAGGATGAGTCAATACCAGCATATAAGGCAGAGCTGCAATCCAAAAGGATGAATGATCCGTCTTGGATCAGGACTCCCCAGGCCACCACTACTCCTCCTCCTGCTCCAGCACATGCTGTGGTCTTAGCACCACCGGTATAGGGTCCTCCTCCCAAGTCTATGAACAAACTGAAAACTGAGGGGTTAAGGACAATCATCAAAGAAAAGAGGTTGTCAACTGATGGGGTTATTGGCAGGTACCCGAATATAATGAGTTGCCTAAAGTCGTACAACTTCCAACTCTTCACCAAGCCTTGTGGCCCTTACATTCCTAATTGGGTCCAGGAGTTCTACGTTGCTTATGGAGCCTTGGTACCACAGAGAAAGAAGCAGGCAGTTGCATTCAAGCTGGTTGACTAAGTAGTTGTCCGGGGTAAGAAGGTCAAGTGTGATAGTGAGGCTATTAATGTTGTCCTGGAATGTCCTGATGATATTGATAATGATTGCCAACACATGATCTGGAAAACTACATTAGAAAATATGAAGAAAAGCTTGGCCCCTCTCATATCAACCTGTACCCCCAAATGGCTTGAGGTTGGAGCACCTATCGAGAAGAAGGATCTAAACATAGCTACAAGGTTCTGGTTGTGATTCATCAACAGTACCATTATGCCATCCCAGAACAAGTCGATTCTCCTCCATGCCAAAGAAGCCTGTCTGGGTTGATTCATTGATGAGACAAGGATAAATATGGGGATGATTATGGCACAAGAGATGGTCATGAGGGCCAAGCAGTATCAGACTTCCCTCCCATTTCTAGTGTTGATCACCGAGCTGTGCAGACGGGCTCGGATTCCTAGAGATGAGAAGAAAGATGTGGAAGTGATTCCCACATCTTCTACTGATATCCGGAGAATCGAGGCTGAGTATTTAAAAGATAAAGCGGAGAAGAAAAAGGCAGCCCCGATGGAATCTTCCCCGATTGTGACCACAGACACATTACCTGCAAAGGCACCTTTTCCTACTCCTGGCCATAGGCTTTCAAGTACTTCTAGTGCTGTTCCTTTTGATACTCCCGGTTCTTCTGCTGCTTCATTGCCTCCCAGATCGGCTGCTACTATTTCCCGACCCCCGCTCACTCAAGCTGCATTACTCCAGATGGGGCAGCTAGCCCATTCTGCCGATTGTCGTGCTGTCAGACTTGAGGCCTCAATTTCGAGCATAATTCAGACAACCCTTGTTTATGCGGTGACACCATTGAGTGCTACCTTGATGCCCTTGCGGCTAGGATATCGATGTGTGAGCGTGGCCAAGGGGCCACCGATGAGGTGACAACTCTAAAGGTTGATATTGCTGCGTTGAGAAGAGATGTGGACCAGCTAAAGTCCACTGACATGTCCATGATTTTTGGGACGGTGGAGCTCCTAGATGTTCCAGTTGATCCAAATATGCCTCCGGCTACCACCGGAGATGATGTTCAAGTTGATGAGGCATTGATCCTGAGTTTGAGGCGGAGACAGATGAGGAGATGATTGGGGTTTCTGAGGAGGTTTATTACAAGGGCCTTACGGAGACTGTGGAGGTTATGATCGATGCAGTTGTGCAGACTTCTTTGGCAGACACACCTTTGGCTGACCCTAGTGGAGCTGGTGATACTGTGGATGTGACTCCGGGCATTGATGCCCAAGATTAGAGTGTTGCACCGGGCACTGATGCCCTGATAGATGGAGCGACTATGTAGACAGGATCCCTTTTTACCACCCTCTCTGTCTTATTTTTACTGACTTTTTGGATACTTTATTGTATTTAAGGAAAAATTGCTTTTGTTTTGTGGTGGGGTGAGGCCCACCTTTTCTGACTATTATTCTGTCTATATATTTGAGTTTTGTGCTATTGATTGTGTTTTGGCATTGTATTTTGTGGATGTTTGAGCTTGTGGCTCGTTGCTTTAATTGTAAATGCTTTTTGGACCCTTCCAAATAAATTTGAGCCACCTATTGATTGTGTTTGATGTGGTTGTTCTCTTGCATATTTGAGTATCGGTCTTGATCAATACCAATGACTTGAATAGTGCTCATAATCAAACAAAAATGAATATGCAGTTACGATGAGGCCAAATGAAATTGCATAGACAATATGTGAACTTTTTGCATCTCGTTATGACTAGCCAATTATCAAATTGAGTCTCTTGTGATGAACATTGCACACTAGAGAAAGTGTGGAGTTTTGTTTGATATTGGTGTCAATGCCTTGTGTAATGAGCTTACCGTGAACCATGTGTGATGACACCTAGAATTTTCCCTGTTGGTCCGGTTGACTAAGTTATGAAGCTTCTTGAGATGATCTTAGGAAACTTTTGAAGAGTGAAACAATTTGACATTATACCTCTTTTGTGGACAACCTTGCGAGTGTGTGATCATTGCTTGGCCTTAGCCCTTTTCGTGGAAGAAACTTGATGAAATTGTGACCTTTCTTTATCCATTACCCTTAATCCTCATGATGTGTGGTTTGCTTGAATAGCCAACTTATGCCAAAAGCCTATGTTGGGGGTGTGGTGAAAAGAGAAGGTAAATCAAGAAATGCAAAGACGTCACCTTTTACCCATGGTTTTGAGAAAGATGAAATCCCTCCATACAAAAAAGAGAGAAAAAGAAGAAAAGAATGAAAAAGTTGTGGAATAAATTTGTGAAAATGCAAAAAGAAATGGGGTGTCCAACAGTCCATGGAAAGTGAATAATGGGGTGACTTTTGAGCATGATGAAGAAAATAATGAAGAAAAGGGAAGAAAGAATTGTTCATACCACATTTCATGAGGATAGTAGCCACTGAGCCTAAATGACCATACCTTTACACTCAGCCCCGTAGCAAGCCTTGAAAAGACCTTTTTGATCTTGAGTGAGCTGAAACAAGAGTTGATTGGAAAATAAGGGCAAACCTATTGGTGGATTCATGCATGTGTTCATCTTTGTAAGTGTCAGTGTTGATTGTGATTCCAGAGCTATTAATTGTTGAACCATTGTGTGTGAATATTGAATCATTCTTTCTGTGAGGGCATTTGAGTACCTTTGTGGAGCTTGACTTGCAGTTGAAGCAAGTATTGTGAACTTGAGAATCTTTGATAATGCTGAGTCACAACTTGATTCTTTGAGTGCACAATTAATCCTTGCATGAGTACGTTGAGTCTTTTTGTGTGCATTCATGATTGAGTCTTCTGTAGCACTGTTTGAGACATCCTTTTTGAACTGCTGAACTTGAGTTTTATTAGAGGACAAGCAAAAATTTAAGTTGGGGGTGTTGATGAGTCCACGATTGGACTCATTTTAGGCTTTAATTGGATAGATTTAGTGTCCTAAAATGCTTATTTTGTGCCAATAACTGATGTAAAATCCTTGATTTCTAGGTATTTGGATTTAGGAACAAAGCATGGACATTAATGGGCACAAAGGAACAAGGCAGCTGAAAGAGCGAAGAAAAGAAGGCATGTTGATCGCCTAATCCATTGGGCGAGTCACCGAGTGGCTATTACCTCGCCTAAAGTTCCAGTGTGCCAAGCCCTGAAGGAGAAAATCCAGTCGGCGAGAGAAAAGAGCAGTCAGCGTGTCACCGAACAGTTTTGCGATGCAGTGATTGGATCACCCAAAGTTACAGAACTTGAGGATGCTGAAGGCCAAAGCAGAAAGGCGATGGAACTGACCAAAGGGCGGATCGCCGAGCTAATTGGTGATCCCGACTTACTGCGCTGAATGGTCCTTTGCAGCATACTTTTGCCGACTATAAATACATTTTTGAATATTTAGTTTAGTATCAGTTTTCATTATATAGAATTTTTTCAGTTTTGGAGTTGGAACTCAGAGTTTTGAGACAAACTTTTCCTTAACTTTGAAGAATTGAAGTTTTCCATTTTTGAGAAATTGGAAATACGTCTTTTAGATATTTCAATTTGGACCTTTGTAAGGACGAAATTAATCTTACCCAGTTGATGGAAACAAAATTTGGTAACGATTTCTATCTTTTTATGATGTCTAGCTAAAACCCCAAACTTGGGGTGTGATTATGTGATTATTGGCTGATTTAGCTTATGGGTATTGCTAATTGATAGTTTAAATGCTGTTTAGAAGTGATTTCATTAAGTAATTATGGTTTAATTTAAAGGGTTATAGTTGTAAATGCAATTCTACCTTAATTTTTTTGGCTTGCTTGAGAGAAAAGTTTTAAAACCAAGATTACTGAATTGATGGTCTATGGGTATTGGGTTGTCATGGATTCAACTCGAGAGAGTGAATCCTAAACCTTTTCAACAAATTCAGTTTGAGAGAGTGAATGGACTAAAGCGTAGGTTGTAATTGGTTGCTTGTTGGTGTTCGAGAGAAACCAACTTTATTTGGGGTAAATTGTTTGAGAGAAAGTTTATCTCCACTAAAGTCTACCTTATTCACTGATTTACAACTATTTACTATCAGTTGTAATCACCCATTTGTCTATATTAGCCTATAATCGAATCACATCCCAAGAACCCGTCTGATTACTTGTTAATTCGTGTTATTTGCTTTTGTTGTAGCTGATGGTTAAAACCAAAACCCCCTTATTTGACACTTGTGTCACCCCTTAATTTGAATTATGTTTTTATTCGTAAATATCTATTCCTATGATTAACTTGAACATATTTGTACTTTGATATTGAATCTTAAACACGTATCACTCCATGTGGGATTCGACCCCAACTCATTTAGTTGGGTTATATTACTAACTAACAAACGTTGATGCTTCGAATTGGATGAAGTGTTTTGAAACGTTATTAATCTAAATGGCACAGCTGTCGGGGAGTGGCGTTGGTTAAGATTCTTTTTTTAAGTTGAATTTTGTTCTTGTTAGTTATAGTTGAACTTACTTACTTTTACTTTTACTTTTTTTTTGGTTGTATGTGTTTTGAAACCGAAAGTATGAGTGATCCCGACTTACTGCGCTGAATGGTCCTTTGCATCATACTTTTGTCGACTATAAGTACATTTTTTAATATTTAGTTTAGTATCAGTTTTCATTATATAGAATTTTTTCAGTTTTGGAGTTGGAACTCGGAGTTTTGAGACAAACTTTTCCTTAACTTTGAAGAATTGAAGTTTTCCATTTTTGAGAAATTGGAAATACGTCTTTTAGATATTTCAATTTGGACCTTTGTAAGGACGAAATTAATCTTACCCAGTTGATGGAAACAAAATTTGGTAACGATTTCTATCTTTTTATGATGTCTAGCTAAAACCCCAAACTTGGGGTGTGATTATGTGATTATTGGCTGATTTAGCTTATGGGTATTGCTAATTGATAGTTTAAATGTTGCTTAGAAGTGATTTCATTCAGTTATTGTTGTTTAATTTAAAGGGTTGTAGTTGCAAATGCAATTCTACCTTAGTGTTTTAGGCTTTCTCGAGACAGGTTGTAAAACCAAGATTACTGAATTGATGGTCTATGTGTATTGGGTTGTCATGGGTTCAGCTCAAAATAGTGAATCCTAAATCCTTTTCCACACATTCAACTCGAGAGAGTGAAAGGACTAAAGTGTAGGTTGTCCTTAATTGCTTGCTTGTTAGTGTTCGAGAGAAACCAACTTGATTAGGGGTAATTGTTCGAGAGAAAGTTTATCCCCACTAAAGTCTAGCTTATTCACTAATTTACAACTATTTACTATCAGTTGCAATAACCCATTTGTCTATATTAGCCTATAATCGAATTACATCCCAAGAACCCGTCTCATTACTTGTTAATTCGTGTTATTTGCTGTTGGTGTAGCTGATAGTTAAACCAAAACCTTCTTATTTGACACTTGTGTCACCCCTTAATTTGAATTATGTTTTTATTCATAAATATCTATTCATATGATTGACTTGAACATATTCGTACTTTACTATTGAATCTTAAACACGTACCACTCCCTGTGGGATTCGATCCTAACTCATTTAGTTGGGTTATATTACTAACTAATGATCATTGACGCTTAGAATTGGATGAAGTGTCTTTGAAATGTTATTAATCAGGTAAGGAAACATGATGATTTCTATAGACTCTCTTAGGCATAATAGATTCACCGATAAGAGTATAGACAGAAAATTGAATTGTTCTAACAACACATCCGGAAGAAATCAAACCTCATAGCCACATATGGCATCACAAAAGAAAAGGTAGCATCGGGATCAAGTAAAGCATAAGCATCAAGAGGAAAGACTTTCAACATACTGGTAACCACATCGAGAGAACCCTCTTTCTCTTGGAGAGTCTGGAGTGCATAGAATCTGTTTTTCTTTGGAGCACTTGAACCCGAACCACTAGGCGGAGTTTCATACCTTCTCTCCCCTTAGCCGTAAGTGTTGGACAATACCTTATCTTATGACCACTCTTACCACAATCATAACATCCATCAATATCGGGTAATCATTTTCCCTCATGCTTCCTTCCACACTTAACACAAGTTGACAATGAAGATCCACCACCATTTCCTCTTTGAATTTTAGGGTATTGGAGGAACCTTGACCAGAAAAACTTTGTTGGAACTTAGAACGACCATGTTCATCGGACCTTAAATGTGAAAGTCACCATCACCGGTTCTTGTCTTCTTCACCTCACTAGACCTTTTCTTAAGTTTCTCCTCTTATATTTATTGAGACTGAACCATAAGATGAGAAATATCCATATCCTTGATAAGCATGGCAGTATGATATTCCTTAACCACCATCTCAGACAGACCCTAAAAAACTTACTCATCATTGCCATAGTATCGACAATCATAGTAGGAGCATACCTAGACAACTTTTTGAACTTCAAAGTACATTTTTTCACACTCATGTTTCCTTGACGAAGGTTGATAAATTCAAACACATTTTCCTCCCTCACCTAAAGGGAAAAGAACCTATCAAGGAAAGCAACCTTAAACTTTTCCCAATTGAGAGGACCCCCATAAACTGCCCTCCCTTCTTTCCATTGATTGAACCAAATATTAGCAACACCCGTAAGTTGGTAAGCAGCCAATTTTGCCTTTTTCACCGGCGTCACTCCCATAATCATCAACACCTTATATACCTCATCAATGAACTCTTGAGGATCTTCCTCAACCTTAGAACCATGAACTTCTGGAGGATTCCTCATAGTGAAGTCCCTCACTCTCAATGTCGCAGTACCCACATTTTGGGTTCACGGGGGACTACAACCTCTCTATTGGCTTGAGCCAATACCTAGAAAGCAGCTCTAAATGATGCATTAATCACAAGCTCGGCCAAAGGAACAGCCAGAGCCTGAGGAGATTGAGGAGGAGCTTCTTGTTCCATGTTCTCGTTCACATTTCTCCTAACATAAGCTCTAGGAGAAAGGACTTATAAACTTACACTCTATCGCACGACTTAGAGTAATGAAAGACTTGGAATTTCCTGATCATATTATAGCTTCTTATTCATAAATATGGCGCGCTTCACATTCATGAACAAGACACTACTTGACGTGGCATATGGGACATACTAGGACCTTTCTAAACCTTGTGTTGTGAATACCATGTTTGTCATGACCCAAGGTACACCCTAGGAGTAACATGACCTATAGAACCCCTACGCAAGACACTTAGAATACATAAAAAGATAATAGAAAATCAAGAAATATAAAATAGAATTCATATCAGAAAGAGTTTATATAATGAAACGGAAGTCTACATAGTCTTAATAGCCATCCATTACATCAAGAGTGATCGAGACGTAACCTTGACATCACGTACAATATTTGAAAGTAAAGACTAAAATCGATAAAAGGTTTGGTCCTTGAAACATGAGAACTTATCACTACTAAGTACAATCAAGGGACTCCGAGCCACAAGGATGAGAAACTGTAACGTTGGACCCTTCATCATAGAAAACAATATAGACAAGAGTATGTGTTAGTACAAATATGTACCAAGTATGATAGAAATGCATAGAGATATAAATCATTCTAAAAAAGGACCTTTTCATTCTCATGCAAAGGCAAATTTAAAGTCATAAGAAAAAGGTTAGAAAACATCATAATAGTCAGGGTCAAATGCAAGTAAATCTTCTCTTTTGAACACTTGGTAAATACTTCTGTAAGTAACATTAGTTCTTCTTTGTTGTGGGAATTAACCTTAACTGACATAGAGACCATGTTAGTTATAACATGGAATACGGTGTTTGATCCACACGGAAAAGGGGTGTTCTCACTTAGCAAGGCAAGAACCTCAAGTTCTAGCTTATGTGGATCCACTAGCTAATGTCTATCTAAGCCAAGAACCTATGGTGGCAGATAGGTAAGGGATAAGGATATTGCAACTAGATACCCAGCGTCAAGCTACGGGAGAGCTTCCATCTCAATATCCTCTCGGTACTAAGCATAAATCCCATAGAATAATCATAATTCTTTAATGACTTATCTTTTACGGAAGGCACTCCAAATCATCAATCCAAGCGAACTTTCATTAGAATAGCTCCTAAATTTTATTCTAATTAGTTTAGAAAACCTTTCAACCGTTAAGAATCCTTATGTGAGAAAATCATTTCACATGCATGTATTGATTATTATGTGAGCAATCCTTTCACAACAATAACAACAAAATATAAGCTTTACTCTTAAAGCATCTTATCTCAAAGCAATCCTTTCACAACACTCATTTTCGGCACTTTGATAAAAAACATGCACATCTTCATAAACTTCTTCTATCATGGCTAAAATCCCACATTATCATCTTAGCTTAGAAAACATGAGGTATGCATTGGTTAATGGGGGTTCGTCTTAAAATCACGGGATTATATAAATGCATGCTTCATACTTCATAAAACAATCAAATAAATCAATATTGAAAAGAACCCATAACATAGAGGAAAACTCTAACATCCATTGGGAAATTCTAAATTCAAAATTGTGGAATTTAGGAATTCTATGGAGGAGAGGACTCCATAGATGAATACTATCATACCTTAGTGCTCAAATCCCACAAGCAACGTGAATTGGAGACTTGATCTTGAAACCCTAGGTTAAATCCTTCTTCTTCTTTTAGAGAGAGAAATATTTTAGGGAAGATGAACTTGTTCTTCTCTTTGGTAAATTGAGGGAATAAATTAAATGGGTGATTTTGGCAGGTAAAACCCTTTATATAGGACTTTGGGTTAAGGGTAAAATGACATGATATTGAATTAAAACAATTTTTAAAAGAGTCTAAAGACTGTGACTAAACAAGCTAATGGACCTACCTCACGATGACCTTCACGGTCTATCAAGGGTTCCACGGTCCGTGAACTGGGTCATGAAGAGGCCTATGACTGAGGGTCTTCACTGTGCCACTTCACGGTAGCCTTGACGGCTTATCAAAGGTACGCGGGGAGGAACACCTTCATGGTGGGTCAATTGACGACCTCTACTATGGCCCGCCAACCTTACCACGAGACGTGTAGGCTTCCGTGGGAGGAGCGCTGTCCCTGGCAGCTTTGAAATCTTTCACGTGCCCCATAACAGGTTATGGTCCCCTTCACGGCCTGTCAAGGGCTCCATGGAGGTCTCATGGCCTAGCTTTGGGCTGTTGACTTGCCTGATTTGCCCCTTTTCTATCCTTATATATTTTAGGTGTTACATAAACCCACCGTCTCCTGAACTTCAAAAAGTAGACTCAACTCTGCAGGTGTGATGCTTGGCCTTAAAGCCCATCATTGGATTTATGGTACATTATCTTTTCTATCATCTAAAGTTCAAAACTTTGGGATTTCTTTGCAAGTGTGACGGTTTACCTGGTGGCCCTTCATAGGTATGACAATCTGTTGGGCTTGCCATCAGATCTCTCTCTTGGTTGCACTTAGTTTCATTTTTCTTTCTTTCTCTACTTGGCCGATTTCCGGTCTAACACAGTAGAAAAATTATGAAAAGACATTATTGTTATTTTAGAACTAACAATTATTCATAGTTAAAAAGTATCAAATGGTCAGATGTTGGCACATTAGAATTTGAAAGAAAAAGGAAGAAATATTTTTTAAAAAAAAAATCTTTAATCCATTGTCTATAAAAGTAGAGATAGCTACAAATAATTAAGAGATAAGTGTCAAAAACACACCTAAACTATCCATTTTTTTAATTTCATACCTAAACTATTGGGAGAGTGAGTTTCATACCTAAACTATCACTTTTTAGTTTGAGAAACACACCTCAGTGGTGTGTGTAATGCACTTTCTCTTTTATTTGAAAAAACCTTGACACATGGCATTCTATACGGATAAAATATTCCACCTTGACAAAAATTAAATAATAAACTATTAATATTAATTAAAAATTAATGATTAAAGTATTAATATCCATAAAAAAAAATTAAAAATAAATTTAAATTAATTTTCTTACCTTACTCAACCACCTCCTCCACGTACCCCCCCCCCAAAAAAAATTGATATTATTTTATTTTTAAAAATAAAAAAATTTCCCCATCCTATTAAACCCTCCGCTCCTAATTTTCTTTTTTATTTTACATTTTTCTCATTTTGTGTTAGATATGCATGCACATTTATTTTTAGAAAAAACATTTCTACAAGTGCACCGAATATAACATAAATAAATAAAAAATTAACATGGTCTATGTCGGTTATGGCTACTTTTTCCTATATAATAAAGATAATGAATGAGACATGAACTATACTATGCCTTTTTGATGAGGTTTGCTTAATAGGAGTGGGCGTATGGGATTTCACTTTTACATTGCACAAGTACACTTAGTAGGATGTCATGGGATGATTCCTTTTTATTATGATGGGATTTGAATGCATTCAGGTGTGTTGAATAGATAGTTGTTATGAATGACATTCCTTATAATTCAAGTAATGTACATGACTATTTCCTTATTTAGCGCTATTTCTTCTAATGAGGTCTAAGAATGAAGTGCTTAACTAAGGTAGCTTCAAAGGAGTACTTAGTAGGGTTGGTATTATGGGATGCCAACCATACATTGCAAAAGTGTTTCTTAGGGGTTGCTTATGTGATGATTACTTCATGATGACATGATCTTGGTAATTGACTTTGTATTCTTTTATGATTGGAGGCTATGTATTGTGAAGATTGGGACGTGTATTATATTGATGTTGGAGACTATGCTTGTTATTATAATGATATCTCTCATGTTATAATGAAATGTATGTGAGTTGCCTTATTGGTTGCATTCTCCAACTATTTCAAAGATGATGTTCAAAAATGGCATATAGCATGATTTCAAATGAAATGTCCTTTTTTATGCATGTTTTAATGGTTTTGTGCATGGCTTCCGTACTTAGTACTTTTTGTGCTTACCCCATCTTTCTACATTTTCTATAAGTGTAGGCTTTAGAGATATTGGATTCCATCCTCGTGGCTAGGTTCATAGGAGATCAAGAAGAAGAAAATTGGTGAGTCCTCATTGTATTCGAGGGCTCAACCATATGTTCCTTATGTCTTTACCTTTATGTTTTAGACTTTTTGTAAGGGTCGTGTCCTTAAAGTTGTATTAAAGTGTTTTAATTCAATGTTATAGATGGTTTGAGACATAGTGTCATAGATTCTCTTTCATTTTATAAGAGACTTTGATTGTAAAGAAAAGTTTTAAATTCCGCTCTATTTTCCTATGTTTTCATGTTCATATATGCTATGAGGCCTGTATGCGACCCCTTTGGGGTCAAGTACTCTGTGTTACGTCTAGGGGGTACCCCTGATCGTGACACATTTAACTCCTTTTAGAATCAACAATTCATATCATAAGATCCACCTATGGGGAAATTAGGAATTACATGGGTTCTTGAGGGAATTCATCATAAATCAACAATAAATCATCAATTCCATCATAATTCATCCTAAATCAGCCATTAAAACGGTTTTGAGAAAGAACACACAAGATTGAAACCAAACCCTAACTTTGGAGAAGTTGCTAGCTTTGAAATTGAATTTGAAGGGACTCCTTCAATGGAAATTATCTTAGGATGAAGACTACCATACCTTGGTAATGAATCTCCAACGAATTTGACTGAAATCCCTTTGAATCTTCAAGCCCTAGCTCCAATTCTACTCTATTTCTTCTTTGGGTTTTAGAGAGAGAAATATTGTGAGGAAGATGAACTTTTGGTTTTAATTTGGGTATCTGAGAAAATGACTTTCTTTTAGGTGAATTTGACTTAAAAACAACTTATATAGTGACCCTAAACTTACCCAAAATGACCTCACTTTGATTGGACTTAAAAAGTAAAAGCCTAATTTACCCTTCATTAAGTGACCATGCTCAGGTGCCACGGTGGGCCCCACGAGGCGTGGTCATGACCACGAGCCATGGTCCCTCTTGTGGTCCTTGAGGCAATGGCAAGGCATTTGGTGCCTTAAGATCCACACGCCCAAGGCATCCTCACGAGGGGCTCCACGAGCCGTGGTCAAGACTACTGGTCATGGTCCCACTCGAGGACCTTGAGGCAGTAGCTAAGCTACTTGGTCTCCACCTCCACACGCCCAACTCTTCTCCACGAGCCTTCACACGAGCCGTGGTCTTCACAACGAGCCGTGAAGTGGCACGTGAAAGGGGATCCTATTTTGGACAAATTTTGAGGAGTACAATGCCTAGGCTACCATGAGCCACACCATGATCCGTGGTCCCCTCCACGAGTCGTGGGGGTTGTCGTGGTCACTAGGACAGTGTCCTGGGGAGAGTGGATGGTTTTGATCCTCTCACTTGGCCCTTTCCCTTAACTTTTGTTGTTAAGCCTCATGTTTAGGCTCTAGTTTAACCTACTATTTTCTGGAGTGTTACATTATCTCCCCCTTGGGAGCATTCATCCTCGAATGACGATCTAGACACCTTATGAAATTAAAGACTCGCGACTAGCAGCCCATCATGTATGAAAGATCAAAATAATACACAATTAAAAGGAGGAACATCAACTCCGTCTCAAAACATAGTCAATGCAATTTCAAGGGAGTAGGAACTACATCTATCAACCCATTATGCATGAAATTCAACATTACTCATGTTTGTAGGAGGAGCTACCTTCTCCAACAAAAAAAATCATGATCAACACAACATAATGGAGCCCATATGCAATTACTCTCAAAAGCATACTCAAGCATGTTCATTTACACATCTCATGACGTCAAGTAGGCAACTCACACCAAATGCACAACAACATGAGGAACATCGATCATGAAAGCTCATTTTCTCACTAAACATGATTTTCATCAATAACATGCATACCATAAGGAAATCATGGAATAACTCATTTACTCACTTGACTCCCAAAACACTAAAACTCAAGAGAGACTACTTTAACTCAAGCTTGATTAGGAGTAGAAGGAAAGAGATGAGGGTATCGAGACTTCATATCTGCCTCGGCCTCCCAAGTAGCATCCTTAACTAGATGATTTCTCAATAAAACCTTAACGGAAGCTACTTCCTTGTTTCTCAATCTATTGACTTGCCGGTCAAGGTTCTCTACCGGAACCTCTTCATAGGAAAGGCTTTCATCAAATCCTAACCTTCTAGGGGAATAATGGACATCGAGTCCCCAATACTCTTTTTAAGCATAGAAACATGAAATACCGAGTGAACCAGGGCCAACTCATTTGGCAAGTCCAATTCATAGGCAACATTCCCAATACACTTCAAAATTTGATATGGGCCTACAAACCGGGGACTAAGTTTTCCCTTTTTGCCAAACCTCATCACATCGTTCATGGGTGAGATTTTCAAATAAATGCAATCACCAATTTGAAATTCTAACTCCCTTTTCCTCACATCGGCATAAGACTTTTGCCTACTTTGAGCTGTTTTCAACCTCTATCTAATGAGCCGAACTTTCTCAATAGCTTCATCAACCGATTTGGGGCCAATAAGAGCAATATCACCTACTTCAAACCAACCAACATGAGACCTACATCTCCTACCATACAAAGCTTCAAAAGGAGCCATACTAATACTTGAGTGGTGACTATTATTATAGGCAAATTCTATCAATGGCAAGTGGTCATCCCAATCACCTTGGAAATCTATAACACACGCCCTCAACAGGTCTTCTAAAGTTTGAATGGTACGTTCCGCTTGACCATCCGTTTGAGGGTGGAAAGCGGTGCTGAGCTTCACATTTTTACCAAGTCCTTTTCGGAATGACTTCCAAAAATGTGAAGTAAATTGAGTACCCCGATCCGAAATGATGGACAAAGAAACTCCATGTAACTTTACTATCTCACTTATGTACAACTTGGCATAGTCTTCCGCCGAGTAAGATACCTTAACGGGAATGAAGTGGGCTGATTTTGTCATTCTATCAACAATGACCCAAATAGAATCATGTTGCCTTCGAGTACAAGGCAAACCCACAAAAAAAATCCATATTCACCTCCTCCCACTTCCTAGTGGGAATTGGTATATCTTGCAAAAATCCTCCGGCCTTCGGTGCTCAACCTTAACTTGTTGACAATTAGGACATTTGGCTACAAATTCTGCAATATCCTTTTTCATACCATTCCACCAATAAAGTTCCCGTAGACCACAGTACATCTTGGTGGCTCCAGGATGAATGGAGTATCTAGAACCATGAGCCTCTTCTAAAATTTGCTCCCTCAACCCATCCACATCCGGAACACACAAACGACCTTGGTATCTAAGTACCCCATCTCACCCTTGGGAGAAAGCCTCAACGAACTTGTTGAGTACCAATTCTTTCAACTCCATTAATAAAGGATCAAGGTCTTGTGTAGACTTCACATCTACCATAAAGGATTATTCGGAGCCACTATGAACTGTGAAACCACCCTTAGGATACTCTATTAGTTGGACACCTAGCTGGGCCAATCTATGCACTTCACAGACCAATTCCTTCTTCTCATCCTCCACATGAGCCACACTACCCATGGATAATCTACTAAGTGCATCCTTTACTATATTAGCTTTGTCGGGGTGGTAAAGGACACTCATGTCATAATCCTTCAAAAGTTATAACCACTTTCTTTGTCGGAGATTCAAGTCTTTTTGGGTAATCACATATTGAAAACTTTTGTGATCGGTAAAAACATCTACGTGGACGCCATATAAGTAATGCCTCCATAATTTCAAGGCAAACACAACTGCAGATAATTAAATATCATGGGTTGGTTAATTCTTCTCATGTATATTAAGTTGCCTTGAAGCAAAGGCAATCACCTTACCGTGTTGCATGAACACACACCCCAATCCCACTCTAGAGGCGTCACAATAAACAACAAACCCATCGGTACCCTCCGGTAAGGTCAACACTGGAGCAGAAGTAAGCCTATCTTTCAACTCTAGGAAACTTTTCTCACAAGTCTCCGACCACTCAAACTTAGCTTTGTTTTGAGTCAAAGTCGTCAACAGAGAAGCAATGGAGAAAAACCCTCAACAAACCTCCTATAGTAACTGACCAAACCCAAGAAGCTTCTAATGTCGAAAGGATTTAGAGGTCTAGGACAACTCTTGACCTCATTCATCTTCTTAGGATCTACCTCAATACCCTTGCTTGACACTATATGACCAAGGAAAGCTACAAACCTCAACCAAAATTCACACTTCCTAAATTTTGGAAAAAAGTTGTTGGTCCTTAAGAACTTGCAATACTATTCACAAATGGTCAACATGCTCATTCTCACTCCATGAATAGATCAAGATATCATCAATAAACACTATCACAAACATATCAAGATATTGTCGGAACACTCTATTCATTAGGTCGATAAATACCTCCGAGGAATTTGTCAACCCAAATGACATAACCACAAATTCATAGTGACCATACCGGGTCCTAAAGGCCGTCTTGGGAATATCAACCCCTCTCACCTGTAGTTGGTGATAACCCGAACTAAGATCAATGTTGGAGAAACAGCTAGCCCCTTGGAGTTGATCAAACAAGAAATCGATTCTCGAAAGGGAATATTTTTTCTTTATGGTCACTTTGTTCAATTGATAGTAATCAATGCACATTATAAGAGATCCATCCTTCTTTCTAACAAACAAGACCGGATCACCCTAAGGAGAGATACTCGGACAAATAAAACCCTTGTCTAGCAAATCCCTTAATTGTTCCTTCAACTCCTTTAACTCGGCCGAAGCCATTCTATAAGGAGTAATGGAGATAGGTTGCGTATCTGGCAAAAGATCAATGCCAAAATCTATTTTCCATTCAGGAGGAATGCCGGGCAAGTCATCGGGAAAAACTTCCAAAAATTCATTCACCACAGGGACCGACTCTAGAGAAAGGGTTTCAGACTCAACATCCATCACCCTAACAATATGGTAAATGCACCCTTTGGAGATCATTTTCCTAGCTTTGAGACAAGAAACAAATTGACCTTTAGAGATAGAATTTCCCCCTTTCCACTCTAGAATTGGCTCATTTGGAAATTGGAATTTGACAACTCAGGTCCTACAATCTATAGAGGCATAGCATGCATGCAACCAATCCATACTTAAAATTACATCAAAATCAAGCATGTCTAACTCTACCAAATCAACTAAGGTGACTTTATGAGATAATGAAATGGGACAACTTCTATAAACTCTTTTTGCCACTACCGAGTCACAAACCGGGGTAGAAACCGAAAAAGGTTCTAATAACACTTCGGAGAGTATTTCAAACTTCATGGACACAAAATGTGTCACAAAAGATAAAGTAGCACCGGGATCTAACAAGGTATATACATCAATATAAAAGACTTTTAACATACCAGTTACCACATTCTAGGAGATTTCTTGGTCATCTCGGGATCCAAGAGTATAAAAGTAGTTTTGCTTTTGGGCATTGGAGTTTGAACCGCTTGGAGGAGCTTGCTTTCCCTCTTTTGCCCTTGACGCAAGTGTTGGAAAATATATCATATTGTGGCCACTCTTTCCACAACCATAACACCTATCCGATCCAACTAAGAATTTGCCTTCATGTTTTCTACCACATTTTGCACAATTAGGCCTAGCAACATATGAACCACCACTATCGCCCCCTCGAGGCTTAGGGTTAGGCACCCTGTCATTATTGACCCTTGGGGGAGAATTAGAGGAGGCTTGATTGGAGAACCTTTTCTTGAACCTTTGTTGACCTTGCCCATCAGACTTAGCATTGGATAAATTCCCTTCACTGTTCTAGGTCTCTTCACTTCCCTATTCTTGTTTGGAGTTTCTCATCCTCCATTTGTTGAGCATACACCATAAGATGGGATGTATCCATGTTATCATGAAGCATATCCAAACGACATTCTTTTATTTTTAATCTAGACACACCCGTCACAAACCTATTCATCTCATTCCTAGGATCCGCCACCATAGCCAGAGCATACTTGGACAATTCGGTAAACTTTAGAGAATATGCTTCAACACTCATACCTTCTTGACGAAGGTTGATAAATTATTCCACCTTGGCTTCTCTGTTCTCTCGGAGAAAGAACCTATCAAGGAATGCCTTCTTGAACACCTCCCAATCTATGGGACCCGCTCCTATCGACGTATTCTTCTTCCATTAAGTATACCATACTTGGGACACACCTTCAATCGGTAAGAGGCTAGCTCCACTTTCTCTACCGAAGTCACCCCAGAGCATCAATTATCTTGTAAACCTCTTCCATAAATTCTTGAGGATCTTCTCCCACTTTGGAACCAAAGAACATAGGGGGATTCATTCTTGTGAAATCTCTCAACCTTGAAGCCACGGAGTTCATATTAGGGTTTCTATGAGCTCCAACATCCCTATTGGTTTGGGCCATCATGGCTTGAGCCAATGTTACAAAATCCGACCAAATCTCCATATTTTTCATAGTTGATACGCTCAAATTACACCTCCCTAAAGAAGTATAAGTGATTGTTATGGAGTAAAGAACCCAACTTGGATGTTGGGGTCAATCCCACTAGGAATATGGTTTAGACTTAAGCTTAACTTATGATTATATTCTGTTAGTCAACGTATTTCCGAAACAAGTAAGTAAAAGGGGGGGGGGGGTTGTAAGACAAATAATTGATTGTTGTCAAGTAACAAGTGAAAAGGATTCAAACTTTGTTGTTATCAATGAGAGAAAGTAACTAGGGTGTACGTGTTCCCCATAAGCTCATAACGTGGTAATCTTAGTAATAGTAATCCTTTCCTAGTGTATTACATGCAAAGTGATAAGTTAGGTATCTCTAATTTCTTGGTCCGACAACTAGAGAGTTGCATCCCGCACCTTGGTCCGGCTACATGTGTATAATTTACTAACCCTATCCTTTACCTCATATTAGACATCATGTATGGCTTAGTTTTTCACCCTCGCACCAATTGATATTAGACTATTAGATAGTATCACACTAAATCTATGTTGATAATTCTTTTCTTATTAACTACCTTCTTGGTCCGACAAGTAGCAACAAGGTGAGTTCTAACGTTTGCAACCGCTAAAAAGACTTCTAACCGAAAGAATTATCAATGCATGCAATAACATTATTCAAGAATTACTTAGTTACTATTCATACTTTGTTAGTTGCTCATGGTTTCCACAACCCTAGTTGTGGATTTAGTTACCCATAATATCCAAAGCACAATTCATATTTTTAGATGAAGAAATCATGAATTTACGTAATAAGAGAAGAAACCCAAAATCTCAACTTGAATTTCAAAGTCAAAATCTTCAAAATGAACTTAGAAAATCAAGAATTGCTAAAATTGCAAGTTAATCTCCAAAGCCAAAAACTAGAACTAAAATAATAAGGTCTAACCCCCAAAAACGAGGTTTACATGCCCTATATATAGAAAAACAAGTCCCAACTAAAAGGAAAACTAAATAAGGAAATAAAGTTTCTGGACGCAATTGCAGTTGACAACACTAACCTACGGACCGTGGACTGACCTACGGTCTGTAGGTCCCTTCCGTGGTTTGGGACTTAGGCAATTTTTCAGAAGCTTGGAACTCCAACTCTCAGTAACAAATGACGGCTCAATAGCACGGACCGTGACTCGATCTACGGTCCGTGGATCCTCCTCCATAGTTTCATACTTAGACTTTTGAAATCAGGTACTGGAACCCCTTTCTCTAAATTATTTGACAGAGCTGCAGGACGGCCCGTAGGTCAACCTACGGTCCGTAGTTTGTAGTCGTGGTTCCACACTTAGTCAAGAATTCCCTGATTTTTCCTTCAAGCTTTGCCTGTCCATCTACCTTCAGCATCTACGGAATGTGACTGGACTTACGGTCTGTAGGTCACTTCCGTAGATGCCCTTTTTGGCACAATTCTTCAACTGTGTCTCGATACTTCCACGTTCGAACTTATTTCCTGCAAACATTATAAAAACACATTAATACCAATACAAAATGGCCCTAAACACACACAACTCTTAAGTGAAATGTATTAAAAATACCGTAAATTCACGGTATATCAACAGCTTCAATTAAATTAGTTGTTTGTCCTCAAGCGACGCATTAAGACTCTAAACGACACTTGTATAGAAGCAGGCATTTATGCACAAGGAATCACATAGCTTTCTATCCCGACTCTCTTTTTGAATGCAAATCTTTTCTCTTAGACTCAACAAGCTAACTCATACGAATCAAAATATGACAAAGATGACCAATCAACACACAACATACATTGTTTCACTATCACCAAGGTACCAACTTTCCGACAATGTAACTATTGCCCTCACTTCAAACGAAATCCTTCACACACATAAGATATGAGTTTTTGAATTTTAGGATTCATTCAACACTCGCGCTCAGAAGTGACTTCAAGTACAATTAGTGCTCAATACCATAGGCTTGCCCTTATTTTCACTGCTTAGACTCTCCAAACTAGTTGCTAGGATCACTATAGGACTTTTCTTAAATTGTAACGTAGGCTCAGGGTCAGGTGTGGTACATTTAGGTACTTTTTAGTGACTTTCTGTCCTCCTTGACATTACATTGACTATTTACCTTTTCCTTGGCCTATTTTTGGCAACTTTTCACCTCAATTGTTTTCCCTTAATTCTTTTCAACCAAGGATTCAACTTTTGACTTTTTGACTCTTATTTCTCATTTTCTTCTTTTTCTTTTTTCTTTCTTCTCTTTTATTTCTTTTCACACTTTTCTTTTGCTTGATTTGCACAAAGTCACATCATCTTTCATACTTTTCCTCTTTTCAACACTAAACTCTTTTCATACCCTTTTTCCATTTGGTTTTATTTTTCATAGCCACCCTCAACTTATGCATTTTGCATTAGTTGAGGTGCACAATGTTCGATGTCGGACCAGGGCCAAGATCAAGGTAACTTTTGGGCTTAGCCACCCTCAACTTAGGCTTTTGGCCTAAGTCAAGGTGCACATGTCCAAGGAGGGACCGGGGACAAGAAAATGTTTTTAAGGGAAGGTGAGTTAGGTTAATCAAAAGAATTGGCCAATTTTAGGCTCAAATATTTGGATCAAAAGGGAATAATGCTACCATTTTGTTAGATCATTTTAGGCTTAAGTGGACTAATTTGAACAATGAACTATGATCACTTCCTAACTTCTAGCCTAGATTATCCTAGCAGGACCAACGGGGCAAGTTTTAGATTGACACAAAATTGTTTGAACAATCAACCATTCTCACACACTTTTGGCACATAGTTTCATTATCAAACTATCAAATTACCCAGTTCAAGTTTTAGCTGAAGTCATGAGATCAAGTTGGTTCTTTATCATGTCATACTCAGAGCCAACACATTCAACTCATTATAGCCTATAGATTTTAGAACATATCACAAATTTTGGACTGGTATCATTTTTCATACTTAATTATGCCATCGTGCTTCATTCTTTCTCATGCTTCTACACATACAGTCCTAACACATGTCGGCTCAATAGAAATTAAAATAGTCTCTTGCGGAAAAATAACACAGGCAAGAAAACCCCAAGAGAGGATTATGAGTTGCGTTACTCAGACTTCACCCTATCACTCATAATCCATTTACCCCACCCCCTAAAAAATAGAGTGCAATTGTCCCCAATGCACAAAAAGTAAAGAGTAAGGGATTGGGTGAAGCAAACCTGTGATGCATAGAACCAAAGACTCATCAATAAGTGGGTGGGTCCAGTTTCCGGGATCCCGCTGGATAAACACTTGGGCCACCCTCAATGGTGCCCACATCATCTATCACAACACCCTTAGTAGTGCTATCAGTCACTCTAACCGCACCATCAGTGGTGATCTCATCATCTCTCACAGCAGCCACAGCCTTAGTGGTGGGCCTAGAACTCGAGGCTCCAAGAATACCCTTATGAACCCTCTACTGGCGCAAGTCCTTGTCCACAATAGAGGCTTTCATAGTTTGCTCTCTCTGCTGGCTCTCCTGCTTCTTAATCTGTGCATCCTTTGTAGCATCAGAAGTACGACTGGAGCGGGGCCTCTTCCCTTGGGAACACGTGTGCTCGAGCTGCATCACATCCTCTCCGAATAGAGTGTCTAGCACTGTATCATCAGCCAGTGCAGTAGGTGTAGACTCTGGCTCCTCTGTCAATGGGGCAAGGATGGCACCAAGGTTGGCCCGGAGATTGTCCAACTCCTTCTGGAAAGATGAGAGATCTGTGGTGGGGGCTAGTCACTTGAGGACTCTCAACAAAAAGGCATCCAGGCGCTTATGAATGACCTGGACCTTCTGTTCTATCATGGTCTCCATCCTCCGCTCCATCCTATCCGTGGACTCTGCAATAGACCATTGCATCCATGGCTTCACATGTTAGAGCAACGTAGCCATTTGAGCCTCCAATTTTTGAACTCGCGCCAAGGGCAGAACAACAGATCCTGAAGACGGGGTGGCTCTGGATGACTAGGGGCCTGACTGGAGGCCTGAGATGGGGAGGCTGGGGCATCATCAGTGTGGACTGGAGGGGAAATGTCCTCACCCTGCAACGGCTCCACATGACCTACTAAATCTACTCCTAATGGTGGCACCTCAATCTGTGGACCATGTCGTGGGGCAGCTACATTGGCCTCATCCCAAATAAGGCTTATGTCAAGGGTTCCGATCGCATGTACCAATTTGTCACAATGTTAGATAGGCACCTCAACATTCCTACACAACTAGAAGATCATACATTGGAAGGGTAAAGTAGTGGTAGACCTGAACTCCCTCTCATAGATCTCTGCCAACAACATGCGGGCAAAGTCTATATCGAACCCAGCTACCAAAGTTGAAACCATCACCGCTCTATCCCAAGTAAGTGCATTATCGGCCTTAGTGGGCGATACCCTATTCCAAACCAAAAGCTAGAAGAACTGGGCTAGCAATGTGAGAGTGGCCTTCTTGATGCTTAAGCCCGGGGTGGTGACCCACTCTACGCGTTCTCCGTCAGTAGCAATGTATTGTGCCAGCCAGTGTATTACGTTCTCCCTTTTCTCTACACTTCGTTGAAACTCCCCACTCTACATGATGTCCCATCTGAAGTCAAACTTGGTCCTATTAAGTGCCTAAGTGCGGCACCGTAGAGGAAATGGTGGATGGTGTTTTCAGATATATCCACAGAAAACCCACGCACTAGTGTTACCGTGAGTGGTGCCTGGGCTCTGAGGTTTGGCATTTTTATGAATAGAGCCTTGGAGGGTGGCTGCGTATGAAGTATAAAACTCCCTTACTAACTCTTCACTATAGGTCCCAGGGAGTCAAGCAATTCACTCGCATTTGTGTTGCTGAAAAAGTCGATGGATGTCGAGTATGGTGTGGAGGCTCCACGTGAGAACCCTGTGCTCCTCTGTGATAAGCCGGTCCATCTTTTCTTTTTCGTTTAACATCCTAGCATCCCTGTATATTTGCCATTAACCCTCAAAGCACCATCTGTTAGGCTCCTCAACAACCGGAGCAGGGTCGGTGTTTGGTGGCGCTGGAACCTCCCTCGAACTAGTAGCCTCATCAGAAGAGGCGGCCCTGCCATGTGAACTCGAGCCTATTGCGGAGCCAGAAGCAGTCTCGGAAGCAGAGTGGGACACAGAGCTGGAAGCAGACCCACTCGGTGATCTGATCAGTGTATCCTTCTCATCAGACTGAGAGGTAGTGACTACGTCGGGAACCATCTGTTTGGATTGATTTCGAGTAGTCTGGGGTGTTGTGGGTGATGTTCTTCTAGTGGTGAGGACATATGCAGGGTCATTAGTATCTTCGTCGAATAGCCAATGGGTTGGTGCCGTTGATTAGGATATACCCTTTGCGGCGACGATGAGAGCTTTCTTCGGGGCCATGGTACCTGTAGAGGAAGAATTAGTACCAATATAAATGAAAAACATACTCAAAAAAAATTTAGAACAAAGAACGAACCAAACGAAAAACTAATTTTTTTCAGACAGTGGTTTCAGTGGCCACCTACGGTTCGAGGATCCCCTCGTAGGTCAGAAGTCCCAAAAAATTTGGGCTCTGATGGGAACCACGGATGTGCAAAACTATCCATAGATTGATCTACGGACCATAGTCCACCTCCTTGGTTCCACACTTAGTGAAATAGCTATGTGTCACAGACCACTGACCTAATCTACGGTCCGTAGACTGACCTACGGTCCGTAGACGGGGTCTCGTGGATCAAGTCTGTGCCAGGCAGGTATCCTACATGCCTCATGTTTAAACCAATTTTCGACAATTTCAATCATTTGTCCTAAGTCTAATCATGCATTTCAAAACAATTTGTGATAATTTGTCATCCCTAGGTCTCCAATTACTCATTTTTCAACATGTATTGCATACAAAACTAGGAAACCTAGGTCGAAACTTTCATTCAGACCAAATTTTCACCAAGTTATTTAATTACTAAGACTACACAATCACTATCTATCGTCCCATGGGTATTTCTAACATACAATTCACGAGGAACACATAAAATATCACACCCAAGGTCAAGATCCACTTCCTGACTTTCAATAATAACAATGAATCGAAATTCAAAGTGAAGGGGAAGTCGATTACCTTACAAGCAAAGAAAGTGGGTGATGGTGTGATGACTTTAGACTTCCAACAACTTCTTACTAGCCTTTTCACCGAACCCGGACACCGAAACCTCTGAAAAATAGGGAATGAAGAGATTTTGGGAGAGGGGTGAGTGAATTGGGAATATGAGAGAATGAAGGTGGAGTGATTTATGGGATATGGTGGTAATATGGAGGGATTTTAGGAGAGGGGACGTTTCAAAACGGTTGGGCGGAAGTTTTGGTAATGGGGAGATGTTTAAAAAAATGAGGGGTTTTATTAAAAAAGGTTTCGGGTCAGGTGAGACAGAAGTTAGGGTTTGGACCCACGAGACCCCGTCTACGGACGGTGGGTCGACTTACGGACCGTAGATGGGGTCCGTAGGTCACTTTCTTATTTCGACAAATTAGAGATCCTACCTGGGATCTGCGGACACCATTCACGGTCCGTGGAACGAACCACAGACCGTCGATGGGTTCCGTAGACCTCTACAACAGACATTTTCTGCAGATTTTTGCTTTTCGTCCCTGCACATTTAGCAACCGTTAGGCCTTTATTTTTAGATTTTCTGGACACTTTTTAGACACGGAGCCCATGCAATATCTAGCCAACACTAAAACAAAAATAAAACTTCTTCCTAAAGGAATACAGAAAGGCAAATAAACAAATAGAACTACTAAACTGAAAAGAAATTCCTATAGTTGCCCTAGGTTACCTCCTAAGCAGCACTTGATTTAACGTCACGGCATGACGCAGGCCTCTTGATTACTCAGACTTCATCAAGATAGTAGGCCTCAATAACTTCATGCACACTTTTCGCGTTTCCCAAATAGACCTTGATCCTTTGCCTGTTTACCTTGAACCTTGTTCCCTCACTATTCTCATGCTCGACCGCTCTATGTGGGAGCACTTGCATGACTAAGAATGGCCCGGTCCACTTGGACATGAGCTTGCCCGAAAACAAGCGCAACCTAGAGTTGAATAGAAGCACAAGATCACCCATAACAAATTCTCGTTTTTCAATCCTTTGATTATGATACTTCTTCATCTTCTCTTTGTACAAGGCTGAACTTTCATAAGCTCTTAGGCAAAACTCATCAAGCACATTCAAGTAACTCATTCTCTGATTCAATGCGGTGCCCCAATCCAAATTTAGCTTCTTTAGCGCCCACATAGCCTTATGCTCTAGCTCTACTAGCAAATGGAAAGACTTTTCATATACAAGTTGGTAGGGGGACATACCTATGGGAGTCTTGAATGTGGTGCGATAGGCCCATAGAGCATCATCAAGCTTCCTTGACCAATCAGTTCTATTAGCATTCACAGTCTTTGCCAAAATTTGCTTGATCTCTCTGTTGGACACTTCAACTTGCCCACTAGATTGCGGATGGTAAGGAGTGGATATAGTGTGGTGGACGCCATATTTGTCAAGTAACGTGTTGAACAACTTATTACAAAAGTGGGAACCTCCATCACTGATAATCGCCCTAGGTGTACCAAATCTGGAGAATATATTCTTTTTCAAGAATGCGGTGACACTTTTACCTTCATCGTTGGGAAGTGCAATTGTTTCCACCCACTTCTACACATAATCAACCACAACAAGAATATACTTCATCCCATGTGAACTCACAAATGGACACATAAAATCAATTCCCCATATATCAAACAACTCTATCACCAATATATGATTCATAGGAAGCTCTTCCCTTTTTGAAATTCCTCCTTCTCTTTGGCAACAATCACAAGACTTGGTGAAATCATGAGCATTTTGGGGGATGGTGGTCCAGTAGTACCCATACTGCAGAATCCTATGTGCAGTCCGAATACCACTATGGTGCCCACCAACAGGCAATGAGTGACACGCTTCTAGTATACTCAACATCTCAACCTCGGGCACACATCAACGAATAATCCCATCAGCAAAACTACGGTACAAATAAGGCTCATCCCAAAAGAACATCTTCACATTATGCATAAACTTGTTCCTTTTGTGAAAAGACAAATCTGATGGCACCAGATCACTTGCCAAGTATTTAGAAAAGTCTGTGAACCAAGGAATCAGATCATGAGAAGCAGTCAATACATGTTCATCTAGGAAAACATCATTAATTTCAGCCCTATCACCAAGCTTGAGCATAGCCTCTTCCTCCAATCTGGACAAGTGATTGGCAACCTGATTTTCTGTCCCCTTTCTATTTTTCACCACAAAGTCAAACTTTTGCAGCAACAACACCCATCTAATCAATCTCGATTTTGCATCCTTCTTAGCCATCAAATACCTCAATGCGGAATGGTCAGTATGCACTACTACCTTAGTACCAAGCAAGTAGGATCGAAATTTCTCAAATGCAAAAACCACCACAAGAAGCTCCTGTTTAGTCACTGTATAGTTCTTTAGAGCTACATTTAGAGCTTTGCTGGCATAGTAGATGGGATAAAGAATCTTCTCTCGCCTCTGCCCCAATACCACACCAAGAGCCACTCCACTCACATCACACATTACCTCGAAAGCTTACCCCTAATCCGGTGAAATAATGATAGGTACGGAAACTAACTTTTCCTTCAACTCTCCAAATGCTCTCAGACAAGCATCATCAAAATCAAAGTTATACTCCTTTTCGAGCAGTTTGCACAATGGATGTGCAATTTTTGAGAAGTCCTTGATGAAAATCCTATAGAAACCTGCATGCCCAAGAAAACTTTTAACACCTTTCACAAAGATAGGTGGTGGAAGCTTTTCTATTACCTCAACTTTCGCTCTATCAACCTCAATACCCTTCTAAGAAATCTAGTGACCTAGAACTATCCCCTCTTTCAACATGAAGTGACACTTTTCCCAATTGAGCACAAGATTGCACTCTTCAAACCGTTTTAGTACTTCGGCCAAATGGTCTAAACAACGATCAAAAGAATCACCTACCACAGAGAAATCATCCATAAATACCTCAATTGTATCCTCCACCATATCAGAAATATCGACATCATACAACGCTGGAAGGTCATTGGAGCATTGCACACCCCGAATGGCATCCGTTTGAAGGCAAAAGTCCCATAAGGGCAAGTGAAGGTGGTCTTCTCTTGGTCTTCCGGAGCTATAGAAATCTGATTGTAGCCTGAATAACCATCAAGAAAACAATACCAACCCTTACCAGCAAGTCGATCCAACATCTGATCCATGAACGACATAGGGAAGTGGTCATTTTCTGTCCAAGCATTTAATTTTCGGTAGTCCATGCAGACTCTCCAGCCAGTCACGGGCCGCATCGGAAGAAGCTCGTTTTTTACATTCGGAACCACAGTCATCCCACCTTTCTTGGGCACACACTGAACAGGACAAACTCAACTACTATCTGCAATGGGATAAATAACTCCAGCATCCAACCACTTGATGATTTCCTTTTTAACTACCTCTTGCATAGGTAAATTTAATCTTCTCTGGTGCTCAATACTAGGCTTGTGATCAGGCATGAGTTGGATTTTATGAGACCAAATGCTAGGAGGGATCCCAATAATGTGCGCAATAGTCCACCCAATAGCCCTTTTGAACCTCTTCAACATGGAAACCAATGCTTCAACTTGTGTCATATTCAAATCTGCCACGATGATGACCGATAAAGTACCATCTCTCCCCAATAATTAATACCTCAAATGTGATGGTAGAGCCTTAAGCTCTAATTTTGGAGCCTCCTTAACAGAGGGTCTTGTAGGTGGAGAGTTGCGATTCTTCATGTCTAGCTCCAATCTCTTTGATTTTGAATGGAATTCAAACCTATCAAGTGCGACAACCAATTCATCATAGTCTTTAATACCATTATTTTCAAAGTTCATCATTACCGCTGCTAGTGCATCAACACCCAATCTCTCTTTAATAGGCACCTCAGAACCACTCTCTACAATATGATTCACCACTGATACCGACTTGAGCTCACTACTCTGCTTCATGGATCTGCAAATATTGAAAGTTACCTCTTTATTATTCAATCAGAACATCATCTTCCCATTCTCAATATCAACCAAGGCACGCCCAATGGCAAGGAATGGTCTCCCTAGAATGATGGGAACCTCAAAATCAACCTCACAATCAAGTATCACAAAATCCGCCGGAAAGATAAAAGACTCCACTTTTACTAGTACATCATGGAGCACACCAATGTGCCTCTTCACAGTTCTATCGTCCGTGAGGAATCGCATCGCAGTCGGTTTTGGATCTCCTTAACCCAACTTCTTGTAAATAGACAATGGCATCAGATTAATGCTAGCACCAAAATCACATAGTGCCTTAGCAAAATGCAACAACCCGATGGTACACGGAATAGTGAAAGCCCCAGGATCCTCCTTCTTCTGCCCAAGGGACCTTGTAGCAATAGCACTACAATGTTGCAACCTATCATCATCTTCAAAACTCACAACCCTTTTCTTTGTCACCAAATCTTTCATAAACTTCGCATACCCAGGCATTTGCTCTAGAGCTTCTATCAACGGAGCATTGATGGAAAGTTGTTTCAACATACTAATAAACCTACGGTATTTGCCTTTTTTAGTCTACTTCACTAACCTTTGTAGGAATGGAGGTGGAGGTCTAGGCATGGGGACAACTTTCTGGGTTATCTCCACTTCCTTCTCTGTCGCATTCTTGGACTCACCAATAACCTCTATCTCATCATCATCTTTAGTAACCTCAACTTCTACCTCAGATGGCATGGGTAGATCAATGGTCTACTTACCCCCTCGAGTAGTGACTGCTATACAATGCCCATCATTCTTTGGATTTTGGATGGCGTTGCTAGGAAGTGTGCCGGGCTATCGTGGATTAACTGTAGTGGACAAATGATTCATCTGCTTCTCAAGTTGCTTGATCGACACTGCATGGGCATCAACTTTTTGACCAATTCCAGACACGTCATTTCGCATCTCCTTCACATTTTCATCAGTTGAATCAAACCTCTTTATCATCTTCTGCATCATATCCTCAATACGTGACATACTAGCCCGCAGCTTCCCTATTACCAGATTCCTGATTTTGAGGAGGAACATATGGCCCACCCCTATCGTTTCTGTTGCCATAGTTGTTCAGTTTGTATTTGTTGTTGCGATTATAGTACCCATCCTGGACATAATGACCCACTCAGTTGTAGTTGCCATAGTTCCAACCTTGGTTTCCCAATTATCCAAACTGGAACCTTTGGCATTGTCTCGGAAACCCCCCATCTAATCATTCACTGCATAAGTATCCTCTTCATTGTAGAACCCCTCAATCGGTGGTGGAGTTTTAGTCAAATAATTCACACCATTTATATTTTTGGTACCTCTGCTCACATGCTTTAACACCAACCCAAGTTCTGTACTCATCTGAGCCATCTCCTCAAGAATGTTATCGCCAGATTGACTAGGTGCAGATTAAACTGCAAAAGTGCTTCTTCCAATGTCTAACTTTAGAGTGCTCCATGCTTTATTATTCTGGGAAATCTTCTCCAATTTCTCAGCGATCTCCTCAAAAGTGCACTCACCATATGATCCTTCTGTGATAGTATCAAGCACTGCATTACCATTGTCATATTGGCCTATGTAGAAATACTCCTTTAGTGACTCATCATCAATATAGTGGTTTGGAACACTTCTTATGAAAGCAGTGAACTTCTCCGACGAACTACTCACAAACTCTCCAGGCAGTGCTACGAAGTTGTTAAGTTTATCTTTGTGGTTCAGCTTCTTTGACACTGGGAAGTATTTTTCCATGAACACTTTAAACAATTTATCACATGTGTGAATTGAGTTACATGGAAGCTCAGTAAACCATACAGCAGCATCTCTGGTTAATGATAGAGGGAAGACTCTCAACCCAATGACATCCATGTCTAAATCCGGTAGACCCACAAAAATCTTGCAAACACTCCTCAACTTGGCCATGTGACCATGTCGATCGTCTGATGCCATACCAGAGAACAAACCCCTCACTATAAGCATCTGCTTCAGACTACTTGTCACCATGAATGTATGCCCTGCAGGTAGAGGAGGTAGAACAATAGGTCCTTCAGATTAAGTGGCATTGAATTTGAACCTATAGTTATCACGCAGTGTCGGTTCTGGTGGATTATGTACCCTCAATGCATCTCCCAATAGATTTCCACCTTGATTTTCAGCATTCTTATTATTAACCCTAGGAGGTTGTAACTCAGATCCATCACCTAGATTTCCTCTGATAGGATTTACTAGGACCCCTTGACTATTCATCCTTCGCAAAGTTCTGTTCAATTCTGGATCATAAGGAGTCAGTGGTTCACCTTGACTCCATGTACTTGGCATACACTAAAGTAGGAACCTTAGAGAAACAAAAACAAAATCAAAAATTAAAATTAGGAAATAATTGACTAAAGTCAATAATGTAGTTAAACTTAATCTAAAAGCCTTATTCCCCGGCAGCGGCGCCAAAATTTGATACACTCAAATTACACCTCCCTAAAGAAGTATAAGCGATAGTTATCAAGTAAAGAACTCAACTTGGAGGTTAGGGTCGATCCCACGAGGAATATGGTTTAGACTTAAACCTAACTGACGATTCTATTCATTTAGTCAACGTATTTCCAAAACAAGTAAGTAAAAAGGGGGGGTTGTGAAACAAATAACTGATTGTTGTCAAGTAACAAGTGAGCAGGATTCAAACTTTGTTGTTATCAATGAGAGAAAGTAACTAGTAATAGTAATGTTTTCCTAGTGTTTTACATGCAAAGTGATAAGTTAGGTCTCTCGAATTCCTTAGTGCGGAAACTAGAGAATTTCACCCCGCGCATTGGTCCGGCTACATGTGTATAATTTACTAACCCTTACCTTTACCTCATATTAGACATCACATCAATGTATGTCTTAGTTATCACCCTCGAACCAATTGACATTAGACTATTAGATAGTATCACACTAAATCTATGTTGACAATTCTTTTCTCATTAGATACCTCCTTGGTCCGGCAAGTAGCAACAAGGCGTTTAAAATTTGCAACCGCTAAAAAGACTTCTAAATGAAAGGATTGTCAATGCATGCACTAACACTATTCAATAATTTCTTAGTTCATATTCATACATTGTTAATCGCTCATTGTTCACACAACCCTAGTTGTGGATTCAGTTATCCATAATAGCAAGAACACAATTCATAGCTTTAGATGAAGAAATCGTGAACTTACGTAATAAGTACAAGAAACCCAGAATCTCAACTTGAATTTCAAAGTCAAAATCTTCAAAACGAACTTAGGAAATCAAGAATTGCTAAAATTGCAAGTTAATCTCCAAAGCCAAAAACTAGAACTAAAATAATAAGGTCTAACCCCCAAAAACGAGGTTTACATGCCCTATATATAGAAAACCAAGTCCCAACTAAAAAGGAAACGAAATAAGGAAACAAAGTTTCTGGACGTGGTTGCAATTGACGACACTGACCTATGAACCGTGGACTAACTTACGATTCGTAGGTCCTTTTCGTGGTTTGGGGCTTTGGCAATTTTTTAGAAGCTTGGAACTCCAACTCTCAGTAACGAATAACGGCTCAACAGCACAGATCGTGACTCGATCCACGGTCCATGGATCCAACTCCGTAGTTTCATACTTAGACTTTTGAAATCAGGTACTGGAACCCCATTCTTTGAATCATTTGACAGAGTTGTATGATGGCCCGTAGGTCAAACTACGGTCCATAGTTTGTAGTCGTGGCTCCACACTTAGTCAAGAATTCCCTAATTTTTCCATCAAGCTTTGCCTGTCCATCTATGTTCACCATCTACGGAATGTGACTAGACATATGGTACGTAGGTCACTTACGTAGATGCCCTTTTCTGCACAATTCTTCAGGTGTGTCTCGATACTTCCACGTCCGAACTTATTTCCTGTAAACATGATTAAAACACGTTAATACCAATACAAAATGAACCTAGACACACACAACTCTTTAGTGAAATGTATTAAAAATACCGTAATCTCACGGTATATCAATAATCAGAGGATCAACCGGAGCTTGCTCATCTTGAGGAGCTTGTTCATCTTGAGGAGCTTGTTTACCTTGAGAAACTCCTTGGCTCACATTCTCCTTGTCCATCCTTCTAGAATTTGCCCTTCATGTATTCATTTCCTGAAGATACAAGAGAAGGATTAGAATGAAGACTTTATAGAGTTAAACTTTATGGCACGACTTAAGAGTTAGGAAAGAAGTGTAATTTCCTAAACATCGTATAGCCTCTTATTCATAAATGTGGCACGCTTCACACTCATGAACAAGACTATACTAGATGTGGCTTATGAGACATCATCCTAAAATCATTCTAAACTTTTTGTTCTGGTAACCAAGTTTGTCACGACCCAGGAGTACACCCTAGATATAACACGACGTACTTGACCCCAAAGGAGTCTCATACAATCCCTTAGCATTCATAACATAAGATAAAAGAATAATGAAGAGCAGAAGCACATTTTCAAAGTCTTAAGAACTTTTTTATAAAAGTAATGTGGAAGTCTAGACTTGTCTCATAATTCCATCTATTACAATAAGAGTCTCAAAATAGGGTCATAGCCCTTAACAACATAATTCTCAAATGAAAATACAAGAATAAGAAACTAGAATATAATCATCCATCCTCAAACCATGAGGACTCACCAATAGCTAGGAGAATAGTCAATCCAAGATTTGAACAATAGAAGAAGCACACCTCAATGACGGAGCCTACACTTATAGAAAATGTAGTAGAAATATGGGTTAGTACAAAAATGCACTAAATATGGTAGCCATGCAAGAAATCATTGAAATATGCTAAAAAGTACATTTTGGTTGAAAACCATACATTTTACCAAATTTGAACTCATCATGCATAAATCGGAATCATAAGTCATAAACCATATCAACAATGCATAAAGCATTATCTCATAGTGGCAACATATCATAAATACTATCAAAGGCTACTTGTGCAATGCATGAGTAAATTCCCATACCCCTACTCATACTAAGTAAACTTTCTTGAGTAGCTATGGTCTATATATCATCTTCTTGTTCCTATTAACATATTAGGGAATTAGCCTTAACCCACATAGACCATGTGAGCTAACATGGAATCCGGTGTCTACCCCACACCGAAAAAGGGATGTCCTACTTGCCTAAGGTAGAACCAAACTCTTAGCTTACGTGGATCAACTAGCTAAAGACCTATGTGGGCACATTGTTTATGGGATAATGAGATTGCTTCTAGAAAGCCGCCCTCTACTAACGGAGGAGCTTCCATCTCATTGTCAATATCTACTCGGTACTAAGCATAATCCCTATTGAGTTCACATTAAGTCTTGACTTAAATTCATAATCATGGTAGAATGTCTTGACAATCTATCCAACAAAACATATTATGGCTCCTAGATTCATGAGGTGAGACTAGTCTTCCAACCTTAGAATCATCACATGTGACAAACCTTTCACATCATATCATAATCATACATAAATTTGTTCATAAGGATAAAAACCCAACAAAACAACAACTAGATCATAAACATATGCACTTTACTCTCAAAGTATTCTTGTAGCCCTTACATATCCCTCACAACCATGTATAATCAATATGATTGCCCTTGAAGCCCACAAGCCATCAACATCTCAACAACTACTAAAATAAACATAGTTGTTAGCATGATTCAAGTAACCCACCTATAATAAGCATAATCTCATATAACTCCTTTTAGAATCAACAATTCATAACATAAGATCAAAATTTGGGATAATTAGGGATTACATGGGTTCTTGGGGGGAATTCATCATAAATCAACAATAAATCATCAATTTCATCATAATTCATCCTAAATCAGCCATTAAAACCATTTTGAGAAAGAACTCACAAGATTGAAACCAAACCCTAACTTAGGGGAAGTTACTAGATTTGAAATTGAATTTGAATGGACTCCTTGGGTGGAAATTATCCAAGGATGAAGACTACCATACCTTGATAATGAATCTCCAATGAATTTGAGTGAAATCCCCTTGAATTTTCAAGCCCTAGCTCCAATTCTACTCTTTTTATTCTCTAGGTTTTAGAAGGATAAATATTGTGAGGAAGATGAACTTTTGGTCTTGATTTCAATATTTGAGAAAATGACTTAGTTTTAGGTGAATTTGACTTAAAAACAACTTATATAGTGACACTAAACTTACCCAAAATGACCTCAATTTGATTGGACTTAAAAAGTAAAAGACTATTTTACCCTTCATTAAGTGACCACGCCTAGGTGCCACGAGGGGCCCCACGATCCATGGTCATGACCACGAGCCGTGGTCCCTCACGTGGTCCTTCACGTGGTCCTTGAGGCAGTGGCTAGGCATTTGGTGCCTTAAGCTCCACACGCCCATGGCATATTCACGAGGGGATCCATGAGCTGTGGTCAAGACCACTGGCCATGGTCCCTCTCGTGGACCTTGAGGCAGTAGCTAAGCTACTTGGTCTCCACCTCCACATGCCCAACTCTTCTCCACGAGCTTTCTCATGAGCCGTGGTATTTACCACGAGATGTGAAGAGCCAATTCTGGCAGATTTTGAGGAGTACACTGCCTATGCTACCACGAGCCACACCACGATCCGTGGTCCCCTCCACAAGTCATAGGGCTGGTCGTGGTCACTTGAATAGTGTCCTGGGGAGAGTGGACTATTTTGGTTCTCTCTCTTGGCCCTTGCACTTAACTCTTATCGTTAACCCTCACATTTGGGCTCTAGTTTAACCTACTATTTTCTGGAGTGTTACAATTATGTATGGCTATCATACTTTGTACATGTTTGTACCGATGCATACTCTTGCCTACATTTCCCCAAATGTAGGATCCGAACTTACAGATTCACACTTTCGTGGCTAGTGACCTCATTTAGAAGATTGAAGATTGGTGAGTCCTCATCACCCAAGGATCGATCTTGATTTCATTTTTATTATTACTTTCAATTTTTGGACTTTATGTACGAGCTGTGTCTCAAGCAATCGTATGTATTAGATGCCTTGAGACAATGTTTGGACATCCGCTTTACTCTATAAAACTTTTCTATGTTGAAACTGTCTTTTATATCATTTTATTGTATTAACTTGTATGATGAAAGCTAAGTGGATTGTATGGGATCTCTCGTGGTCTTATACGACATGTTACACCTAGGGTCTACCTTGGGTTGTGATAGGTACAGTTGTGGCATTAGATGTGTTATTGGTGTTCTTACCATTTGCATGAATAAGGCATATTTATTGATTAATCCTGAATTGAACTTATCGTATGTGGCTTCATATTATGCTCTTGACTTAAGAGTAGAACTTGAACAATTGTAAGAACTTTTTCATGTATAATCCTATTGATGTTCCTATTCTTGCATCTAGAGTCTATAGAAATTTTGTAGTCATGGTCAAATGATGACATACAATCATTAATTTAATTGAATTATAAATGGTGTAATTTGATGTGATAATGCAAATGTACTTTCTTTTCTCTTATTATGCAATTGTGGATTGTTGATCCATGTTGGTCGAGTTATAATTTCCTAATGAACCTTCGAAAGAATAGAAGGGTGATATCGCTAAGCCTTAAGATATATTTATTTCTTATCTTAAGTCTAGAAAGATGATTTCAAAAGGGTGTATATACTATTTAGTTATTGTGAATGACACTCAGGCAGTAGTAACTAAATTTAATTCAGGGTTTATAGTTAATGAGTTTCCCATATTATCTTTTAAGGAACTACCCGGTATTCCACCTAATAGAGTTATGGATTTTTGAATTAATGTTATTATCCATTCTCAATATATTTTAATTCCACCTTATATATTGCTTCATTAGACTTTTTGAGTTGCATCTTGAGCTAGTTATTCATTCATAGAGGCTCCATGGATATATATTGTGTAATGGATACCATGTAAAGTTATTTTTTGGTATATTAAGGGCATACTTTTATGTTAAGTTGCAAGCTAATTTATCACATCATTTATATAATCCTTTGCTTCCATAATATAATTATCTTAATTATACATGCCTTATTGGATCAAGTAATAATGACGGGCAACGGGTTGAACTATTATATCTATAAGGTGCTTCTAATGTGGTTCCGTAACATCTGATGTTTGTTTTGCCAAGGACAAATTTAGGCTTATACAAGAATGGTATTAGAGATCTAGGTTTAAAAGTGTCTTAGGATGTGTATATGGAGTTGTGTCAAGTGGAGTATTTCTCTAATGACCTTGATCAGTTGCATGACCTACGGAATCCAAGGACACTTAGAGGTGTTTCTAATTCCTCATGATTCTAGATTGTGTTGTAGAACTTTCAATCCTCTTTAGGATCATGCTAATACACTCATTATTCATGCCTTAAAAAATGGTGTGAAGACGCATTGGAACATCTAACAGGGCTAACATTGGTTCTTCAGATGTAGAATGGAGAGGACTTATATATGTTGACCCTACTACTACAGATATGAATATTGAGGTTAAGGCTGAAACTAGAAATCAATGTAACAACTCATAGCTATTACCACCTGTATGATTAAGTTGATTTCAACAAAAATACTTGAACTGGAAGTATTTGGAATGTATTTGAGCCTAAGCCACTAAGTGCATAAGTGACTTAAAGCCAATTAGAGAAATCTCATAATTTCGAATTAATTTTAGGGGATTATGTTTGTTGTATGACTTTAGTAGTGGTCAGGCAGTTAAAAAGTAAAAAAATGTTCTCATCGATTTCCTCATGTTTAGCCCCCTAATAGAGTGTAATTCTACACAATGAATATGTGGAGAGCTTGTTCTATCTCACTGATCTGATGTTCCTAATAAAGGCTTTCATCATGACTTAACATTTGAAACAATAGTTCCTCTTCATGTTAACACTCCAAAAGGAAGATATCAGAATGTTTGCCCTTATTTTTCAGCTTACTAAAGATCAAAAGGGTCTTTCTAAGGCTTGTAATGGGGATGAGTACAAAGGTATGGTAATTTAGGCTCAGTGACTTCTTCCTCGTGAGATGTGGTACTCTCAAGGAATTCCCTTATTTTCCTTTATCAATTCTTTATCTAGTGCTTCTAAGTCATCTTTTTATTCACCTCCATGGATTGCTTGGAAACCGAATTTCTTTTGTACTTTATTCCACAGTTTTTTTTTTGGGCGTCTATCGTTCTGCAACACCATGGGTAAAGAGGGCCTTTTCTTGCACTTTTTGACTTCTCCTTTTCCTTTTTCACCACACCCCCAACTTAGGCTTCTAAGTTGGCTATTTGCTAAACCACAAATCAAGAGGATTATAGGTAGTGGGTCAAGTAAGGTCTAGGGTTCATCAATGTTCTTCCAAAGAAAGGTAAGGCTCAAAGGGTGTTCAAAAGAGTTTCACACGCTGACGGGTAGGCCACAAAAGTGGTATATGTCAAATTTGGATCACACTCTTTAAAGTTGCCTAAGATCATTTCAAGAGGACACCTTTCTAAATCAATCAGACTAACAGGACAAATTCTAGGTTTATTCATGCATGGTTCAAAGTAAGCTAATCACACAAGGCATCGACACTTAAAGCAAACAAAACTACACACTTTCGCTAGTGTGCAATGGTCATTACAAGAGAATCAATTCGATAAATGGCTAATCGCAATGAGATGCAAAGAGTTCACATATTGTTTACGCAACTTCATTTGGCCTCATCGTAGCCGTACATTCATCATCGTAGCCGTACATTCATGTTCGTTCAATTGAGAGCACTATTCAAGTCATCGTTATTGATCGAAATCGAAACTCAATTTTTTGCTAAAGAACAACAACATTCAACTCGCGGAGAGTGGCAAAAATGTGCAAAGCCACAAGCTCAAACAATCGCAAAGTAGTTTTAAAAACATAATTAAAAATAGATAACCCAAATGTACACCAAAACACAAGTATCCAAAACAAGCAAAACACGGTGGGCCTCATCCCACCACAATTAAAAAAAATATGTGTCCTCAAATATACAACAATAATCCAGAGGTCAAATTAAAGTAAGACAGAGATAGGGCTAGAGAATAATCCTGGTTAGGTAGCTATTTCGAGTTGGAGTCCTTCAACAGATGTCTCGTAAAGCAGAAGGTATGTTGGGAATGTTTGGTGCATTGCCAAGTGATTCATCAAGCTCTGTGCAACTTTTCTTAGCATTCCAATAAGCCTATCTTCAACCCATGCTCTCGAATGATTAATTAGCTACCTTTTTGTGCGTTGGTCTGCAACTTATCTAGTTCATTCCAATTTGGTCACAGCGCTTTGACTTCTTAGTGATTTGGCGCTTCGCCAAACAAATTTTTACTTCGCCGAGTTTTAAAGAACTTCTCAGTAGATGTGGATGTTCAAACGGCGGTGATCACCGGGGATGCCAATGAGGTGGACGAATCGCCGAAACCTTCCTGACCTCACCTAGTTTTACAGACTCCAGGCTAAGAGGGTGCCTGAATCAAACGGTGAAATAGCATTGATCACCGGTGTCTTCGACGATTCGCCAACTAGGTTTGTTGCTCGCCATTCTGCACCTCTTTGGCACCTACCACACTTCAATCTGCAAGACTAAGCTACTATTATTTTACTAGTATACAAATAAAAGGTAATATGGGGTTTTGGGTTACCTCCCAAACAGCACCTGAGTTAACGTCGCGGCACGACGTAAGTCAAAGACTACTCTTCGTCCTCAGAATCAACCATGGTGTAATTAGGTGAATCTTAAGCGAACGGAGGATAGTGACCCATCATCAAATGGGTGAGTTGAGCATCCTGCAGCTGAATGGTCATGGAGTTCGAAGTAGTTTCTTCGTTTAGCATATCAATGTTGTCTTTCATGTCATTCAGTTTCTTGTCATGCTCATCAGGTTTTTTGTTGGATGAGTGAGTAGGTATCGTTACTTTGCACACCCTCATGCCTCTTTCACTGTTTGCACTCTCGAAGGGAGAAGTTATTTTCCTTCTCCCTGGCTTGCTCTTCCAATCTCGTCACCCGTTTGGATAGAACATCTACTTGTGCCACCAGTTTATCCCATTCATGTTTCTGTTGGGCTTTTTTGTTGGTTTCAGCCATTTTATCAAATAGTGTTGCAACAACTACATATGGTTGGTTTAGCATTCCGTCTTTAAAAAGGTGCTCAGCTATGCTTCTATTTTTGGGTTCTAGACCCTGATAAAAGCAATCCAGCAGTGTCTTATCAGGCATTCCATGATTTGGGCATGTCTGCACAATTGCTTTGAATCTCCGCCACAATTCTGGAATTGTCTCCTGCCCTGCCTGTTTGAACGTCAGTAGTTTATCCCCGAGGTTCAATAGCTTCAGAAGAGGATGATATGTGTGATATCCATAGTGCTCATCCATTTTTATTTCTCTGTAATTATCTTCACACAAGCAAAACAAAACTACAACTAAGATTAGTAAAGTTAAAACTAAGAAAAACCAAAAATTCTACCTAACTAAGAATTCCCAAATAACACCACTCCTCGGTAGCGGCGCCATTTTGATGCTTATCGTGACCAATGACACTAACCTACGGTATGAGTGTCTACGATCATCAATAATATAGTAACCCAACTAAAGGATGGGGTCGTGTCCCAAGGGAATGGTTTTCAGAATAGATAGCAAAGTAAAATTTAATTGTAACTAGTCGTAGCTAAAGATATTAACGATTAAACACAAAATAAATCAAAGGAGGGTAACCCAAAAGTGTCAAATATCGATATGGGGGTTTGATCACAAGTAGTATAAATAGTGAAAATAACAAGAAAATCAAGTATGGGGAAGAGTTCTTGGGGTGTGACCGTAATACAATTTGAGATAAATCGTTGGGTACATACTTTCGATAGGAATTTTGCAAAATAATAGTGACTAGAATAAGCTTTACATGGAAATAAGTTCCCTCTCGAGCAACTTATCCCATTTCAAATGCGATCCTCTCGGACACCCATTTGCCGCATGAAAGCCATTCTACACCTTACCCCACTCACTCTCTCGAGCTAGGTGTTAGGATATGGGACTAGGGCACACCCTCTCGAATTGAACCTCATGTTGACCCACTCCTCAGAACATCAGTCTAGTGGTCTTGGTTTTGCGACCTCCCTCTCGGGCAAGCCGAAAACACATAGGTGGTTTTATATTTGCAACTACAAACCCATTAAATTAAACTACACCCACTAGGTGAAATCACCATTAAAATACATCTAACCTATCAGCAAGCAAGACCCAACAACAATATCAACACATATTTGCTAAATCACACCCCAAGAATGGAGGTTTTTAGCCACACATCAAGAAATAACAAAATACCACTAAAATGATAATAAAATCAAATGGATATAAGGAATTAAACCTTGATTTAATAAAAGGAAGAATAATGGAGAAGACCCACTTCCAACTTGGGGAAGATGAAATCCTTCTTTCTTCAAATCTCCCACAAAACCCTCTCCAAACTTGAGAGAAAAAATATCCTAAAAAGTACTATTCTATTCTGAATATTATAATATTAATTTGACTCCCTAAAATTAATAAAGAATTTAGTATTTATAGACTTCAGAAATTAGTGTTGGCGGATCGCTCGGCGAGATTAGTCGATGTCGCCGAATGGCTCGGCGACTCGCCCTTCTTCTATTTCATCGTCTTTTCGTGCTTGCCCTCAGCATCTTCACGTTATGGACCATTGGGCGGTATAGTACTACTTCGCGGAACTATTCGACGAAGCACCGACTGCTCCTTTCATCGCATTATTGATCCTTCTCCTTCAGGGCTTCACGTACTGGAACAAAGGGCAGAGTGCATCCCTTCGGCGAATCGCCAAGTGTGCTTGGCGATGCTCAAGCTTCAGCTTCTTCGTTCTTTTCAGCCTTTTTGTTCCTTTCTACGCCTAAGTCTCCTTGCTTCCACTAAAACATCAAATACCTGAAACTTAAGAGTTTTCATCATATATTGAGACAAAGTAAGCATATGAGGGAACTATTTCTCTCAAAATAAAGCCATAAATGAGTCCAATTTGTGGACTCAACAACACCCCCAACTTAAAATTTTGCTTGTCCTCAAGCAAACTTAAGTTCAGTCATTCAAAAAGGGTGTCTCAAACAGTTTTACACAAGACTCAATTTGCTTATGCAAGGATCAATTGTGTACTCAAAGATTCAAGTTGTGACACACCATTACCAAAGATTCTCATGCTCTCAATACTATTTACTTGTGCAAGTTCAAGCTCAACAAAAATACCCGCACATAAAAGATGATTCCATATTTACACACAAAATTTAATCAATTCAAGATCAAGAATCAGATGCAACGCTCACACTAAAAAACGAGGAACACAATGCATGTTTTCACATATAGGTTTGCCCTTATTTTCCAATCGACTTTTAATTCAGCCTACTCAAGATAAAAAAGGTCTTTCTAGGGCTTGTAATGGGGATGAGTGCAAAGGTATGGTCACTTAGGCTCAGTGACTTCTTCCTCATGATAAGTGGTACTCTCAAGGTATTCCCTTCTTTTCCTTCATCAATTCTTTTTCTAGTGCTTCTAAGTCACCTTTTTATTCACCTCCATGGATTGCTTGGAAACTCAATTTATTTTGTACTTTATTCCACCGTTTTTTTTGGGTTTCCATCGTTCTGCAACACCATGGGTTAAGGGGGACTTTTCTTGCACTTCTTGACTTCTCCTTTTCTTTTTTCACCACACCTCGAACTTAGGCTTTTGGCCTAAGTTGGCTATTTGCTAAACCACAAATCAATAAGATTATAGGTAGTGGGTCAAGTATGGTCTAGGGTTCATCAATGTTCTTCCAAAGAAAGGTAAGGCTCAAAGGGTGTTCAAATGAGTTTCACACACTCACGGGTAAGCCGCAAAAGTGGTATATGTCAAATTTGGCGCGCACACTTTAAAGTTTCCTAAGATCATTTCAAGAGGACGCCGTTCTAAATCAATCAGACTAACAAGGTAAATTCTAGGTTTATTCATGCATGGTTCAAAGCAAGCTAATCACACAAGGCATCGACACTTAAAGCAAACAAGACTACACACTTTCGCTAGTGTGTATGGTCATTACAAGAGAATCAGTTCGATAAACTACAAATCGCAATGAGATGCAAAAAAGTTCACATATTGTTTATGCAACTTCATTTGGCCTCATCGTAGTCATACATTCATGTTCCCTCAATTAAGAGCACTATTCAAGTCATCGGTATTGATCGAAACCGAGACTCAATTTTTTGCAAAAGAATAGCCACATTCAACTAGCGAAGGGTGGCAAAAATATGCGAAAAATTCAAAAAAATTTGGAAGGGTCAAAATCATTTTGCAATTAAAAATAAGCGGAGCTACAATCTCAAACAATAACAAAGTAGTTTTAAAAACACATTTAAAAACAGATAACCCAAATGTACACCAAAATACAAGTATCTAAAACAAGAAAATAACAGTGGGCCTCACCCCCACCACAATAAAAAATAAATATTTGTCCTCAAATATATAACAATAATCCAGAGGTCAAATTAAAGAAAGACGGAGATAGGGCTAGAGAATAATCCTGGTTAGGTAGTTGTTTTGAGTAGAAGTCCTTCAACAGATGTCTCGTAAAGCAGAAGGTATGTTTGGAACGTTTAGTGCATTGCCCAGTGATTCATCAAGCTCTGTGCAACTTTTCTTAGCATTACAATGTACCTATCTTCAACCCACGCTCTCGAGTGATTAATCCGCTACCTTTTTGTGCTTTGGCCTGCAACTTATATAGTTCACTCCAATTTGTTCACAACGCTTTGTCTTCTGAGTGATTCGGCGCTTCGTCAAACAAATTTTTACTTCACTGAGTTTTACAGAACTTCTCAGTAGTTGTGGATGTTCAAACGGCAGTGATCACCGGGGACGCCAATCAGGTGGGCAAATGCTAAAACCTTCCTGACGTCACCCAGTTTTACAGACTCGAGGCTCAGAGGGTCCCCTGAATCAAACGGTGAAATAGCAATGATCACCGGTGTCTTCGGTGATTCGCCAACTAGGTCTGCTGCTTGCTATTTTGCACCTCTTTGGCACCTACCACCCTTCAATCTGCATGACTAAGCCACTATTATTTTACTAGTACTCAAATATAAGGTAATATGGGGTTTTGGGTTGCCTCCCAAATAGCGCCTGAGTTAACATCGCGTCACGACGTAAGTCAAGACTACTCTTCGTCGTCCGAATCATCCATCGTATAATTAGGTGAATCTTCTGCGAACGGAAGATAGTGACCCGTCATCAAATGGGTGAGCTGAGCATCCGGCAGTTGAATGGTCATGCAGTTAGAAGTAGTTACTTCGTTTAGCATATCAATGTTGTCCTTCATGTCATTGAGTTTCTTGTCATGCTCATCAGGTTTTTGTTGGATGAGTGAGGAGGTATCGTTACTTTGCACACCTTCATACCTCTTTCCCTGTTTGCACTCTCGAAGGGAGAAGTTATTTTCCTTCTCCCTTTCTTACACTTCTAATCCCGTCACCCGTTTGGATAGAACATCTACTTGTGCCACTAGTTTATCCCATTCATATTTCTTTTGGACTTCTTTGTGGGTTTCAACAATTTTATCAAGTAGTATAGCAACAACTACATAGGGTTGGTTTAGCATTCCGCCTATAAAAGGTGCTCAGCTATTCTTCTATTTTTAGGTTCAAGACACTGATAGAAACAATCCAGTAGTGTCTTATCAGGCATTCCCTGAGATGGGCATGTCTGCACAATTGCTTTGAATCTCTGCCACAATTCCGGAATTTTCTCCTCCCCTGCCTGTTTGAACGTCGGTAGGTTATCCCTGAGGTTCAATAGCTTCAGAAGAGGATGATCTGTGTCATATCCATAGTGCTCATCCATTTTTGTTTCTCTGTGTTAGTCTTCACACAAGCAAAACAAAACTACAACTATGATTAGTAAAGCTAAAACTAAGAAAAACCAAGAATTCTACTTAACTAAGAATTCCCAAATACCACCACTCCCCGGCAGCGGCGCCATTTTGATGCTTATCATGACCAACGACACTAACCTACGATATGAATGTCTACGATCGACAATAATATATTAACCCAACTAAAGGTTGGGGTTGAGTCCCAAGGGAGTGGTTTTGAGAATTGATAGAAAAATAAAATTTGGTTCAACTAGTCGTAGCTAAAGATATTAATGATTAAAAACATAATAAATCAAAGGGGGTAACACAAAAGTGTCAAATATCGATATGGGGGTTTAATCACAAGTAGTACAAACATCGAAAATAACAAGAAAATCAAGCATGGGGAAGAGTTCTTGGGGTGTGACCACAATACAATTTAAGATAAATAGTTGGGTACATACTTTGGATAGGAATTTTTCAATATAATAATGACTAGGCTAAGCTTTAGATGGAAATAAGTTCTCTCTCGGGCAACTTACCCCGTTTCGAATGTGTTCCCCTCGGACACCCATTTGCCTCATAAAGGTCAGCATATGCATTACCTCACTCACTATCTCGAGCTGAGTGTTAGGATATGGGACTAGGGCTCACCCTCTCAAGCTGAAACTCATGTTGACCCACTCCTCTCAGACCATCAGTCTAGTGGTCTTGGTTTTGCGACCTCCCTCTCGAGCAAGCCAAAAACACGTGGGTGGTTTTGTATTTGAAACTACAAACCCATTAAATTAAACTACAACCACTAGGTGAAATCACCATTAAAATACATCTAACCTATCAGCAAGCAAGACCCAATAACAATATCAACACATATTTGCTAAATCACACCCCAAGAATGGGGGTTTTTAGCCACACATCAAGAAATAACAAAATACAACTAAAATGATAATAGAATCAAAAGGGTATAAGTAATTAAACATTGATTTTAAGAAAAGGAAGAAGAATGGAGAAGACCAACTTCCAACTTGGGAAGATGAAATCCTTCTTTATTCAAGTCTCCCACAAAACCCTCTCCAAACTTGAGAGAAAAATATCCTAAAAAGTACTATTCTATTCTAAAAATTATAATAATAATTTGACTCCCTAAAATTAATTAAGAGTTTAGTATTTATCGAATTAAAAAATTAGTGGTGGCGGATCGCTCGGCGAGGTTAGTCGATGTCGCCGAATGACTCGGCGACTCTCCTTTCTTCTATTTCATCGTCGTTTCGTGCTTGCCTTCAGCATCTTCACATTCTGCACCATTGGGCGGTATAGTACTGCTTCACGAAACTATTCGGCGCAACACCGACTGCTCCTTTCAATGCCTTTTTTATCCTTCTCCTTCAGGGATTCGCATACTGGAGCAAAGGGCAGAGTGCATCCCTTCGGCGAATCGCCAAGTGTGCATGGCAATGCTCAGACTTCAACTTCTTCGTTCTTCTCAGCCTTTTTGTTCCTTTTTGCGGCTAAGTGTCCATGCTTCCACTAAAACTTCAAATAAATGAAACTTAAGAGTTTTCATCAGATATTGAGACAAAGTAAGCATATGAGGGCACTATTTCTATCAAAATAAAGCCTTAAATAAGTCCAATTTGTGGACTCATCAACATCCCAACTTAAACTTCTGCTTGTCCTCAAGCAAACTTAAGTTGAGTAGTTCAAAAATGGTGTCTCAAACAGTGCTACACAAGACTCAATCATTAATGCGCACAACAAGACTCAATTTACTTTTGCAAGGATCAATTGTCTACTCAAAGATTCAAGTTGTGACACACCATTACCAAAGATTCTCATGCTCGCAATACTAGCTACTTGTGCAAGTTCAAGGTCAACAAAAATGCCCACACATAAAAGATGATTCCATATTTACACACAAAATTTAATCAATTCAAGATCAAGAATCAGATGCAACGCTCACTCTCAAAAACAAGGAACACAATGCATGTCTTCACCCATAGGTTTGCCCTTATTTTCCAATCAACTTTCGATTCGACTTACTCAAGATCAAAAAGGTCTTTCTAAGGCTTGTAATGGGGATAAGTGTAAAGGTATGGTCATTTAGGTTCAGTGACTTCTTCCTCTTGAGATGTAGTACTCTCAAGCCATTCTCTTCATTTCCTTTATCAATTCTTTTTCTAGTAGTTCTAAGTCATCTTTTTATTCACCTCCATGGATTGCTTGGAAACCCAATTTCTTTTGTACTTTATTCCACAGTTTTTTTTTGGGTTTCCATCGTTCTGCAACACCATGGGTTAAGGGGACTTTTCTTGCACTTCTTGACTTTTCCTTTCCCTTTTTCGCCGCACCCCAACTTATGCCTAAGTTGGATAATTGTTAAACCACAAATCAAGAAGATTATAGGTAGTGGGTCAAGTAATGTCTAGGGTTCATCAATGTCCTTCCAAAGAAAGGTAATGCTCAAAGGGTGTTCAAAAGAGTTTCACACGCTCACGGGTTGGCCACAAAAGAAGTATATGTCAAATTTGGTTCACACTGTTTAAAGTTGCCTAAGATCATTTAAAAAGGACACATTTCTAAATCAATCAGACTAATAGGACAAATTCTAGGTTTATTCATTCATGGTTCAAATCAAGCTAATCACACAAGGCATCGACACTTAAAGCAAACAAGACTACGCACTTTCGCTAGTGTGCAATGGTCATTACAAGAGAAACAATTCGATAAACTATTAATCACAATGAGATGCAAAGAGTTCACATATTGTTTATGCAACTTCATTTGGCCTCATCGTAGCCGTGCATTCATGTTCGTTCAATTGAGAGCACTATTAAAGTCATCAGTATTGATCGAAACCGAGACTCAATTTTTAGCAAAAGAGCAGCCACATTCAACCCGCGAAAGGTGGCAAAAATGTGCGAAAAATTCAAAATTTTTTGAAAGGGTCAAAATCATTTTGCAATTAAAAATAAGCGGAGCCACAAGCTCAAACAATCGCAAAGTAGTTTTAAAAACACAATTAAAAATAGATAACCCAAATGTACACCAAACCACAAGTATCTGAAACAAACAAAACACGGTGGGCCTCACCCTCCACAATTAAAAAAATATTTGATTTCAAATATATAACTATAATCCAAAGGTCAAATTAAAGAAAGACAGAGACAGGGCTAGAAAATAATCCTGGTTAGGTAGCTGTTTTTAGTTGAACTCCTTCAACAGATGTCTCGTAAAGCAGAAGGTATGTTGGGAATGTTTGGTGCATTGCCGAGTGATTCATAAAGCTCAGTGCAGTTTTTCTTAGCATTACAATACACCTATCTTCAACCCACACTCTCGAGTGATTAATCAGCTACCTTTTTGTGCGTTATCTTGCAACTTATCTAATTCGTTCCAATTTGATTACAGCGCTTTGACTTCTGAGATTCGGCACTTCGCCAAACAAATATTTACTTCGCCGAGTTTTATAGCACTTCTCAGCTGCTGTGGTTGTTCAAACGGAAGTGATCACCGGGGACGCCAATCAGGTGGGATAATCACCGAAACCTTCCTAAGCTCACCGAGTTTTATAGACTCGACGCTCACAGGTTCTCTGAGTCAAACAGTGAAATAGCATTGATCAATGGTGTCTTCGGCGATTCACCAACTAGGTCTGTTGCTCACCATTCTGCACCTCTTTGGCACCTACCACACTTCAATGTGCAATACTAAGCCATTATTATTTTACTAGTATGCAAATATAAGGTAATATAGGGTTTTGGGTTGCCTCCAAACAACGCCTGAGTTAACGTCGCGGCACGACGTAAGTCAAAGACTACTCTTCGTCCTTAGAATCACCCGTGGTGTAATTAGGTAAATCTTCGGAGAACGGAGGATAGTGACCCATCATCAAATGGGTGAGTTTATCATTCTGCAGCTGAATGGTCATGGAGTTTGAAGTAGTTACTTCGTTTAGCATATCAATGTTGTCCTTCATGTCATTCTTTTCTTGTCATTCTCATCAAGTTTTTGTTGGATGAGTGAGGAGGTATCGTTACTTTGCACACTCTCATGCCTCTATCCCTGTTTGCATTCTCGAATGGTGATGTTATTTTCCTTCTCCCTGGCTTGCTCTTCCAATCCCGTCACCCGTTTGGATAGAACATCTACTTGTGCCACCAGTTTATCCCATTCATATTTCTTTTGGGCTTTTTTGTTTGTTTCAGCCATTTTATCAAGTAGTGTTGCAACGACTACATAGGGTTATTTTAGAATTCCGCCTTTAAAGAGGTGCTCAGCTATGCTTCGATTATTGTGTTCGAGACCCTGATAGAAGCAATCCAGCAGTGTCTTTGTCACGACCCAAGCCTAGGGCCTAGACGTGACATGGCGAATGAGGAACCCGAAGGAACCCCAAACAAGCCTCTCAAACTTGTCATCACACTTCATCGGTCGCGGAAGTACAATCAACATTAATTAACGGGAAATAGGGACTAAGGGCAAACCATTTCAAAATGACATCATAGAACAAGAGTCAAGCTCATTTACAAAATACTTGTCCAACGCACACCTCTACATACATAGATAGGACGGGGGCCATGACATACTACCGGCTCCCCTCATAGTCAAAATACAATTGCAAGCTAAAGTCTCAAAACATAGGAGTAGGAAACATAACATAGCCCTCGAATCATTGAGGACTCACCAACAAACTCGGATAAGCACCGTACTAGCCACGTGAATGGAGAGAAGGATCAAGAGTAGCTCCGGTCCCTACATGGTGACATCATGTAGGCAAAATATGCGTTAGTACTTGGAATGTACTAAGTATGCGGGGTGCAACACAACAATAGACAAGGACACAATCGAAATACAAGAAATAGTTTCATAGGCATTATGAATAACAATATGAGGATGCATGATCAAAGTGAAGTCAAAACATGTTTAAGTAAATCTATACTAATAGTAGATATCATATGTGTATGCATGATCCAACCAATCTATAACCCCAACTTAGGATGGGGGATGCCGTTCACACCCGGACACCCTGGTGGCAAGGTATAAACCCCTCACATGGTTGATGTTGGTCACACCCCAAGCATCCTAGGTGGTGAGATATAAACCTCTCACATGGTTGATGTTGGTCACACCCCAAGCATCCTAGGTGGTGAGATATAAACCTCTCACATGGTTGTCCGGTTCTTTTCCCCCGGACCGGGCATGGTCATGCAACACTTTATATAGGAAATTCCCATTAGGCTCTAATGCAATCTCACGTATGGAATGAACATATACACAAGCTTAGTTTGTCATCAACACATCTCTGGATTGCCATACATCTCATAACTCAAGCTTTAAAGCATCGATTCATCAATTCTCCATAGTTGGACATTTTGTCAAACACCTTGAAGGCATGTAATGGAATCAAAGAGCATGGAAAATAGGGTAGTAATTATGCAGCCAAACCAGTGAACAACCTACAACAACACCTTTTAACACCCACAATACCACATGAAAATCTCCACATCCATTCCAAATTTAGATTCAAGTTCTAGAGTCACAACATGCTCAAAACAATCACTTTTCATGTTTAAAATTCAATGTGCAGGAAATTATTACAAAGAACAAGACTAATTTATGAATCTTAACTTAAACCATGAATTAGTGAGTAGAATAGAGTCTAGGCACTATGGGTGGAAGGACCCATGAGTTCAACACCACATACCTTGAGTTCTTATGAAGGTCTTGAGAGTGTCTTCAATGGAAGCTTGGAACTTGGAGCAAGAGTCTCTTCAATCTTGAGGAAGGTTTTGGATTAGGGTTCTTGAGAGAACTTGAGAGAAAATGTGTCTAAGTATGGGAGAGGTGTTTTGGGAAATGTTTTAGAGATGGGAATTGAACTAATGGTATATAGGAAATAACATATGCCCTTTGGAAAAATGGTCCAACACTTAGAAAAAAAAATGAGGCGGGTGAACAGTAAAAACGCTCACTGGAAATTGCATTTCCTGCCGGACAGATTTTACGAAAATGGGCATAACTTCTTCGTCCGAACTCCGAATGAGGTGAAACGAAGTGCGTTAGGTAGCTAACTCAAAGGGCTTTCCATGGATATGTTATGGGCCACCCAATTATTTGTGTGCTAGGAGATATGACCCTCCAAAGTAGACCCTCGAAAAAGGCTTCACTTGGAAATTTCGGATTTTGATACGGTTGCTCTAAAATTTGGGTTAGACCCATTTCCCACTCAATTTGACCCCCTAAACAAGAATATGAAGTCGGATTTTCGAAAAACGAAACGGATTTTTTTTGATATAGCTAAACAAGTTTCCGGTAACTTCCGAAGCACATTTTTAAGAACCTTTTGGGTCATTTCAATATCTCCCCCTTGGGAACATTCGTCCCCGAATGTGGAAGAGACGTACAAGGCAAGACTTAGTAAGAACATATCAGCCCCAACATGAATGCAAAAATTTTATTTAAACATCACTTCAAGATTTCAAAACTTAGTGTAAAGCATCCATAACTCATCAATTTAAACATATATGCACATTAATGATTCAGGGGCTGAAATGTAAGACTCAATGGAGTACAAAGGACTTGATTTAATACCTTAGGCTTGAGTGGAGTTGAATAGATAAGGATAACGTCTTTGCATGTCCGCTTCGGCCTCCCAAGTAGCACTCTCCACTTGTTGATTTCTCCAAAGCACCTTAACGGACGCCACTTCTTTGTTCCTCAACCTTTTAACTTGTCTATCTAAGATCTGAACCGGGACTTCTTCATACGTCAAATTATCTTCTACAACACCCACAACCTCAAGAGGTACAATAGCGTTAGGATCACCAACACATTTCCTCAACATCGATACATGGAATACCGGATGAACTAATTCCATCTCCTTGGGCAACCCCAACTCATAGGCTACTTTACCAACCCTTCTTATTATCTCATAAGGACCGACATACCTAGGACTTAATTTCCCCTTCTTACCAAAACGAACCACACCTTTCATTGGAGAAACTTTCAAATAAACCCAATCACCCACTTTGAATTCAAGATCCCGTCTCCTCACATCGGCATAAGACTTTTGACGACTTTGGGCTGTTTTCAACCTCTCCCTAATCATCCTTACCTTCTCAAGAGCATCCATGACCAGATCCGGACCCAACAAGGCCACCTCTCCAACTTCAAACCACCCAACCGGTGACCTACACCGTCTACCATAAAGTGCCTCAAAAGGAGCCATACCGATACTAGAATGATAACTATTGTTGTATGCAAATTCAATCAAAGGAAGATGATCATCCCAACTACCTTTCAACTCCAATACACAAGCTCTAAGCATATCCTCCAAGGTTTGAATTGTTCTTTCGGCTTGGCCATCCGTTTGAGGGTGGAAGGCCGTGCTAAGCTTTACCTTTGTACCAAGACCCCTTTGGAATGACTTCCAAAAGTGAGAAGTGAATTGGGCACCACGATCCGAGATGATAGACAAAGGAATCCCATGCAACCTTACCAATTCATGAATGTACAACTTGGCATACTCTTCAGCCCCGTAAGTAGTTTTAACCGGTAGGAAATGAGCCGACTTTGTCATCCGATCAACCACCACCCAAACCGAATCAAAGCCTCTTCTAGCCTTGGGTAAGCCCACTACAAAATCCATGTTGATTTCTTCCCACTTCCAAGTAGGTATCTCAATGTCTTGAGTTAGGCCACCCGGCCTTTGATGTTCGGCCTTGACTTGTTGACAACTATGGCAACCCGAAACAAATTTTGCAATGTCCTTCTTCATACCGCCCCACCAATACACATCCCTCAAGTCTCTATACATCTTTGTTGACCCCGGATGAATAGAATAAAAAGAATTATGAGCCTCATCAAGGATTCTTTCCCTCACACCATCCACACAAGGAACACATAATCTACCTTGGTACCTAAGGGCACCATCTCCCCCTTGGGAGAAAACCTCCACCTTACCACTACTCACCGAAGCCTTTAATTCTACCAAAGAAGGATCAAGATCTTGCTTGACTATCACCTCATCAACCAAGGAAGACCTTGAACCATCAACAACAACTACTCCTCCACTATCCACCCCTTCTAACCTAACTCCCAATTTGGCCAACCGATGGACCTCCTTAGCCAACTCTTTACTACCTTCCTCCACATGAGCCAAGCTACCCATGGACACTCTACTCAATGCATCCGCCACCACATTAGCTTTCCCCGGATGATAGTGAACACTCATATCATAATCCTTAAGGAATTCTAACCACCTCCTTTGTCTCAAGTTAAGATCTTTTTGCGTGAACACATATTGGAGATTCTTATGGTCGGTGAAGATATCAACATGCACCCCATACAAATAATGACGCCAAATCTTTAAAGCAAAAACCACGGCGGCCAATTCAAGATCATGGGTTGGGTAATTTTTTTCATGAACCTTAAGTTGCCTAGAAGCATAGGCTATAACCTTACCACTTTGCATCAACACACAACCCAAACCAATACGGGAAGCATCACAATAAACAACAAAACCTTCTAACCCATCCGGAAGTGACAAAATAGGAGCGGACACAAGCCTTTCTTTCAAAGTTTGGAAGCTTTCCTCACACTCATCCGACCACACAAATTTAGCCTTCTTTTGAGTCAACTTAGTCATAGGAGAAGCAAGAGAAGAAAACCCTTCCACAAATCTCCTATAATAACCCGCTAAACCCAAGAAACTCCTTATATCCGACGGGGTCAAAGGTCTAGGCCAATTCCTAATAACATCGGTCTTCTTAGGATCCACCTTAATACCATCCCCCGACACCACATGGCCTAGGAAAGCAACTTCCTTCAACCAAAACTCACACTTTTCATATTTAGCGTACAACTTCTCTTCCCTCAATCTTTGGAGTACAACCCTCAAGTGACCCTTGTGCTCTTCCTCACCCCGAGAATAGATCAAGATGTCATCTATAAACACCACCACAAAAGAATCAAGGTAGGGTTTGAAAACCCTATTCATCAAATCCATAAAGAGAGCCGGAGCATTAGTCAACCCGAAAGACATCACCACAAACTCATAGTGCCCATACCTAGTACGAAAGGCCGTCTTGAGAATATCACACTCCCTCACCTTCACTTGATGATACCCTGACCGAAGATCAATCTTAGAGAAGTGACTAGCCCCATGCAATTGGTCAAATAAATCGTCAATCCTTGGAAGAGGATACCTATTCTTGACGGTGACCCTATTAAGTTGTCGATAATCAATACACATTCTAAGAGACCCATCTTTCTTCTTCACAAACAAAACCGGAGCACCCCAGGGAGAATGACTAGGTCTAATAAACCCCTTCTCTAACAAATCTTTTAATTGCTCTTTCAACTCTTTCAACTCCGCCGGGGCCATACGGTAAGGGGGGATAGAAATAGGTTGAGTATCGGGAAGGAGGTCTATACCAAGATCTATCTCCCTTTCGGGAGGGACACCGGGAAGGTCTTCTGGGAAGACATCTAGAAACTCATTAACAACCGGAATAGACTCAATAGGAGGGACTTTAGACTCCACATCATTGACTCTCACAATATGGTACAAGCACCCTTTGGAAATCAACCTATGGGCTTTAATGCAAGAAATGAATTTCCCCTTCACCACAACATCCCGGCTCTCCCACTCAAGGACGGGTTCATTAGGAAATCGGAACTTGACTTTACGAGTCCTACAATCAATAGAAGCATAATATGCATGCAACCAATCCATCCCAAGAATAACATCAAAATCCACCATGTTCAACTCAACAAGATCACAAGGCAACAACTTATTTAATATGCAAACCGGACAATTTCTATACACTTTTCTAGCAACAATAGAGACACCAATGGGAGTGGATACTTCATATGACTCATGCAACAATTCCGACTCGACATGAAATTTTCTAGCAACTAAGGGGGTAACAAAGGAAAGGGTGGCACCCGGATCAATCAAAGTATAAACATCAAGATCAAAGATTTGCAACATACCGGTCACCACATCCGGAGTCTCATTAACACCTTGTCTACCATGCAAAGCATAAAATCGATTGTCCCTTGGGGCACCACTTTGAGAAGCACCTCTACCCAAAGGAGTAGTGTTAGCACTTCGGACCTTGTTGCGGATCTTGGGACATTCAAACCTCTTATGACCCACTTCTCCACATTCAAAGCAAGCACCCGAACCCTTCATGCAAGGACCACCATGCTTCCTCCCACACTTAGGGCATACATCCATAGAACCCACTTCACCTCCCCCTTGAGGTCTAGGAACATTGATAGCAAATCCCCGGTTGACATGAGGGTTTCCTCGGCCTTGATGAAATCTAGCACCCTTAGGGAACCTATTCTCCAATCGGGCCCTCTTGGCCTCGTGCCCCCTTCTCTTCCTCAATTTCTCCTCCTCCATTTGCTCGGCATAAGTCATCAACCGAGACAAATCCATATCTCCAATGAGCATAGCGGACCGACACTCCTCACTAACCAAGTCGGATACACCCATCACAAATTTGTTCATCCTCGACCTAGAGTCGGCCACCAAGTGAGGTGCATACTTGGAGAGTTGGACAAATTTGAGGGCATACTCCCTCACACTCATAGCTCCTTGCTTCAAGTTCATGAACTCCACCAACTTTGCCTCCCTAAGCTCAAGAGGGAAGAACCTATTAAGGAAAGCAAGTTTAAACTCCTCCCACAACACCACATAGCCATTACCTTTCTCACCCTTCCATTGATCAAACCAAATTTGAGCAACCCCCTTGAGTTGGTAGGCCGCCAATTCCGCCTTCTCACAAGCACCAACATCCATAATGGTCAAGATTTTGCATACCTCATCGATGAACTCTTGCGGGTCCTCATCCACCTTTGAACCATGGAAGACCGGAGGGTTCATCCTCATGAAATCTCTCACCCTTTCCCCCGGGGTGGTAGTTCGAGGAGCTTGGGCTCCTTGTTGCACTTGGTTAGCTACCACTTGTGCAAGCATGGTGAGTGCATCACGGAGCTCACCATTGGTGGGTGGCTCTTCCGGTGATCGGGCCCGTCTTCCCCTCATGTTTGGCATGATGATCTAGCAATCCAAAGAACAAGCGTTAGGGAGGAATCACCTTATCGCACTCTAAGCACGACATAGAACATGAAGAAGGGAAACCTTTCCTAAAACGTTTTGTAGCCTCCCATTCATAGTCGTGGCGCGCTTCACAACCATGATTAGGACTCTACTCAACGCGGTGTGTTGGACTCCGAGGATTTAACAACCTAGTGCTCTGATACCAAGCTTGTCACGACCCAAGCCTAGGGCCTAGACGTGACATGGCGAATGAGGAACCCGAAGGAACCCCAAACAAGCCTCTCAAACTTGTCATCACACTTCATCGGTCGCGGAAGTACAATCAACATTAATTAACGGGAAATAGGGACTAAGGGCAAACCATTTCAAAATGACATCATAGAACAAGAGTCAAGCTCATTTACAAAATACTTGTCCAACGCACACCTCTACATACATAGATAGGACGGGGGCCATGACATACTACCGGCTCCCCTCATAGTCAAAATACAATTGCAAGCTAAAGTCTCAAAACATAGGAGTAGGAAACATAACATAGCCCTCGAATCATTGAGGACTCACCAACAAACTCGGATAAGCACCGTACTAGCCACGTGAATGGAGAGAAGGATCAAGAGTAGCTCCGGTCCCTACATGGTGACATCATGTAGGCAAAATATGCGTTAGTACTTGGAATGTACTAAGTATGCGGGGTGCAACACAACAATAGACAAGGACACAATCGAAATACAAGAAATAGTTTCATAGGCATTATGAATAACAATATGAGGATGCATGATCAAAGTGAAGTCAAAACATGTTTAAGTAAATCTATACTAATAGTAGATATCATATGTGTATGCATGATCCAACCAATCTATAACCCCAACTTAGGATGGGGGATGCCGTTCACACCCGGACACCCTGGTGGCAAGGTATAAACCCCTCACATGGTTGATGTTGGTCACACCCCAAGCATCCTAGGTGGTGAGATATAAACCTCTCACATGGTTGATGTTGGTCACACCCCAAGCATCCTAGGTGGTGAGATATAAACCTCTCACATGGTTGTCCGGTTCTTTTCCCCCGGACCGGGCATGGTCATGCAACACTTTATATAGGAAATTCCCATTAGGCTCTAATGCAATCTCACGTATGGAATGAACATATACACAAGCTTAGTTTGTCATCAACACATCTCTGGATTGCCATACATCTCATAACTCAAGCTTTAAAGCATCGATTCATCAATTCTCCATAGTTGGACATTTTGTCAAACACCTTGAAGGCATGTAATGGAATCAAAGAGCATGGAAAATAGGGTAGTAATTATGCAGCCAAACCAGTGAACAACCTACAACAACACCTTTTTAACACCCACAATACCACATGAAAATCTCCACATCCATTCCAAATTTAGGTTCAAGTTCTAGAGTCACAACATGCTCAAAACAATCACTTTTCATGTTTAAAATTCAATGTGCAGGAAATTATTACAAAGAACAAGACTAATTTATGAATCTTAACTTAAACCATGAATTAGTGAGTAGAATAGAGTCTAGGCACTATGGGTGGAAGGACCCATGAGTTCTACACCACATACCTTGAGTTTTTATGAAGGTCTTGAGAGTGTTTTCAATGGAAGCTTGGAACTTGGAGCAAGAGTCTCTTCAATATTGAGGAAGGTTTTGGATTAGGGTTCTTGAGAGAACTTGAGAGAAAATGTGTCTAAGTATGGAAGAGGTGTTTTGGGAAATGTTTTAGAGATGGGAATTGAACTAATGGCATATAGGAAATAACATATGCCCTTTGGAAAAATGGTCCAACACTTAGGAAAAAAAATGAGGCGGGTGAACAGTAAAAACGCTCACTGGAAATTGTCTTTCCTGCCGGACAGATTTTACGAAAATGGGCATAACTTTTTCGTCCGAACTCCGAATGAGGTGAAACGAAGTGCGTTAGGTAGCTAACTCAAAGGGCTTTCCATGGATATGTTATTGGCCACCCAATAATTTGTGTGCTAGGAGATATGACCCTCCAAAGTAGACCCTCGAAAAAGTCTTCACTTGGGAATTTTGGATTTTGATACGGTTGCTCTAAAATTTGGGTTAGACCCATTTCCCACTCAATTTGACCCCCTAAACAAGAATATGATGTCGGATTTTCCAAAAATGAAACGGATTTTTTTTTTATATATATATAGCTAAACAAGTTTCCGGTAACTTCCGAAGCACATTTTTAAGAACTTTTTGGGTCATTTCAGTCATATCAGGCATTCCATGAGATGGGTATGTCTGTACAATTGCTTTGAATCTCCGCCACAATTCTGAAATTGTCTCCTCCCCTGCCTATTTGAACGGCAGTAGGTTATCCCTGAAGTTCAATAGCTTCAGAAGAGGATGATCTATGTGATATCCATAGTGCTCATCCATTTTTGTTTCTCTGTGTTGGTCATCACACAAGCAAAACAAAACTACAACTAAGATTAGTAAAGTTAAAACTAAGAAAAACCAAGAATTCTACTTAACTAAGAATTCTCAAATAACACCACTCCCCGGCAGCGGCGCCATTTTGATACTTATCGTGACCAACGACACTAACCTACGATATGAATGTCTACGATCGACAATAATATATTAACCCAACTAAAGGTTGGGGTCGTGTCCCAAGGGAGTGGTTTTGAGAATTGATAGAAAAATAAAATTTAATTCTAACTAGTTGTAGCTAAAAATATTAACGATTAAAAACATAATAAATCAAAGGGATTTAACACAAAAGTGTCGAATATCGATTTGGAGGTTTAATCACAAGTAGTATAAACAGCGAAAATAACAAGAAAATCAAGTATGGGTAAGTGTTCTTGGGGTGTGACCGCAATACAATTTGAGATAAATCGTTGGGTACGTACTTTCGATAGGAATTTTGTAAGATAATAGAGACTAGGCTAAGCTTTAGATGGAAATAAGTTCCCCTCTCGGGCAACTTACCCCATTTCAAATACGTTCCTCTCGGACATCCATTTGCCGCATGAAGGCCAGCCTACGCCTTACCCCACTCACTCTCTCGAGCTAAGTGTTAGGATAAGGGATTAGGGCTCATCCTCTAGGGCTGAACTTCATGTTGACCCACTCCTTAGACCATCAGTCTAGTGGTCTTGGTTTTCCGACCTCCCTCTCGGGCAAGTTGAAAACACATGGGTTGTTTTGTATTTGCAACTACAAACCCATTAAATTAAACCACAACCACTAGGTGAAATCACCATTAAAATACATCTAACCTATCAGCAAGCAAGACCCAACAACAATATCAACACATATTTACTAAATCACACCCCAAGAATGGGGGTTTTTAGCCGCAAATCAAGAAATAACAAAACACAACTAAAATGATAATAAAATCAAATGGGTATAAGTAATTAAACATTGATTTAAGAAAAGGAAGAAGAATGGAGAAGACCCACTTCCAACTTGGGGAAGATGAAATCCTTCTTTCTTCAAGTCTCCCTCAAAACCCTCTCCAAACTTGAGAGAGAAATATCCTAGAAAGTACAATTCTATTCTGAAAATGATAATAATAATTCGATTCCCTAAAATTAATAAATTGCAATAATAATTCGATTCCCTAAAATTAATAAAGAGTTAAGTATTTATAGACTTCAGAAATTAGTGTTGGCGGATCGCTTGGCGAGGTTAGTCGATGTCGCCGAATGACTCGGCGACTCGCCCTTCTTATATTTCATCATCGTTTGGTTCATCCCTTCAGCATCTTCATGTTCTGGACCATTGGGTGGTATGGTACGGCTTCGCAGAACTATTCGGTGAAGCATCGACTGCTTCTTTCATCGCCTTTTTTATCCTTCTCCTTCAGGGCTTTGCGTATTGGAAAAAAGGGCGGAGTGCATCCCTTCAGAGAATCGCCAAGTGTGCTTGGCGATGCTCAGGCTTCAGCTTCTTCGTTCTTTTCAGCCTTTTTGTTCCTTTATGTGCCTAAGTGTCCATGTTTCCACTAAAACTTCAAATAAATGAAACTTAAGAGTTTTCATCAGATATTGAGAAAAAGTAAGCATATGAGGGCACTATTTCTATCAAAATAAAGCCCTAAATGAGTCCAATTTGTGGATTCATCAACACCCCCAACTTAAACTTTTGCTTGTCCTCAAGCAAACTTAAGTTCAGCCGTTCAAAAAGAGTGTCTCAAACAGTGCTACACAAGACTAAATCATGAATGCACACAACAAGACTCAATTTACTTATGAAAGGATCAATTGTGTACTCAAAGATTCAAGTTGTGACTCACCATTACCAAACATTCTCATGCTCGCAATTCTTGCTACTTGTGCAAGTTCAATCTCAACAAAAAGGCCCGCACATAAAAGATGATTCCATATTTACACACACAAGTTATTCAATTCAAGATCAAGAATCAGATGCAACGCTCACACTAAAAAACGAGGAACACAATGCATGTTTTCACCCATAGGTTTGCCCTTATTTTCCAATCGACTTTCGATTCGGCTTACTCAAGATCAAAGTGGTCTTTCTAAGGCTTGTAATGGGGATGAGTGCAAAGGTATGGTCCTTTAGGATCAGTGACTTCTTCCTCGTGAGATGTGGTACTCTCAAGGCATTCCCTTCTTTTCATTTATCAATTCTTTTTCTAGTGCTTCTAAGTCATCTTTTTATTCACCTCCATGATTGCTTGGAAACCCAATTTCTTTTGTACTTTATTCCACAGTTTTTTTTTGGGTTTCCATCGTTCTGCAACACCATGGGTTAAGGGGGACTTTTCTTACACTTCTTGACTTCTCCTTTTCCTCTTTCATCATACCCCTTTGGCCTAAGTTGGCTATTTGCTAAACCCAAATCAAGAGGATTATTGGTAGTGGGTCAAAAAAGGTCTAGGGTTCATCAATGTTATTCCAGAAAAAGGTCAGGCTCAAAGGGTGTTAAAAAGATTTTCACACGCTCACGGGTAGGCCACAAAAGAGGTATATGTCAAATTTGGCTCACACTCTTTAAAGTTGACTAAGATCATTTCAAGAGGACACCTTTCTAAATCATTCAGAATAACATGACAAATTCTAGGTTTATTCATGCATGGTTCAAAGAAAGCTAATCACACAAGGCATCGACACTTAAAGCAAACAAGACTACACACTTTCGCTAGTGTGCAATGGTCATTACAAGAGAATCAATTCGATAAACTGTTAATCGCAATGAGATGCAAAGAGTTCACATATTATTTATGCAACTTCATTTGCCCTCATTGTAGCCGTACATTCATGTTCGTTCAATTGAGGGCACTATTCAAGTCATCGGTATTGATCAAAATTGAGACTCAATTTTTTGCAATAGAACAGCCATATTCAACTCGCAAAGGGTGGCAAAAATGTGCAAAAAATTTAAAAAAAATCAGAAGGGTCAAAATCATTTTGCAATTAAAAATAAGAGGAGCCACAAGCTCCAACAATCGCAAAGAAGTTTTAAAAACATAATTAAAAACAGATAACCCAAATGTACACCATAACACAAGTATCCGAAACAAGCAAAACACGATGGGCCTCACCCCACCACAATTAAAAAAAACATTTCTCCTCAAATATATATCAATAATCCAGAGGTCAAATTAAAGAAAGACAGAGATAGGGCTAGAGAATAATCCTAGTTAGGTAGTTGTTTCAAGTTGGAGTCCTTCAACGGATGTCTCGTAAAGCAGAAGGTATGTTGGGAACGTTTGGTGCATTGCCGAGTGATTCATCAAGCTTTGTACAGCTTTTCTTAGCATTGTAATACGCCTATCTTCAACCCACGCTGTCGAGTGATCAATCAACTATCTTTTTGTGTGTAGGCCTGCAACTTATCTAGTTCGTTCCAATTTGGTGACAGTGCTTTGACTTCTGAGTGATTCGGCACTTTGCCAAACAAATTTTTACTTCACCGAGTTTTACAAAACTTGTCAGCTACTGTGGATGTTCAAACAACGGTGATCACCGGGGACGCCAATCAGGAGGGTGAATCGCCGAAACCTTCCAGAGCTCACCGAGTTTTACAGACTCGAGGCTCATAGGCTCCCCTGAGTCAAATGGTGAAATAGCAATGATCACCAGTATCTTCGGCGATGCGCCAACTAGGTCTGTTGCTCGCCATTCTACACCTCTTTGGCACCTACCACACTTCAATATGCAAGAGTAAGCCACAATTATTTTACTAGTATGCAAATATAAGGTAATATGGGGTTTTGGGTTGCCTACCAAACAGCGCCTGAGTTAACGTCGCGGCACGACGTAAGTCAAAGACTACTCTTCGTCCTCAGAATCACCTGTGGTGTAATTAGGTGAATCATCAACGAACAGAGGATAGTGACCCGTCATCAAATGGGTGAGTTGAGCATCCTGCAGCTGAATGGTCATGGAGTTCGAAGTAGTTACTTCGTTTTGCATATCAATGTTGTCCTTCATGTCATTCAGTTGCTTGTCATGCTCATCAATTTTTTGTTGGATGAGTTAGGAGGTATCGTTACTTTGCACACCCTCATTCCTTTTTCCCTGTTTGCACTCTCGAAGGGAGAAGTTATTTTCCTTCTCCCTGGCTTGCTCTGCCAATTCCGTCACCCGTTTGGATAGAACATCTACTTTTGCCACCAGTTTATCCCATTCATATTTCTGTTGGGCTTCTTTGTTTATTTCAACCATTTTATCAAGTAGTGTTGCAATGACTACATAGGGTTAGTTTAGCATTCCGCCTTTAAAAAGGTGCTCAGCAATGCTTCTATTTTTGGGTTTTAGACCCTGATAGAAGCAATCCTGCAGAGTCTCATCTGGAATTCCATGAGATGTGATTGTTTGAACAATTGCTTTTAATCGTCGTCAGAATTCCGGAATTGTCTCCTCCCCTGCCTGTTTGAACGTCAGTAGGTTATCCTTGAGGTTCAATATGCGGAGCCACAAGCTAAAACAATCGCAAAGCAGTTTTAAAAACACAATTAAAACAGATAACCCTAATGTACACCAAAACACAAGTATCAGAAACATGCAAAACACGGCGGGACTCACCCCACCACAATTAAAAAAAAAATATTTGTCCTCAAATATATAACAATAATCTAGAGGTCAAATTAAAGAAAGACATAGATAGGGCTAGAGAATAATCCTGGTTAGGTAGCTATTTCAAGTTGGAGTCCTTCAACAAATATCTCGTAAAGCAGAAGGTATGCTGGGAACGTTTAGTGCATTGCCAAGTGATTCATCAAGCTCTGTGCAACTTTTGTTAGCATTCCAATACGCCTATCTTCAACCCACGTTCTCGAGTTATTAATCAGCTACCTTTTCGTGTATTGGCCTGCAACTTATCTAGCTCGTTCCAATTTGGTGACAACGCTTTGACATCTAAGTAATTCGGTGCTTCATTAAACAAATTTTTACTTCGCCGAGTTTTACAGAATTTCTCATCAGTTGTGGATGTACAAATGACAGTGATCACCGGGGACGCCAATCAGGTGAGCTAATCGCTGAAACCTTCCTGAGCTCACCGAGTTTACATACTCGAGGGTCAGAGGGTCTCCTAAGTCAAACGGTGAAATAGCATTGATCACCGGTGTCTTCGGCGATTCGCAAACTAAGGCTGCTGCTCGCCATTCTACACCTTTTTGGCACCTACCACACTTCAATCTGCAAGACTAATCCACTATTATTTTACTAGTACGCAAATATAAACTAATATGGGGTTTTGGGTTACCTCCCAAACAGCGCCTGAGTTAACGTCGCGGCACGACGTAAGTCAAAGACTACTCTTCGTCTACAGATTCACCCATGGTGTAATTAGGTTAATCTTCGGCGAATGGAGGATAGTGACCCGTCATCAAATGGGTGAGTTGAGCATCCTGCAACTGAATGGTCATGGAGCTCGAAGTAGTTACTTTATTTAGCATATCAATGTTGTCCTTCATGTCATTCAGTTTTTTATCATGTTCATCAAGTTTTTGTTGGATGAGTGAGGAGGTATCGTTACTTTGCACACCCTCATGTCTCTCTCCCTGTTTGCATTCTCGAAAGGAGAAGTTATTTTCCTTCTCCCTGGTTTGTTCTTCCAATCCCGTCACCCGATTGGATAGAACATCTATTTGTGCCACCACATTATCCCATTCATATTTCTTTTGGGCTTCTTTGTTTGTTTCAGCCATTTTATCAAGTAGTGTTGCAACGACTACATAGGGTTATTTTAGAATTCCGCCTTTAAAGAGGTGCTCAGTTATGCTTCGATTATTGTGTTCGAGACCCTGATAGAAGCAATCCAATAGTGTCTTATCAGGCATTCCATGAGATGGGCATGTCTGCACAATTTCTTTGAATCTCCACCACAATTCCAAAATTGTTTCCTCCTCAGCCTGTTTGAACGTCAGTAGGTTATCCCTGAGGTTAAATAGCTTCAGAAGAGGATGATCTAGTGATATCCATAGTTCTCATCCATTTTTGTTTCTCTACGTTGGTCTTCACACAAGCAAAACAAAACTAAAACTAAAATTACTAAAGCTAAAACTAAGAAAAACCAAGAATTCTACTTAACTAAAAATTCCCAAATAACACAACTCCCCGGCAGCGGCGCCATTTTGATGCTTATCGTGACTAACGGCACTAACCTACGGTAACTGTATCTACGATCGTCAATAATATAGTAACCCAACTAAAGTTTGGGGTCGTGTTCCAAAGGAGTGGTTTTGAAAATTGATAGAAAAATAAAATTTAGTTCTAACTAATCGTAGCTAAAGATATTGACGAATAAAAACATAATAAATCAAAGGGGGTAACACAAAAGTATGAAATATCGATTTGGGGGTTTAATCACAAGTAGTATAAACAGCGAAAATAACAAGAAAATCAAGTATGGGGAAGAGTTCTTGGGGTGTGACCACAATACAATTTGAGATAAATCGTTGGGTACATACTTTCGATAGAAATTTTGCAAGATAATAGTGATTTGGCTAAGCTTTAGATGGAAATAAGTTCCCTCTCAGGAAACTTACCCCGTTTCAAATGTGTTTCTCTTGGACTCTCATATGCCGCATAAAGGTCAGCCTACGCCTTACCCCACTCACTCTCTCAAGCTTAGTGTTAGGATATACGACTAGGGCTCACCCTTTCGGGCTGAACCTCATGTCACCACTCCTTAGTCCATTACTCTACTGGTCTTGGTTTCGCGACCTCGCTCTCGAGTAGGCCGAAAACACATGGGTGATTTTGTATTTGTAACTATAAACCCAATAAATTAAACTACAACCACTAGGTGAAATCACCATTCAAATACGTCTAACCTATTAGCAAGCAAGACCCAACAACAATATCAACACATATTTGCTAAATCACACCCCAAGAATGGGTGTTTTTAGCCACACATCAAGAAATAACAAAATAAAACTAAAATGATAAAAAATCAAATGGGTATAATGAATTAAACCTTGATTTAAGCAAAGGAAGAAGAATGGAGAAGACCCACTTCCAACTTGGTGAAGATGAAATCCTTCTTTCTTCAAGTCTCCCACAAAACCCTCTCTAAACTTGAGAGAAAAATATCCTAAAAAGTACTATTCTATTCTGAAAATTATAATAATAATTTGACTCCCTAAAATTAATTAAGAGTTTAGTATTTATAGAATTCAAAAATTAGTGGTGTCGGATCGCTCGGCGAGGTTAGTCGATGTCGCCAAATGACTCGGCGACTCTCCTTTCTTCTATTTCATCGCCGTTTCGTGCCTGCCTTCAGCATCTTCACATTCTGGACCATTGGGCGGTATAGTACTGCTTCGTGGAACTATTCGGTGAAGTATCGACTGCTCCTTTCATCGACTTTTTTATCCTTCTCCTTCAGGGCTTCGCATACTGGAACAAACGGAGGAGTGCATCCCTTCGGCGAATCGCCAAGTGTACTTGGCGATGCTCAAGCTTCAGCTTCTTCGTTCTTTTCAGCTTTTTTGTTCCTTTTTGTGCCTAAGTGTCCATGCTTCCACTAAAATTTCAAATACCTTAAACTTAAGAGTTTTCATCAAATATTAAGACAAAGTAAGCATATGAGGGCACTATTTCTATCAAAATAAAGCCCTAAATGAGTCCAATTTTGTGGACTCATCAAAATAATAGTGTCTTAGCTTTATAGATTGAAGTGTAATAGGTGCCAAAGAGGTGCAGAATGGCGAGCAGCAGACTCAAGAGCTCGCCGAGTATACCTCTCTGCTTCTTCCTATTACTACATTCTCGAAGGGAGAATTTCTTTTCTTTCCCCTTGGTTTGTACCTCCAATTCCGTGACTCTGGTAGATATAGCATTCAACTGGGTAGCTAGTGCGTCCCGCTCCTACTTCTTTTTGGCTTTCTTTGTTGGCTTCTACCATGCCATCAAGGAGTTTTGCAACAACTTCATAGGGCTGGTGTAGCATACCGCCCTCACAAATTTGATCGACTATATCCCTATTCTCGGGTCCTAGACCCATGTAGAAGCACTCCAGTAGCCCCTTGTCTACCATCCCGTGAGAGGGGCATGGTTGTAGCACCGCTTGAAACTTCAGCCACTTTTCTTGAATAGTCTCATCCCCTTCCTGTTTAAAGGTCGGGATGTTGTAACATTCGACAATTTAAAATGAATATGAAGAAGCTTGAAATTGGAAGTAGTCATTTTTGGAAAAAAATTCAGAATCTGGAAATTCGGCCAAGTGTGGAAATCAGTGAGTTTTTGGCCAACTTTGAGTAGTCATAACTCCTAGATCAGGATGATCCAGGAGTAGTTCCAATTATGTTTGGAAAGCCCTTGGAACGATCTTTCCAACGCCACCGAGTTTGCTCGATTCCGAGTTCGTATGAGCGAGTAATGCCTTTTGAAAGTTGGGTAGTTGGCAGGGAGTCCGTCCGGAAATTTAAGGGCATTTTGGTCTTTTCACAAATCATTTCTTTTGAGGTTATATTATTGTGTTAGGCTAATTGTGGATCATTTTTGTTCCATTTTAAAAGAGTAAGAGTTAGGGTTCTTGAGTGAAGAAGAGAAGCAGAGAGAAAGAAGAGACGAAGAAGAAGTGGGAGCTAGGGTTGTGGATGCAAGACGTTTTCTTCATCAAATTTCTTGGGGAATCTTAGTAAAGGTATGGGAGTTCTTTATCTAGGGCAAGCTATCACCCTAGAGCCAATTTCAAATGGTTTTCAACTTTTCCAAAGTTTGTAAAAAAACCTAATTTCTACTCAAACTCATGGGTTCTTGCATGAAACGATTTCAAATTATAAGTTATGATATTATTGATGTTTATTTGATGTTTTAAGATGAAAAACTCCATGAATCCTTGTATTCTACAAAACCCCAAAATGTGTTTATGAAGTGGGTCTATTTCTATAAATTCAAAGTTGATGGAATTATGTGTAAAGTGAATTGTATTGATATCTCTTGTGTTGTTTAATGTTTATTCATGATTAATTGTTGATAATGGGTGAATTAAGGGTGGTAAGCCTTATGAGTGAAGTATTGGTGATTGCTTGGATTTTTGGTGATTTTGGCTATG
>NC_064288.1:32968921-33018373 GCF_019186545.1 Solanum stenotomum
TGACATGTCATGGCTATTTGATAGGTTTCTAAGTATTGAAGATGAAGACTTGGTGAGTCCTCATATATTCGAGGACAATACCCCATATGTTCTTTTATGTCTTTTTAGTATTGTTTAAGTTGTGTATGGGATTGGTCCCGAATTTTGTACTCTAAAGTATTAGATGGTTTTGAGACATCATGTATAAAGTCTAGAAAGTCTTCCGCTTGTTATTGTTTTTTTTTTAATGAAATGTTTTCTTGGTAAAGAAAGTTTTTAATTCCTTATGGTTTTAGTGTCTATGCGATGAATGAATGCTAAGAGGCTTGTATTAGACCTCTTCGAGGTCGAGTACGCCGGTTACGACTAGGGGGTGATCTCGGGTCGTGACAGAGGTTGTTTCTGATGTTCAAAGTTTCAGAAGGGGATGATCTGTGTGGTATCCATAATCGTTTTCCATCCTTAGTTCCCTGCTTTGATATTCAAACTAGCAAAACAAAACTACAATTTAGATTAGTAACACTAAAACTAGAAAGAATCAAAAATTTTATTAAACTACGAATTCCCAAATAACACCACTCTCAGACAGCGGTGCCATTTTAATGCTTATCATGACCAACGACACTAACCTACGGTATGAGTGTCTACGATCGTTGATAATATAGGAACCCAACTAAAGGTTGGGGTCGTCTCCCAAGGGAGTGGTTTTGAGAATTAATAGAAAAATAAATTTTAGCTCTAATTAGTCGTAGCTAAAGACATTAACCAGTAAAAACATAGTAAATTAAAGGGGGTGACACGAAAGTGCCAAATATCAATTGGGGGTTTTGTCACAAGTAGTAAAAATAACAAAAATAACAAAAATAACAATAAAATCAAGTATGGGGAAAAGTTATTGGGGTCTAACTGCAATACAAGTTGAGATAAATCGTTGGGTACATCCTTTCAATAGGAATTTTGCAAGATAATAGTGACTAGGCTAAGCTTTAGATGGAAATAAGTTCCATCTCGGGCAACTTACCCCGTTTCAAATGTGTTCCTCTCGGACACTCATATGCCGCATAAAGGCCAGCCTACGTCTTAACCCACTCACTCTCTCGAGCTGAGTGTTAGGATAAGGGACTAGGGCTCACCCTCTCGGGTTGAACCTCATGTTGACCCACTCCTTAGGCCATCAGTGTCACGACCCAAGCCTAGGGCCTAGACGTGACATGGCAAATGAGGAACCCGAAGGAACCCCAAACAAGCCTCTCAAACTTGTCATCACGCTTCATCGGTCGCGGAAGTACATTCAACATTTATTTAACGAGAAATAGGGACTAAGGGCAAACCATTTCAAAATGACATCATAGAACAAGAGTCAAGCTCATTTACAAAATACTTGTCCAACGCACACCTCTACATACATAGATAGGACGGGGCCATGACATACTACCGGCTCCCCTCATAGTCAAAATACAATTGCAAGCTAAAGTCTCAAAACATAGGAGTAGGAAACATAACATAGCCCTCGAATCATTGAGGACTCACCAACAACTCGGATAAGCACCGTACTAGCCACGTGAATGGAGAGAAGGATCAACAGTAACTCCGGTCCCTACATGGTGACATCATGTAGGCAAAATATGTGTTAGTACTTGGAATGTACTAAGTATGCGGGGTGCAACACAACAATAGACAGGGACACAATCGAAATACAAGAAATAGTTTCATAGGCATTATGAATAACAATATGAGGATGCATGATCAAAGTGAAGTCAAAACATGTTTAAGTAAATCTATACTAATAGTAGATATCATATGTGTATGCATGATCCAACCAATCTATAACCCCAACTTAGGATGGGGGATGCCGTTCACACCCGGACACCCTGGTGGCAAGGTATAAACCCCTCACATGGTTGATGTTGGTCACACCCCAAGCATCCTAGGTGGTGAGATATAAACCTCTCACATGGTTGATGTTGGTCACACCCCAAGCATCCTAGGTGGTGAGATATAAACCTCTCACATGGTTGATGTTGGTCACACCCCAAGCATCCTAGGTGGTGAGATATAAACCTCTCACATGGTTGTCCGGTTCTTTTCCCCCGGACCGGGCATGGTCATGCAACACTTTATATAGGAAATTCCCATTAGGCTCTAATGCAATCTCACGTATGGAATGAACATATACACAAGCTTAGTTTGTCATCAACACATCTCTGGATTGCCATACATCTCATAACTCAAGCTTTAAAGCATCGATTCATCAATTCTCCATAGTTGGACATTTTGTCAAACACCTTGAAGGCATGTAATGGAATCAAAGAGCATGGAAAATAGGGTAGTAATTATGCAGCCAAACCAGTGAACAACCTACAACAACACCTTTTAACACCCACAATACCACATGAAAATCTCCACATCCATTCCAAATTTAGATTCAAGTTCTAGAGTCACAACATGCTCAAAACAATCACTTTTCATGTTTAAAATTCAATGTGCAGGAAATTATTACAAAGAACAAGACTAATTTATGAATCTTAACTTAAACCATGAATTAGTGAGTAGAATAGAGTCTAGGCACTATGGGTGGAAGGACCCATGAGTTCAACACCACATACCTTGAGTTTTTATGAAGGTCTTGAGAGTGTCTTCAATGGAAGCTTGGAACTTGGAGCAAGAGTCTCTTCAATCTTGAGGAAGGTTTTGGATTAGGGTTCTTGAGAGAACTTGAGAGAAAATGTGTCTAAGTATGGGAGAGGTGTTTTGGGAAATGTTTTAGAGATGGGAATTGAACTAATGGCATATAGGAAATAACATATGCCCTTTGGAAAAATGGTCCAACACTTAGAAAAAAAAATGAGGCAGGTGAACAGTAAAAACGCTCACTGGAAATTTGCCTTTCCTGCCGGACAGATTTTACAAAAATGGGCATAACTTCTTCGTCCGAACTCCGAATGAGGTGAAACGAAGTGCGTTAGGTAGCTAACTCAAAGGGCTTTCCATGGATATGTTATTGGCCACCCAATAATTTGTGTTTTAGGAGATATGACCCTCCAAAGTAGACCCTCAAAAAAGGCTTCACTTGGAAATTTCAGATTTTGATACGGTTGCTCTAAAATTTGGGTTAGACCCATTTCCCACTCAATTTGACCCCCTAAACAAGAATATGAAGTTAGATTTTTGAAAAATGAAACGGATTTTTTATATATAGCTAAACAAGTTTCCGGTAAGTTCCGAAGCACATTTTTAAGAACTTTTTGGGTCATTTCAATCAGTCTAGTGGTCTTGGTTTCGCGACCTCCCTCTCGGGCAAGCCGAAAACACATGGGTGGTTTTGTATTTGCAACTACAAACCCATTAAATTAAACCACAACCACTAGGTGAAATCACCATTAAAATACATCTAACCTATCAGCAAACAAGACCCAACAACAATATCAACACATATTTGCTAAATCACACCCCAAGAATGGGGGGTTTTTGCCACACATCAAGAAATAACAAAATACACATAAAATGATACTAAAATCAAATGGGTATAAGAAATTAAACCTTTATTTAAGTAAAGGAAGAAGAATGGAGAAGACCCATTTCCAACTTGGGGAAGATGAAATCCTTCTTTCTTCAAGTCTCCCAAAACCCTCTCCAAACTTGAGAGAAAATATCCAAAAAGTACTATTCTATTCTGGAAATTAAAATTAATGTTCAACTCTTTAGAAATTAATAACAAGTTTAGTATTTATAGAGTTTAGAAAATAGTGCTGGCGGATCTTTTGGTGAGGTTAGTCGGAATCGCCGATTAAATCGGCAATTCACCCTTTGGGGTAGTTCGTCGCCATCTTCCACTAGCCTTCAGCGTCGTCGTGCTATGTGTCATTGGGCGGTTTAGTACTGCTTCGCGGAACTATTCGACGAAGCGTCGACTGCTACTTTCATCGCCTTTTTTATCCTTTTACATCAGAGCTTCGCATACTGGAACAAAAGGCGGAGTGCGTCCCTTTGGCGAGTCGCCAAGTGTGCTTGGTGATACGCAGGCTTCAGCTTCTTCATTCTTTTCAGCCTTTTTGTTCCTTTTTGCGCCTAAGTGTTCATGCTTCCACCAAAACTTCAAATACCTAAAACTTAAGAGTTTTCATCCGATATTGAGACAAAACAAGCATTTGAGGACACTATTTCTATCAAAATAAATTCCTAAATGAGTCCAATTTGTGGACTCATCAGGGATTTTCTCCAACTTGCTATCCTAAGAACTCTGTCGGATTCATCCTAACAAAGTCTCGCACTCTAGTTGTTGCTGACCCAACATTGGCATTTATCGGAACTAGAGCTCGCTGATTGTTCTGGTTGGCCACACTCTGAGCCAACATCTGAATGATGTTCCTGAACTCTTCATTCAACACTTCTTGATCAGGGACTGGAGGAGATGTGTTTGCATTCATGGCATTCGCATTCTTGGCGTTAGCTCTACGAGAAGGCATGATCGTTGAACCGTAGAATATCGGTTAGAACGGAATTAGATCATACCTTACGCACGATAAGAGTAACATGGAAATGAAGATTTTTCCTAAGACACTTTGTAGCCTCCTTCTCATTAGATGTGGTGCGCACTACACATCCATAAAAAGGACTCTACCTAGTGCGGCTTTTCAGACATCCTAGGAAACTTAAACTTAGTGCTCTGATACCAAGTTTTTCACGCCTCGAGACATCCCACGAGACGCGGACACAGGACCTAGGACCACAAGTAATCCCAAGCTAACCCTGTTGTCATGATCATGAGCATACTAAAGATAATAAACTGATGCGAAAGCTAAATCATAAATAAAATGAAAAGATGGGGAATACCCATATACTATAATTGAGATATATGAAAACTGATGAGTTTAATACAAAGAAGATATTAACTCAATACTAAGCTGAATTTAACTATGTCTGAAAATAGCCTCTAACTGACTAGAAATATTGGGATAGGCCCCAGCTAAGTCTAGCAAAACTGAAACTAAATGACTAAAAATTCTGAAAAGAAACTCATGACTATTGTCCTCGAAGAATAAGGACTCACCACTGATTCTGGTGAACTGGAGATCAGGAACCGATCTAAGCGTGATCTGGATGCTAAGAACCTGAACCTACATCACGAGAAGATGTAGTGCAGAGTATGTGTCAGTACTTTAAAGGTACTAAGCATACAGGATAGAATACAACTGAAATGACATATAACTAAACAAAGCAAATAAGCAATGATATAATTTGAACATGATATAGATACTGAATGCTGAGATAATTGAATGCAGTGACCAATTTATAACATGCTGAAACTGAATACTGGATATATTGATAAATGGTCAATGCAATAGAATCTGACTGAACTGTGGGAGCTACTAATAACAGATAATAAAACCACATGAACTAAATGTGGAGTCCGATTTATACGCCCCATCGAGAGGACCCAATATACCCTGCCAGAGGTATAGAGGCATGATGGCTTGATCACTGAAATGATGCCCACAGAGGGTACTTACAACCTATATGGCTAGTATTTTTGGGACTGTATGGGTACGTTGAACCCTAGTTTAACTCGGTATTATGCTACTCCCAATGGATTAAGTAATTAACACATTACGACTGAATTTTTGTAAGTTACTAGATAGCTCAAACTGAACATGCAAACTAAGAATACAACAATTAAACTGATATTGATGCATTAATAAGTGAGGCATGTATAACTGAATAACTGAAATATCTGACCTAGCATGTGTAATTCAAGAACTAAAGAAATACATAGCTAGAGTTCTAGAATTCATGTATTAAACTGAATATTAACGTACTAATCTGATTTGGAACGTGTAAATAACTAATTCATGAAAATCTGCTGAAGTTCTAGAAACCCTAGGTCTAGTCATGATAAGGGAATCAAGAATCTGACTAAAATCTAGGGACCTAATGGGCGAAAGGAACCCACTAGCGAAATCCCACATACCTGGTGACAAATTCCACGGAGAAATCTTTAGATTTCGGGGCTGGAACTGATGGAACCTTGCTGCATTCTTGAACTAGGGTTCTTGTCTTCTCTTCTATTCTCCTCTTACGCTCTAATTTTCTATGTTTTGATTAATGATTTGACTTAGGTAAGTTCTAGTTATGTTTTAGGCTTAAACTGACTAAAACCTCATAATTTAGGGTCTAAACGACGTAGCTTAGGGGTCCAACAAATAGGAAAAGACCCATGACTTAACTACTGTCGGAGTGATCGACAGACGGGGCCTATGGGTCGTAGGTCAATCTACGGTCTGTAGATTGGGGTCGTAGGTCAAGTCTGCCCGACAAGTCGGAGGTCAAATTTTAATAAACTCGGTGGCGTTGGAAAGAGGATTCAATTATCTATCATATCATAGGTCATAGGACACATAATTCCTTTTGTGAAAAGAGTTATGACCATTTGAAGTTGACCCAATCAACATTTTCCTTCTAACTGGCTACTGACCCTCACCTACGGTCAAACCTACGAACCGTAGATTGAACGACGGTCCATGATGGTCGACCGTTGTTTGCATCAGAGGTTGGGTAAAGGGGGCCTCGATCCACGGACACAGACCATGGACCGTGGTTTGACTTACTGACCATGGGTCTTTCCGTGGGTCGATTTTTAGCCGATTTTCTGAGCTAGGTTTGGGGAGGGTTGCAGTGGTGAACCACGGACCACCAGCATGGGCCGTGGGTTGCACCTGTAACTTCTCAAAATATGTATTTTTGGTATGTTTTGGATATGGGGTGTTACAGAATTTTGGGAAATAATGCTTAGCACAGAGTGGATATGGACAATGAGAAAAGGCCCTTTCGCCAATTCAATAGGTTGGGTCATCCAGGTGATACTCATGAGATGGAAGCCCCTCCGCTAATGCAATAGGGCGGGTTTCTAGAAGCAATCTCCATATCCCATAAACTATGTACCCATATAGGTCTTTAGCTAGTGGATCCACCTTATAACTATATATTTAGTTCTACCTTAGGCAAGTAGGACACCTTTTTTCGGTGTGGGTTACACACACTGGATTCCATGTAGCTCAGATGGTCTATGTCGGTTATGGCAACTTTTCCCTATATAATAAAGATAATGAATTAGACATGAACTATATTATGACTTCTTAGTGAGTTTACTTAGTAGGAGTGGGGGTATGGGACTTCACTTCCACATTGCACAAGTAGACTTAGTAGGATGTCATAGGATGGTTCCTTTGCATTATGATGAGATTTGAATGCGTGCATGTATGTTGAATGGGTGGTTGTTATGAATGACTTTCCTTATAATTCAAATAATGTACAAGACTATTTCCTTATTTGTGATTATAGATTATAATGAGGTCTAAAGATGAATTGCATGACTAAGGTAGCTTCAAAGGAGTACTTAGTAGGGTTAGTATTATGGGATGCTAACCACACATTGCACAAGTGTTCTTTAGGAGTTACTAAAGTAGTGACTTTACCATAAAATGAGTATAAATGTGATATTAGCTTGTGTTGTACATTGTAAATGCATGTTAGTTGTCATACATTGCACAAGTGCACCTTAGGGGTTTCTTTATGTGATGATTACTTAATGATGAGATGATCTTGGTATTTGACTTTGTATTACTTTATGACTGGAGGCTAGGTATTATGAAGATTGGGATTTGTATTATGTGGATGTTGGAGACTATACTTGTTAATATAATGATATTTCTCATGTTATAATGAAATGTATGTGAGTTGCCTTACTGGTTGCATTCTCCGACTATTTCAAAGATGATGTTCAAAAATGGCATATAGCATGATTTCAAATGAAATGTCCCTTTTCATGCATGTTTTAATGGTTTTGTGCATGGCTTCCATACTTAGTACTTTTTGTGCTAACCCCTTCTTTCTACATTTTCACCAAGTGTAGGCTTTGGAGATATTGGATTCCATCCTTGTGGCCAGGTTCATAGGATATCAAGGAGAAAAAGATTGGTGAGTCCTCATTATATTCAAGGGCTCAACCATATGTCCTTTATTGTCTTTACTCTCATGTTTTAGACTTTGGATGTAAGGGCTATGTCCCTAAGATTGTATTAAAGAGTCTTAATTCTAACGTTATAGATGGTTTGAGACATAATGTCATAGATTCTCTTTCATTTTATAAGAGACTTCGATTATAAAGAAAAGTTTTAAATTCCGCACTATTTTCCTATGCTTTAATGTTCATGAATGTTATGAGGCTTGTATGCGACCCCTTCGGGGTCAATTACGCCGTGTTACTTCTACGGGGTACCCCGAGTCGTGACAATCTTATCATTGGTTACTCTTTATATGGCCATGAGATTTGATGTTAGTCTCAAAATCCTTTCTAATCCCGTTCATGTCTCTACTCCCATGGGTGATGTTGTTGTGGCAATGAGAGTCTATAGACATCGTCTTATTTCCTTTTCTCATAGAGTCACTAATGTATATCTTGTAGAGCATGATATGTTATATGTTTATGTTATTATTAGGACGGATTAGCTTTATGCATGTTCTACTTCCATAGATTGTAGAGCCTAATTGGTTACTTTCAAGGTTCCAAATGAACCTATCATGTTAGGGAAATGGGGAAATTATGTTTTCAAGGGTCAGTTTATATCATGCCTAAAAGAAAGAAGAATGATTTCTAAGGGTTGCATTTATCATCTTGTTCAGGTTAGAGATATAGCTTTTGAAAACCCTACTATTGAGTCAATTCCAATTGTAAATAACTTTTCAAAAGTGTTTCCCGATGATTTTCTCAACATTCCTACTAAAAGGGAAATAGACTTCGGTATTGACCTTCTCTCAAATACACATCCTATCTCTATTCCTTCTTATCATATGGCCCCGGTAGAACTAAAGGAGTTTAAGGGCCAATTAAAAGATTTGTTAGATAAGGGTTTTATTAGACGAAGTATCTCTTCATGGGGTGGTCCGGTGTTGTTTGTTCGAACAAAGGATAGTTCTCTCTGAAATTGACTCTCGACAATTGCATTAGGTTATCATTAAATAAGTACCCTATTCCAAGGATAGATAGTTTGCTTCATTAACTCCAAGGAGAAAGTTACTTCTCTAAGATTGACATATGGTTGGGTTATCACCAATTGAGAGTGAAGGAGAATGACATTTCGAACTCAATATGGTCATAATGAATTTTTGGTGATGTCTTTTGGTTTGAATAACACCCCAATGATATTTATGGATTTGATGAATAGGGTGTTTAAGCAATATCATGACATGTTTATGATTGTGTTTATCGATGATATCTTGATTTACTCACGGAGTGAGGCTGAGAATGTTGAGCATTTGAGAATTGTGTTGCAAATTCTCAAGGATATGGAATTGTATGCTATGTTTAGCAAGTGTGAGTTTTGGTTGAGGTCCATTGATTTTCTAGGCCATATTATCTTTGGTGAAGGTATTCAAGTTGATCCTAAGAAAACAGAGGCATTTAAGAATTGGCCTAGACCTTTGTCCGCTTCAAATATACAAAGTTTCTTGGTTTTAGCTAGTTAGTATAGTAAGTTCATGGAAGGATTTTCCTAAATTGATCCACCTTTGATGACATTGAATCAAAAAAAGGTAAAATTCTTGTGGTTGGAAGCTTGTGAGAATAGCTTCCAAGAGGTGAAGGATAGAGTCATTTCGGCTCCTATTTTACATTACTGGAAGGATCGTATGGTTTTGTGATTTATAGTGATGTTTCACGGATTTATCTTAGTTGTGTTTTAATGCAACATGAGAAAGTCATTGCTTATGCTTCAAGGCAATTGAAGGTTCATCAAAAGAATTATCTTACTCATGATATGGAGTTTGCGGCGTTAGTGTTAGCTCTAAAGATTTGGAGACACTACTTGAATGACATTCCTGTAGACTTATTTACCGACCACAAGAGTTTGAAGTATGTGTTCAGTCAAAAAGATTTTGAATCTTCTCCAAAGAATGTGGCATGAAGTTTAAAGGATTACGACATGAGTGTCCTATATCATCTCAGAAAGGCGAATGTGGTAGTGGATACTCTTAGATGGTTATTGATGGGTAGTGTCACTCATGTTGAGGACATAAAACGGAGTTAGTTTGCGACATTCATAGATTCCCCCGATTGGGTGTTCAGTTTGTTGATTCTTGTTAAATTAGGTATTAGGTTTAATTCACACCCCAAAAACTAGCTCAAAAGGAGGAGGATTGTCTAAGCCTTATAAGGAGTCCACCCATCTCATTAACCACCAATGTGGGACTTTTGTCATTCTTTAACACCCCACCTCACGCCCAGTGCTTGGCATCTGGTGCGTGGGCATTTTATTTTTTTTTTGGGCCCCAACATGCCCCAAGAGCTAGCTCAAAGGGAGAAGGATTGTCCAAGTCTTATAAGGAGTCCACCCATCTCATTAACCACCAATGTTGAATTTTTGTCATTCTTTAACAATTGGTTGGACTTTTGTCATTCTTTAACAATTCTAATGAAGGTGGTGTTGTTGTTCATAATGGTTTTATAATCGTATTTTATTTCATATGTGAAGGCTTAGAAAGATCTTGATCCTTATTAGTTGACTTGAAGAAGTCAATTTCTGAAAAAACCATAAAGCTTTCTCTTAAGGGGGAGATGTTGTCCTTTGATACCAAGGTCGGTTATGTGTTCTTAATGTTGATGAGTTAAGGAATTAGATTCTGACGAAGCCCATAGCTCTTGGTATTCTATTCACCCAGGATCGACTAAGATATAGTGTAATTTGCAGGAAGTCTATTGGTGGGATGGGATGAAAAAAGATATTGTGAAATTTGTGGCTAAACGTCCAAATTGTCAACAAGTGAAAGTTGAGCATCAAAAACTGGGCGGCTTCGCTCAAAACATTAGTATTCCTACATAGTGGGAAGATTAGAATATGGACTTCATTACGTATTTACCCCGCACCCATTGACAGTTTGACTCAATTTGGGTCATAGTGGGCTTAATGACGAAATTGGCTGAGTTTCTTCCCGTTAAAACATCTTTCTCATCGGAAGAGTATTCCAAGATTTATTTCGGGAAATGGTAAGGTTACATGGAGTGCCTCTATCCATCAACTTTGATCGAGGTATTCAGTTCACATCTCAGTTTTGGTAGTTGTTTTAGAAATATCTTGGTACCCAAGTGAAACTTTGCACAACTTTTCATTCTCATACTGATGGACCAGCTGATGAAACGACCCCAAAAATGCCCGAAAATGTGCTTCGAAAACACCTAAAATTGTAATTTCCATATATCTCAAAATCCGTGCATCATTTCGGAAATTCGACTTCATATTCTTATTCAGGGGGTCAAATTGAGTGGGAAATGAGTCTAACCCGAATTTTAGAACAACCGTATCAAAATTCGAAAATCGCAAAAAATGCGATTTTGAGGGTCAACTTTAAAGGGGCATATCTCTCAGCACACAAGGAACTGGAAGGAGCTCAAACTATCAAAATTAAAGCTCTGTGAGTTAGCTTTCCAACGCAATTTGTTTCACCTCATTCCGAGTTAGGATGAAGGAGTTATGACCATTTTCGTAAAACCTGTCCGGCAGAAAATGCAAATTCCAGTAGCCGAAAACACTGTTCACCCGCCTCAATTTTTTTTCTAAGTGTTGGGACGTTTTTTTATAAAAAGGGGACATATCCATACTTAGTCATTTAACTTCAAAACATCCAAAAACTCTCTCTAAACCCTCTCCAAAAATTCCACCAAGATCATCAACCAAATTCAAGGATCCCAAGCTTTAATTCCGGATTCAAGATTCAATCTCAAGCAATTCTCCATTCCAATCTTCATCAAGAATTCTCCAAAGTTGAGGTATGTGGGTTGATTGTGGAAACCTTCCTTTCCACAAGTCCAACCATTTATCCTCTATTTTACTTCAAGTTTATGGGTCCTTATGATCATTTATGAACTCTTGAATTATGGAATTATTACTACACATCCTATTATGGTCTATTTTTGTATATTATCATGAAATGGAATGATTATATGATGTTTATGGTTTTCATGCCTCCATGATCAAATTATGAAGGTTGTTATATATGTATATATATATGTATGTTGTTGGTGGGCTGTTTTATATGGATTTTGAAATTGGTTGGACTTAGTACTCTTGAAACACATGATTTTATTTACATGAACAAGTAGCCCACCATATGTTTGATAAAATGCCATTTATAGAATTCTTATGAAATGGAAGGTCCAATGTACGTCCTATGAGTCGGATGATTATATAAGTATTGAAATGATGATGAAATGGATACATGTATATGATTTTCTCTATATAGTGTGTGAGTCGACCAAGCCTAGCTCGGGGGGTTGTAGGCCCGGGTAACCGTATCAAGGGGTTGGTACCTTGGTTGCCTAGTACGGGGGGTAGTAGGCCCGTATAACCGTATCGAGGGGTTTGTACCTTGGTTGCCTAGTACGGGGGGTAGTAGGCCCGTATAACCATATCGAGGGGTTTGTACCTTGGTCCCTAGCTCGGGGGGTGGTAGGCCCGGGTAACCACATTGAGGGGTTTGTACCTCTTTCGCCTCTCCAAGGGGGTGGTAGGCCTTGGAAATACTATATTGATGGTCACTCACTACACATATACTATGCCCTACTAAATATGATTTTTATATAAGCATCATTATACATATCATCTCATTAATATGCTATCTATCGGGTACGATTATGCATTTTGCCTATGATGTCCATCCCTTGTTGCATTGCATTGCATCCCATATACTTAGTACATTCAAACGTACTAACGCATACTCTATGCCTACATGATGTCACCATGTAGGGACCGGAGCACCGCTTGACCCTCGTCCTCCGCGTGGCTAATACGATTTTCTATCAAGGTTATTGGTGAGTCCTCCATTCCGGGGACGTTGCTTATGATCTTTTGCTATGTATAAGACTTTTCCTTTTAGTTATGTTTTGACTATGAGGGTGAGCCCAGTTGCTTGTCTTGGCCCCCGCTAAAGTACCTATGTTTAGAGGTGGTGTTGGACAAGTTGTGTATTATGTTTGAGCTTGATTCATCTATGGTATTTATGTATCATTTCTTTTTTTTTTTTCTTGCTCCCTTAGTCCCGATTTCCCCCTTGATTATGCTTATCGCTTATGGTCATTTTAATTGCTTCCGCGACCAATGATGTGTAAGATACGCTATGAGGCTTGTTTGGGGTTCCTTCGGGTTCCCCATTCGCCGGTCACGTCTAGGCCCTAGGCTTGGGTCGTGACAGCTGAGCATACCATTCAAACCTTAGAGGATTAGCTAATAGCTTGTGTAATTGATTTGAAGGGTAATTGGGATGATCATTTGCCTTTGATTGAGTTTGCTTATAATTGCTATCATTCTAGTAATGTGGTGGCATTGTGTGATGATCTTTATGGTAGGAGGTGTAGGTCTCCTAAAGGTTTGTTTGAAAATGGCTAGGTCTCTTTGATAGAGCCCGAGTTGGTTCATAAGGCAATGGAAAAGGTTAAACTTATTCGTGAGAAGTTGAAAATAGCTCAATATTGACAAAAGTCTTATTCAGATGTTAGAAGAAGAGATATAGAATTTGATGTTGATGATTGGGTCTACTTGAAAATTTCACACATGAAGGGTGCGATGAGGTTTGGAGAGAAAGGGAAGTTTAGTCCCCATTATGTGGGTCCATATCATATTTTGAGGACTATTGGCAAAGTTTCTTATGAACTTGAGTTTTCTAGTGATTTAGCATCGATACATACGGTTTTCCATGTCTCTTTGTTGAAGAAGTGTGTTGGAGATCCGATGTCCATTGTACCTTTAGAAGGTTTGGGAGTTGAAAAGAATATTTCCTATGAAGAGGTTCCGATTGAGATTTTAGACCACCAAATCCATAAGTTGAGAAATGAGCAAGTTGCTTCCATGAAGGTTATTTGGAGGAATCAATTAGTTGAGGGTGCTACTTGGGAGACCGAAGCCAATATGATGTCCCGATATCCTCATTTCTTTCCCTAGACTCCTACTCTTGCCTGAGGTACTAGTCCCTTGTGGTTCATTCTTTCGGTTTCATGTGTTTTTATCATTCTCATGTTTCCATATGCACACATGTTCATTAAAACTTAATTTTGATGTTGTGATTTATCTTGGAGTGATTCTCCATGTTTATGTGCATTTCGATGAAATTCGCATTCATGTTCGGCTGTAATTTTCTTTCTTACTCTATTCATGCAAGCTTGAGACCCATGCAAGGACGAATATTCCCAAGGGAGAGATATTATAACACCTAAGAATTTGGAAAAAGGAAAGAAGGACAAAGAGGGATACTGGTTCAATTCCACGAGACTAGTCTATGGTTCATAAGAAGTTCTAGGCGTCGTAGACAAGTCTCGTAAGAAGTGGGGAAAATTACTTTGGAAATCAAGACCTAGTAACACATTCTACCATTATATAGGACGGTCAATCAAATGGATTACGGACGGTAGGAAGGTCACGTATAAAGGTTCTAGACTAAGTGAAATTTTGAGTATAAAGTTCAGGTCTACAAACCGTAGGAAGTTTGACGGTCCGCAGAAATGAGTCATAGGATTTTTCACGATTTTAGGCCCCAGTCACTCGACCTATAGTTGACCAGTAGGGTCCACATGAATTTCTACACTCCATAGGTTGCAACCGTAGGGCTTACCTACAGTTATTTTAAAGGGTGTTTTCGTATTTTCCTATGCACCTAATTTGTATACTACGTCATTTTGCCTATAAATAAGCCCATATAACTTATTTTAGTCCTAAATCTACGTCCCTTTCACAAATCATTCCCAAAATTTCCCAAATTTGCTACAAAGGTTCTCTCTAAGGCTCTTAAGAAATTTCTAGGGTTTTTCAAGTCTTCAAGGTTTCTTCATCAATTTCTTGTGGTCTTTGAGATTAAAGTATGAAGGGATTTCAACAATGTTTCAATTCTCCCAATGATTCCCAAAGTTTTTCTCCAATTCAATTTCCCTAAATTGGTTAGGTTTTAATTCAATACCTCATGGGTTCTATTTGAGTGGATTCAGTTGTTTAATTCTTCTCTTCTTAATGAGTTTTTTTTTACTTAATTACATGTTTTCTAATTGATTTCCTATCAGCCCATGCATTGATCATAATTTTGACTAAGAAGTCTAATTCGCATGAATTTATGAAGAAAATATGAAGCTATGAATGGTGTTTGCATGAACTTATGCATGATTTATGAAATAAACCGTCTCGAACTCCGAGTGCTTTCCAAGGTTAGGGTTGGTGGGGCCTTATACCCGAATTAATGGACATAGGTCGGCTTCGCGCAGATAGATCTTTGCCGGGGGAGATTGGTGCCCCTTGAGGTATGATCTACGTTGCTATAAGATTGGCATCAATGAAACTGTGAATGGTTTTCTCAAAAATTAAGGAATCTTGGTTTTGTGAAAAGTTTCTCACTTATACTTGATTCAACATTTTATGAGCTACCCTATAATGTTTAATCTTGGATTAGTAACTTAATTGTGTTTTTTCATGGATGATAATATATATATTTATTTTTTTGTATGACCATTCCGTTGGGATTTAACTCAGAACCAAGAGAACGTTGAGGTGGAGGCAAAAATAGGTTAGTCTCTAGTACCAATCTGTAGTTCCAAACTGCGTGCCCCTGTAGGATTGTCTTAAATGGCCTAGCTAGTGGACCTACATATAACATATGACATTAGACGAAGTTCTACCTTGGTAAGTAGACTTTCCCTTTTTGATGTGGGAGTTACGTCGGATTCCATGTAAAGCTTCTATGGTCTATTTTCGGTTAAAGCTAATATCCACAAAATGAACTAGGTTACTTTCAAATGTTTTATGAAGCTTCCTTTATGATTTCAAGATGCATTGACCATGTTCATAATTTTAATCACTTTAAAGGTTTTTACTATGTTTAGCTTGGTCATACACATCATGTTTTCCATTACGTCCTCTTATGATCATGGTTTACGTTTCCATTCATATCCCTTATACTTAGTAAGTTCCAAGTTATAATGCATATTTGTACCTCCGTTGTTTCACTAGTATAGGGCTTGATGATTCCTTTCCCTCAATTCGTGGGAAGTTGATCATCTTAAAGATTTGAAAACTTGGTGACTTCTCATACTCTGAGGACCATGTTACCCATATTTCTTTCTTATGTCTTATATATATTTTTAATATTGTACGTGGTGTAGGGTTTACGTCCCGGCCACTTATTTTGATGATGTAGAAAGGCTTGTCAAGACTATGTTAGACTTCCACTTTCAAATGTCAAACTTTTTTATTAATATGAAATGCTTTACTTTTGTCTACTACTCTATGTATATGTATGTCATGTGGCTTGTGAAGGGCCTCTCAGGGTCTGATACTCTATGTCACGTCAAGGGTGTACTTTGGGTTATGACAAATTTAGGCCATTTTTTGTCATATTGGTGGTTGTGAACCACCTGTGCTACATAATGGTTTCCCTACATTTCACAGGTTCAATGCAGGTTAGGTGAGATCTTCACTACTCCTCAACCCTCGACTAGCGTTTCTCTTTTGAGCCTCAGGCCTCCATTAGTGAAACACTGGTCCACCCAAATGGTTGCTAGTTTTCTCACTTAAGGCAGCACTTGAAATCGTGATTTACAATCTCACATCTTAGAGCTACCGCTCAAATATTGGCCTCACGTCACACCTAATTGATGTACTCTTTTTTATATTCCTTCTATTTCTTACATAACTACTTTTATTTTAAATCTCCTCCCGTAAATCAAAATGCCTAAAAACATGTGATGATATTTGTTTCCTGACATGCCTTGCTGTAGATAAACATCTTCTAGGAAAAATCATCCTGATCAACAAAACAAGAAACAATCATCATAAACAAAGACCAAAGACAAAGCACCTACAACTTCAACCAATGAAGCACAACTGTAGTTTTGGATCAAGAAAATTAGTGGATACTACACCTTTTCCAAAGACACGCAGAGGTAAAGGGATTTAATTTGTTGGGTGTAGAAAATGAGTTCCCAAATATAGTTTACCACAAGGGATTGGTTATCCTTTGCAAATGTGCAAAAAGGTTACTTCAATGAATAAGTCACTGAATTTTACACCTCCTATCAAGCAAGGATAGATGCAATGAACCATAAAGGTCCGGTGAAAAAATATCTCAACTTTCCATCTGTCATGGGTAGGGGAATGGTTATTAATGTTAGCCTAGCTTTTTTAAATTCTCTCTTTTAAAGCTAACATATCAAGGATGGAGAAACGTTTACAAGGAGAGAGGCCACCAAATCAAGCCAAATGCAATGGGTGGCTACAATCATAGCCATAGGCTATCCTACCTAGGCATCCATGGGTTGAGATATTACCTGCCAAGATTTCAAAAGGCAGTTCCGAGGAGATGAATTGAAAAAAATCACAAAATAAAAGGTCCAACATCTTGTTCTCCTTTTTCGCTTGTTCCAAAATGATTCCACCCTCTTGATGTTCATTGTGCAACCAGAATCTGGTATGTTTTTCTCACTTTTACTCTCTTGAAGTTGTAATAATCATTGAAAGTTGGGGGTAGTTGGTAGGTAGTAACTTCTCTAACTTAGGGGCCTAAAATTTTGATTGTGTCGGCTGAATTCTTTATCTAAATTGTTAAATGCATGTATTTGGGCTAATTAGAAGTATTTTGGGAAGTCTTGAGTACCCATTTCATGATCAAATTATTCAAATTAGTTTGGGCACCATGTGTTTGATAAAATGCCCAAATGAACTCTAAAATAATTTTTGAAACTTTTTGTGTTGAAATGATTGCATTTATTGATTTGTTGTTTGTTGATTTTACATTGATGGTAGTTGAGATTCTGTGCTAAAATTTGAAAGAAAAATTGGTTGTTCATGTTGAAGGGAGAGAATGTTTGCTTATGATGACTTGTCATCGCTTAAGCGATGTTCGCTATTGCAATTTCCGCTTAAGCAGCCTTCTGGTTGCTTCTAGAATGTTTGCTTAAGCGAATGGAACTTCACTTTTGCGATATCTGAGCAGTTTCCTGCTAGTGTGAAATATTCTAGATCGCTTGTTTTTGTTCCAAATTGAGTTCCAACCTTTTTCTTTGACTTCTAATTATGAAATAGCATTGTTTAACATATAATTCACATACTCATATGCTATTGTGATTTACAGATTCACACAAGTCAAGAATGGCACACGAACTCGATTTTGAGGAGGAAGTAGTGGTCGACTATGGCTAATATCAATTTGTCTCTCTCCGGGCACAAGAGATTTATTATGCTGATTTGATGAAGAAGAAGCTACTTCTGGAGGGAGGCATATCGCTTGACAAAGTTGAGTAAATACTTCCAATTTTCAACCAAAGGTTGTTGGCATCTAGTTGGATATGATATGCAACAGAATCTTGTAAGGAAAATGAGCATTGGGTGGGGAGTTTAATGTCAACCTTATGGAGACCGACATGGCATCAAAGTTGATTACTATTTGGGGAAAGGTTGTCAATTATGTGTTAGAAGTAATCAATCGGATATATGGGCCACTCGACCATGATATCAAGGCCTCCACTGATAGAAATTGTGCGTTGGGTGCTTGGCTAGCTTCAAAGCTATGCCCGGGCAACAATGTTCCATGGGCTATCACAAAGGCCAAAATTTTATGCTCAGACTTGACCGCAGAGGCTAGGATATAGATGTCTATTGTATGCAGCAGTATTTCCCCAAGTAGGAACATTAGCAACATTCCGATGTTGCTAGCTCAGAAAATGGCTTGTGTGCCTGATAATGTCCCACTGAATATAGGCCAATTGATTGTGAATGAGTTCCGATAGTTCAAAATGCTTGACAGCCTATCTCTTATTGTCCCATCTATGATCTCAAAGCTTTGCAAAAGGGTTAAGGTAGAGATACTTCTGGGTGACACTTGTATGGAGCCTAAAAATATGATCTTTCCACTTAAAATGTATAGTGAGGGTTCAGTGGTGAAAAGAAAAATGAGGAAGATGGACTACGGTAAGTTTGTGCATATGGAGGATGATTCTCCTATACCTTTGATTATGGGTCCTTTAACGTCATTAGCTATTGAGTTACGGATGGTGAAGGATATAGTGATGAGGCTTCCCTAGGGTTGGTTGAATCATTTGTACAGATAAGATCTTACGTGCCCCAAAGAGAGTTTAATGCCTCCTTGAGTGATCAAAGGAAGCAAAAATCTCAACTTGTAAATTTGGAGAATGCCTATGCTTGCTTAGCCAAGTCACATGGTGAGTTAAGCATCTCACACGGTAAAATGAAAAAGCAGGAGAAGAGTCGAGACAAGTTCTTTACTCAGATGTGGAATGGTGTAAAATGCCTTTGGAAATTGTTGAAGGCAAATGAGCCACTCCCGACTTCTAGGTCAGACGTTGACGGAGATGAGTTGGTCACATGGAGCGATGATGATGGGATGAGGATAACGAGGACACCGAGGCTGATGGAGAGGATTGATGTCACGACTCAGGGGTACCCCCTAGATGTAACAAGGAGTATAAGACCCAGAGAGGCATCATACAAGCCACTTAGCACATCACAACATAAAGTAATAGAAATGATGCGAAATTTAAAACATTTTCAATACAATCAAAGTCTTTATAAATTGAAGCGAAAGTCTAATACACTTTGACTCAAACCATCTAAAACATGAATATCTTAGGGACACAGACCATACAACAGTTCAAAACATAAAATGAAAGAACATAAGAGAAATGGTGATCACATCCTCAAATGAAATGAGGACTCACCAAACTTCAAGTATTGCTCTACTAGGATCCTATCCAAGAGGATAAGAGTCGATGTCGCCAGACCCTACATTTGGATAAGAAATGTAGGCAAGAGTATGTGTTAGTACAAACATGTACTAAATATGATAGCTAGCATAAACAACATAAACATAATGGCTAGTCAAGATAAACCATAAGCATAATCAATGCACATAAATCATCATAATAAAAGAGAAGTACTTCTCAAGCAACCTCAACTTATCCTTAGTCAAGACTTGTATCATCCACCTCTTGTCATACTTACATAATCGAAGGCATCCCAAGCAACAATCCAAGCTATTCATTCTTCATCGTCATAATTCACATAATTCATACTTACTTTTAAAGAAATGGGGATTCTCCTATTTTCCTAACTACATAGGCTAATGGGTATTCGCCTCTTGCCTTACTTACTTTAAGAACATGGGTACTCGCCTCCACAATCACATCATATGACACGGGTACTCGCCTCCACATTATTTCATAAGGATCATTGGTACTCACTTCCATGTCCATTCATCATAATAGGAACGTGGAGAATCACCTTTTTTCAATTCTAAGGGGTATGGGAAATCACCTCATATACTTCTCATGTGGAGGTCAAGGGTAGTCGCCTCTAGCCTCATCAATTACATAGTCTTTTAGTCTAGATTCATTTTAGGTGAGAAATCCCTTCAACCTAGAATCGTTCATGTGAGAAAACCTTTCACGTTCATACATTCATACTTAAGCAATTCATGTGGGAAGTATCCCTTCCACAACAATTCACATCATAAGCTTTACTCTCAAAGCACTACATACCATTATCATCATCTATGCTTTATTCTCAAGCAATTAACATCATAAATTATCAATCCTATAAGGATAAATCTAAACCCATAAATTTTCCCTTCATGGCATCAACCCTATTATGTCAATTCTAGGTTAGAATCATAGAATAGGCATGGGTACATGTAATCTCATCCTAAAAACATTTAATTCTATCAATTCAATCATAAAAAAACCACAATTCACTAAATTGGATCAACATTCATCATAACCACAACATTGGAATAAACCCTAACTAAAATTGGGGAATTCTAGGGGACTCCATGGGAGAAAGGATCCCATGGATGAAAAGTCATCATACCTTAATCACAATGCCCACAAAAAAACTTGAAGATTGGAGAGTTGAACTTGACTTAGGTTCAACTCTTCCTTCTTCTTCCACCTTCTTGAAAGAGAATATTTGACAGAAGATTTTTGGGATATTGGGAGAATGACTAGAATGAGTGAATTTAGGGGTTAAATCTACCTATATAGGTGTTCTAGACTTAGGCAAAATGACATCACTTTGATTAACTAAAACCAGAAAAGACCCATATGCCCCTACAAATAACTGCCACGTACAACTAACGGACCCCTGACCGATGGACCGTGGTCAGGCCGACGGACTGTCCTGCATGGCCATCGTTCGATGCTCAGAGACTGGGATTTTTGGCCTTGGACCACGGACCTTTGTCTGATCGATGGCCCGTTGGTCAGGCCGTGGTCATGAGGTCTTAGCTTTGGTTGGGAGTGACCAACTATGGACCCTCGCTACGGTATGTGGCTCAGCCCATGGGCCATGGGTGGCCTCTTGTGGATGGCACCTGCAATTTTCTGAAACGATTGTTTTTCCTCGTTTCAAATCCGAGGTGTTACATTATCTCCCCCTTGGGATCATTCGTTCTCGAATGAGAATAAATTCACAAAATCTAGGAGGAAACATCAACTCCGAGCCAAACATACTCAATGCATAAAGGGAGTAGGAACTACATCTAACAACCTAATATGCATGAAATTTTCAGATTTCTTACATTCAAGGAGGGACTATCATCTCCAAACTAAAAAGCATGCTCAATACAATCTCACGGAGCCAGTATGCAATCTATACTCAAAGCACATATTCAAGGAGGAAATCTCCACTCCAAGTCAAGGCATGTTCAACAATTCATTTCATGAAGTCTATAGGCAACTCATACTCAATGCACAACAATCATGAGGAAAATAAATCACCTAAGTCATTTCTTTCAAAACTTAAGCTTTTTCATGAACAAGCATATCAAGAAAATCATGGAAACACATAAAACACACATGACTTCTAATCATAGAAAAGCCTAGAGGAAGTTCATTAACTCAAGCTAGAGTAGAAGTAGAAGGGAAAAGATGAGGATATCGGGAATTCATATCGACCTCGGCCTCTTGCACCCTTAACTAGTTGATTCCTCCACAAAACCATCACGGAAGCTACTTCCTTGTTTCTCAATTTCTTAATTTGCCGATCCAAAATCTCAACCGGAACTTCCTCATATGAAAGGCTCTCATAGACTCCCAACCCTTCTAAGGAAAATATGGATGTCGGATCTCCAAAACACTTCTTAAGCATAGAGACATGGAAAATGGGATGCACGATTGGTAACTCATTTGGCAAATCTAACTCATAAGCAACCTTACCCACACACCTCAAAATTTGATACGGGCCTATGCAACGAGGACTAAGTTTCCCTTTCTTCCCAAATCTCATCACACCCTTCATGGGTGAGGTTTTCAAGTAGACCCAATCACAAAATCAAGGTCACTTTTTCTAACATCGACATAGGACTTTTGTTGGCTTTGGGTTGTTCCCAACCTCTCTCTTATAAGATGGACCTTCTCCATAGCCTCATGAACTAAATCGGGTCCGATCAAGGCAACCTCACCCACTTCAAACCACCCTATAGGAGATCTACACCTCCTACCATAAAGAGCTTCAAAGGGGGCCATACCAATACTAGAATGGTAGCTATTATTATAAGCAAACTCTATTAATGGCAAGTGATCATCCCAACCTCCCTTGAAATTGATGACACGTGCTTTCAACATATCCTCTAAAGTTTGGATCGTTCACTCCGCTTGCCCATCGATTTATGGGTGAAAAGCCATGCTAAGCTTCACTTTCTTTCCAAGACCATTTTTGAATGACTTCCAAAACTGAGAAGTAAACTGATTACCTCTATCGGAGATAATGGACAAGGGCACACCATGCAACCTTACCATTTCCCTCAAATATAACTTAGCATAGTCTTCCGTTGTATAAGAAACCTTAACGGGAATGAAATGGACCGATTTCGTCATTCGGTCTACTATGACCCAAATCGAATCATATTAGCACCGAGTACGCAGCAACCCTACTATAAAGTCTATATTCAAGTCTTGCCACTTCCAAGTAGGAATGCTAAAGTCTTGGGATAAACCTCCCAGTTTCTGCTGCTCAACTTTCACCTATTGGCAATTTGGACACTTAGCCACAAACCCCGTAATATCCCTCATCATCCCATTCCACCAATTGACCTCTCTCAAGTCACAGTACATCTTGGTGGTTCCCGAGTGAATGGAATACCGAGAACTAATTCTGCCAAAATTTGTTCCTTTAAGTCCTTAACATTTGGAACACGTAATCGACCTTAGTATCTAAGTACTTCATCTCCCCCTTGGGAGAAAGCCTCAACAGACTTCTTGAGCACCGCTTCTTTCAATTATACCAACATCAGATCAAGACATTTCTTAGCTTTCACATCACTCACAAAAGACGATTTGGAACTATTATGAACTATAACACCACCCTTGGTGGAGTCCATCAACTGAACATCCCAACGGGCCAATCTATGTACATCTCGTACCAATTCCTTCTTATCGTCATCAATGTGAGCAACACTACCCATAGACGACCTACTAAGAGCATTTGCTACTACATTTGCCTCACCGAGGTGATAGAGAACACTCACATCACAATCCTTCAATAACTCAAGCCACCTTCTTTGGCGAAGATTCAGATCTTGCTGATTAAACACATATTGCAAGTTTTTGTAGTTAGTGAACACATCTACATGGACACCATACAAATAGTTCATCCATATCGTTAAGGCAAAAACCACCGCCGCTAATTCAAGATCGTGGACCGGATAATTCTTCACATGAACCTTAAGTTTCCTTGAAGCATAGTCATTTTGCATTAGCACACACCCTAGCCCAATTCTCGAGGCATCGCAACAAACCACAAAACCATCCGTCCCTTCCAGTAAGGTCAACATCGAAGCGAAAGTAAGTCTATCTTTCAACTCTTGGAAACTTTTCTCACACTCTTCTGACCATATGAACTTATCCTTCTTTTGAGTCAAGGTCGTCAATGGAGAGGCAATTGAAGAGAAACATTCAACAAACCTTCTATAATAACCGGCCAAACCCAAAAAGCTTATTATATCCGAAGGATTTAGAGGTCTAGGCCAACTCTTGACCGCATTTGTCTTCTTAGGATCTACCTCAATATCCTTGCTTGACACAATATGACCAAGGAAAGCTACAGACCTTAACCAAAATTCACATTTGCTAAACTTCGCAAAAAGTTGTTTGTCCTTGAGGATTTGCAATACGATCCTCAAATGATCAATATCCTCATTCTCACTTCTTGAATAGATCAAAATATCATCGATAAACACAATCACAAACATGTTTAGATATTGTCTAAACACTCTATTCATCAAGTCCATAAACGCCGCCGGAGCATTAGTCAAACCAAATGACATTACTAGGAACTCATAATGACCATACCGAGTTTGGAAAGCCGTCTTTGGAATGTCGTCATCTTTCACCCTCAATTGGTTATAACCCGATTAGATATCAATCTTAGAGAAATAGCTTGTCATTTGAAGTTGGTCAAATAAATCATATATCCTTAGGAGTGGATACTTGTTCTTAATGGTCACCCTGTTCAATTGTCGATAATCAATACATATACGAAGGGATCCATCTTTCTTTCTAACAAACAGAACTGGAGCACCCCATGGAGAGATACTTGGTCAGATGAAACCCTTATCCAAAAAGTCTCTCAACTGCTCTTTCAACTCCTTAAGTTCCATCGAAGCCATTTTATAAGGAGGAATAGGAATAGGTTACATATCTGGGAGAAGGCCAATACCAAGGTCTATTTCCCTTTCGGGAGAGATATCGGGCAAATCATCGGGAAACACTTCCAGAAACTCGTTAACAATGGGGACTGACTCAAGAATAGGGGTTTCGGATCCCTTACCCTAATTAGATGGTAAAAGAAACCCTTAGAAATCATCTTTCTATCTTTTAGACAAGAGACAAACTGAACCTTAGGTATAGAATTTCCCCCCTTCCACTCTAGGATAGGCTCATTTGGAAACTGAAATTTGACTACCCAAGTTCTACAATCAATAGTAGCATAGCATGAATGCAACCAATCCATATCAAGGATGACATCAAAGTATAACATATCAAGCTCTACCAAGTCAACAAGAGTAACTCTATGGGACAGGGAAATGGGACATTTTCTATAGACCCTCTTAGCCACAACAAAATCACCAACAGGGGTAGAGACAGAAAAAGGTTCTAACAACACATAGGGGAGCACATCAAACCTCATGGACACATATGGAGTCACAAAGGACAAAGTAGCACTCGGATCAAGCAAAGTATATACATCTATTTGGAAAAATTGTAACATACCGATGACCACATCTGGAGAACTCTCTTGTTCACCTCGGGATTAGAGAGCATACAATCAGTTTTGCTTAGGGGCACTCACACCCGAACCACTTGGACTAGATGAAGGGTTGGGTTTTAGCCCTACGATGAATATCTCCTTCATTATTAGCAACCGAAGGACAATTCCTAATTTGTTTATCCTTCTTACCACAATCAAAGCAAACATTAGAACCCGCTAGACACTTAGCCTCATAATTTCATCCACACTTAGTGCAAGTAGGCATCAAGGACCTACTACCATCTCCTTGAGGTTTAGGGTTGGACACCCTTTCATTGTTAGTCCTTGGAAGAGCATTAGAAGAACCTTGCCCGAAGATCTTTTGTCGAAACCTTGAACGACCCCATCCACTGGACATAGAATATGAAAAGTTACCATCATTCGTTCTTGCCCTTTTTGCCTCCCTAGATCTTTCCTTAATCTTTTCCTCTTAAATTTGTTGGGCATCCACCATAAGACGTGAAATGTCCATGTCATGGACAATCATAGCGGTGCGGCATTTTTTGACTACCATATCGGACACACCCGACACAAACTTACTCATCTTAGCCCCACGATCCGCCACAATAGAAGGGGCATATTTGGACAACTGAGTGAATCTAAAAGCATATTCCCTCACACTCATATTTCCTTGCCGAAGGTTAATGAACTCAAGCACCTCTCTCATCTGAAGAGGGAAGAATCTATCAAGAAAAGCACTTTTGAACCTTTCCCACTCTATGGGACCCACCATTTCTGGCCTTTCCTTCTTCCATTGATTGAACCAAATCTGAGCAACCCATTTGAGTTGATAAGCGACCAATTCCGCCTTCTCTACCGGAGTCACTCCCATAATAGCAAGTATCGTATAGACCTCATCAATAAACTCTTGAGAATCTTCCTCAACTTTGGAGCCATAAAATTCCAGAAGGTTCATCCTTGTAAGTCCCTCACTCTTGCTGCCGCCGTACCCACATTTGGGTTCACGAGGGCTACCACCTCTCTATTGGCTTGAGGCATAACGGCTTGAGCCAACACTTGGAAAGCCGACCTGAACTCCGCATTTGTTACATTGTCAGCCAAAGTATCAATCGGAGCTTGAAGAGGAGCTTGGGGAGGAACTTATTGACCCACATTGTCTCGTTCATTCCTTCTATCATTAGCCATTCTAGTAGTCATATCCTGAAAACCATTGGGTAAGGATTAAGAGAAAGACTTTATAGAGTTAAACTCCATGGGACGACTTAGACTAATGAAGAAGTGAAGTTTCCTAAGCATCTGGTAGCCTCTCATTCAAGAATGTGGCGCGCTCCACACTTATGAACAAGACTCTACTTGATGTTGTTTTGAGGCATCCTAAAACCATTCTAAACCTTGTGCTCTTATTACCAAGTTTGTCAAGATCCAGGGGTAACCCCTAGATGTAACAACACGTACAAGACCCCGAGAGGCCTCATACAAGCCACTTAGCATATCATAACATAAAGTAATAGAAATGATGAAGAAATTTAAAATATTTTCAATAGATTTAAAGTCTTTTTAAATCGAAGCGGAAGTCTAATACACTTTGACTCAAACCATCTAAAACATGAATATCTAAGGGACACAGCCCATACAATAGTTCCAAACATAAAATTAAAAAACATAAGAGAAACGGTGATCACATCCTTGAATGCTATGAGGACTCACCAAACTTCAAGTCTTTCTCTACTAAGATACTAGCCACGGGGATGAGAGTTGATGTTTTCGGACCCTACATTTGAATAAGAAATGTAGGCAAGAGTATGCGTTAGTACAAACGTGCACTAAATATGATAGCTAGCATAACCAACATAAACATAAGGGTTAGTCAAGATAAACCATAAGCATAATCAATGCACATAAATCATCATAATAAAAGAAGAGTACTTCTCAAGCAACCTCAACTTATCCTTAGTCAAGACTTGGGTCATCCATCTCTAGTAATACTAACATCATGGAAGGCATCTCAAGCAACAATCCAAGCTATTCATTCCTCATCGTCATAATTCACATTTTTCATACTCACTTTTACAGAAATGGGGATTCGCCTCTTTGACTAACTACATAGGCTAATGGATATTCACCTCTTGCCTTACTTACTTTAAGATCATGGGTACTCGCATCCACAATCACATCATATGAGACGGGTACTCGCCTACACAATATTTCATAAGGATCATTGGTGCTCACCTCTATTTCCATTCATCATAATAGGAACGTGGGGAATCACCTCTTGTTCAATTCTAAGTAGTATGGGAAATCACTTCATATCCTTCTCATATGGAGTTCAAGGGTACTCACCTCTAGCCTCATCAATTACATAGTCTTTTAGTCTAGATTCATTTTAGGTAAGCAATCCTTTAAACCTAGAATCGTCCATGTGAGAAAGCCTTTCACGTTCATACATTCATACTTAAGCAATTCATGTGGGAAGTATCCCTTCCACAGCAATAACATCAATTACCAACAATCAGGGACACAGCCCATACAATAGTTCAAAACATAAAATGAAAGAACATAAGAGAAACGGTGATCACATCCTCGAATGCTATGAGGACTAACCACACTTCAAGTCTTGTTCTACTACGCCACGGGGATGAGAGTCGATGTCGCCGGACCCTATATTTGGATTAGAAATGTAGGCAAGAGTATGTGTTTGTACAAATATGTACTAAATATGATAGCTAGCATAAACAACATAAAAATAATGGCTAGTCAAGATAAACCATAAGCATAATCAATGCACATAAATCATCATAATAAAAGAAGAGTACTTCTCAAGCTACCTCGACTTATCCTTAGTCAAGAGTTGCGTCATCCATATCTAGTCATACTTACATCATGGAAGTCATCTCAAGCAACAATCCAAGATATTAATTCTTCATCATCTTAATTCACATTATTCATACTTACTTTTAAATACATGGGGATTCGACTCTTTGCCTAACTACATAGGCTAATGGGTATTCGCCTCTTGCCTTACTTTAAGATCATGGGTACTTGCCTCCACAATCACATCATATGACACGGGTACTCCCCTCCACATCATTTCATAAGGATCATGGGTACTCGCCTCCATGTACATTCATCATAATAGGAACGTGGAGAATCACCTCTTGTTCAATTCTAAGGAGTATGGGAAATCACCTAATATCCTTCTCATATGGAGGTCAAGGTAGTCGCCTTTGGCCTCATCAATTACATAGTATTTTAGTCTAGATTCATTTTAGATGAGCAATCCTTTCAACCTAGAATAGTTCATGTGAGAAAGCCTTTCACGTTCACACATTCATAATTAAGCAATTCATATGGGAAGTATCCCTTCCACAACAATAACATCAATTACTAACAATTCACATCAGAATCTTTAATCCCAAAGCACTACATCTCATTCTCATCATCTATGCTTTATTCGCAAGCAGTTAATATCATTAATCATCAATCCTATAAGGATAAGTCTAAATGATAAAGTTTCCCTTCATGGCATTAACCCAATTATGTCAATTCTAGGTTAGAATCATGGAATAGGCATGGGTACATGTAATCTCATCCTAAAAACATGTAATTCTATCAATTTAATCATAAACAACCACAATCCACTCAATTGGATCAACATTCATCATAACCCACAACATTGGAAGAAACCCTTACAAGAATTAGGGAATTCTTCTTCAAATTGGGGAATTCTAAGGGACTCCATGGGAGAAAGGATTCCATTGATGAAAAGTCATCATACCTTAATTACAAAGCCCACAAAAAAACTTGAATATTGGAGACTTGAATTTGACTTAGCTTCAACTCTTCCTTCTTCTTCCACCTTCTAGAGAGAGAATATTTGAGAGAAGAGTTTTCGAATTTTGGGAGAATGACAAGAATGAGTGAATTTAGGGGTTAAAATTACTTATATAGATGTTCTAGATTACGGAAAAATGACACCACTTTGATTTAATTAAAATCGGAAAAAACTCATGCCCCTAAAAATAACTGCTAGGCACGACCGACGGACCGTCCTGCACGGCCATCATTTCGGTGGTCATAGACTGGTTTGAGGTTTGGCTTGGGGTGACCAACCACGGACCCTCACTATGGTCTGTGGTTCATTCCACAGGATATGAGTGGCCTCTCATGGATGGCACCTGCATTTTTGTTGAAATGGTTGTTTTGCCTCGTTTCGAATCCAGGGTGTTACAATTAAGGCAGCCTAGGGAGCCCTTTGTATTCTTTTTTGAGTATTATTATTGTGTTGTGTGGACACAATATCATGAATAGTTTGGTGTTTTGGTTATTTTATCTTATTTTGATTAGCATGTTGGATTATTCATTGGTTATTGTTGTTTTGGATTATTGTATGGATTGGTTGTTTTATTATGTTTTAGTTTTATTATATTAGTATTTTTGTTAGTGTATGTCTTTGTAATAATATAGTGTGATGATTGTGTTTCACTCTTGATGCCTTGAAGAAGAGGAAGTCTGAGTACCCGTAGCTTGTGAATTTGGGAATCATTGCAAAAGCTCAATGAAAAGGCCTAAATTTGCCCAATGATAGATCGAGTGACATCATTCTTAATGGAAAATCATCACATTGTTGAGTTTTGTTTGCTTGGTGATGCTTTGATATGATATTGTGACTTGTTTAGTGCTAATAGATTTAGTCAAGCCTTGTAAGTTGTGAAATGAGCATCTATCCGAAAGTTTGTGTAAGTGAATGATTTTGTGACAATGGGTTGACTCTTTTTGTGACTCCAAATTACTAGGTGGTGAGTGTAAAATTACTCCTTTCTTCTTTACTAGGAAGTGAAATGTAGCCATCTTGAATAGCTTCATGCCATGTGTTGTGAGTTTTGTGAATAATTTCTCATGTTCACTTGTGTTAACTAGAACTTGCCCAGTTGGTCTTAAGATGTTTGCCTTGATTGAGTTGGTTGGAGAAATGATCTTGGGGTTTCTTTGATTGTCCTTGAAGTCCACTTAGCCTAAAGATCCCACCTTTGGAATAAATGTGTCCCTAGTTATCCCATTTAAGCCTTATCCTTTTATTGGCAACCACATTACAAGCCTTGACCCTTTTTTAAAAGTAACTTTCTTTTTAATCCTTTCCCTCCTTGAACTCTAGAATTGTGAAAGTTGAGGCTAAAAGCCTAAGTTGGGGGTATTATGGAAAGATTATAGATGGATGCTTACCACATGAGGGCTTTATAAAAAAAGAGTTTGACAATGGCGAAAAAGTCCCAAAGAAAGAAAAAGTGTAAAAGAAAAAGAAAAAAGAAAGAAATAAAGATTTGGAATAAATGTGAGACTTGAATCCTCCAAAAGGTTGAAAATGATTGTATGTGGGAAATCTTGAAAGAGAAATAAGAAAATGATGTGAAGTGTGCATTGAGTTGAAAAGTGAAGAAAAGTGGAAAAGTATTGATTGAGAAGTTGTTGTGTAGTATTCAAGGAGGGTATAGTCACTTGTACCTAAATGATGTCCTAACCTACCCTCAACCTACATTACAATCTTAACAAAGTCCTTTGAAATCTCCAACCAAACGAAATTGAGACAATGTTGTTTGAAAATATGGGCAAGCCTATGGTGTGGCATTTGTGTGCATGAGATGATTCGTTTTGAGTGTGAGTGTTGGTATTGTTGTCCCTTATGTTGTGAATACTTGTGTTGTTTTGTGGGACATTTCTTTTCTTGTGAGGGCATGAATGCTGGGATAGATTGATGAAGTTAATAGATTCCAAAATTGAGTCAAGGGATGTTGTAGAATACTTGTAATTGTGAGTCACTTCTTGAGAATTCTTGTTGTCACTTGATCACTCATGGAGCTCATTGAGTTTTGAAAGTTTGTTTGAATTTGAGGGAGTTGGTTGAATTATTAATCAATTGTTTGCTTGCTAATTAGTACCAACCAAAGCCATGACCATGATTCTTGTTGAGAATGAAAGTGTTGTGCTTAATTTGAGTGTCTCTTGTGTGTTGAATTTTGTTTTACTTGAGGACAAGCAAAATATTAAGTTGGGGTGTTCATAAGTGGTGGATTTGCACTCATTTCAAGCTCGTTTCTTATAATTTTGTCGAACTCAAAGTAGAGAAAGAGACTAATTATTCTTTGAATTGTGTAATTTCAGGTTTTTTGATGATGGGAAAAAAATGTTGATCAAAAGTGGAATCAAAGCTGAAAAGAGCAAAACCTGACAGAAAAACAATTCGCAAGTATCGGACTTGCGGAGCAGTGGTCCATTAAGCGAAGGAATCAACAAAGTCAAATGTCTGCTTAAGCGAGGACATAGGGTTTGCTTTTATGAACTGAGCCAAAAGGACGGAGGTCGCTTAAGAGAACTTCACTTCACTTTTGCGTAAGTCGCTTTTGCGAACCTTCTTCTGCTTTTGTGAAGCCCGCCTTTTCAGACAGGGTCGAAATGGGAAATTCTTAAGCTTTGGACCCAAATTCATAAAATAGGGTTAGAGTTGGGAATTATGGAACATCCAAGAATTGTAGGGAGACAACATTATAGAGAGAAAAAACTTTTTAAAAAAATAGATCTCTTATTGTTCTGGAGCTAGAGCTTGAGACATTGAAGGCAAGTTTCCTCGCATTTCAGTTGTAGATTTGTTAAATGTGTTATATTTTAGTAATATCGTTTACCTTTCTTCATTTTCTTGTTCTAAATTGCTAGAAATGTGGGTGTAATGATCTGTATGAAATTGGGGCTTTTGTGCTAGAAATAGACAAAGTTGTTTGGGTGTTTGATTAATTGCACTATTTTTTTTGTGATTCCTTATTTCCATGTTTGATATCAGGAAATAAGTTTAATCTAGTTTTCATGTATGAATTTAATGGTTGAGAGTGAATGCTCATATTAGCTTTCGATCTCCAATTGATGCTTGAAAAAGATTGATTGGAGCGAAGAATTATATTGATAATCGCATTTTGTCTTTGAATCTTTAATTTGCGATTGAAAGGTGAAAGTTTAGGGTTTCATTGTTGAGTGCACTGCTTCCTTTAAAGAGAGGTCTAACTTAAGGTAGTGGGTTATTGTGTATTTGTGTGATTGAGACCGAAAGGAGATATCACAATAAAACGCTTTGGAATCGAAAGATAATTAGCGTAATTAAAGATGGCCTAGCCTACTTATTAGTGATTGATCTTGGATTGAATTGCAATGGATCGTTGAGTGTTAATTGGCTCCTAAGTTTTTTCCAATTCAAATACATCCCTTGCTTGATATTGTCTTATAACCCATTCGTAGTTTAATTTTAAAAAATGCCTTTTATTTGATATTTTTGTACTTTGTATGTTTAGATTCAAACTAGTGTCTAGTTAGTATTTATCTTTTCAATCGCCGCTACATTGTTCCTTGTGGGATTCAACTCTGACTCTTAGTTGGGTACTGTTATTGACGACGACCACTAACTCTTTTAATTGGTTTTGGCGAGTGATTTGAGTGTTATCATCTATGTCTTCAAGAAATGTTTGGTGTTTTTAGAGGGTTTTGAACTTTGATAGAATCCAAGGAACATACGTTTGATTGTTTGGGAGAATAACGAAGCGTACCTACACCAAGAGCTATCCATGTACAAATTCATTTATCATGATTAATCTTTTACCTATTCTAGTTGAAGCCCTAATCATCATGCAGACACCCCTACTCCTTATCAAACTTAGTAAACCTTATTTATATTGATTTCCAAATATATTGCTTAATATTTGTGAATCTCAGTTATTAGTAAAACCCCCCATCTTTATATATACACCCTTGTTATGAATTCAATTTGCTAGTTTCTTTCGAATTGTGAAATCAACTGAATGTGATCTTATCTCTCAATTCTTGTGGTTCGACCTCGACCTTGAAAATTGGGTAATTATTTTATGTATATGACCGCCTATGTCGTGAAAATGAGACATAGTTAGTGTTTATCAATTATATATAGACCAAATAAATAGACAGATCATCTAACATGCCTCCAATTTTTATTTTCAGACTCCATCTAAACCTTGTTCCATTTTAACCCTTCAATCCTAATGTTAATGTGTCATTTAAACAAATAATCCTAATTTTATGATTTCTTTATGCTCTTCGTCAGACATTTTACACTCTAAAATTCAATAGACATCTGTTAGTTTCATATAAAAAAAATCACGAAGAAATGTCGATTTATTTATTTAAAAGATTACCTAAATTTTTTTATAATTTATGCACCTTTCTCAAAATACTCAATTCAAATTCAGGCATGGACTTTTCGAACGAAAATTAAGTTCTTGAATAGATGAACAATGCTGATCTACATAATTCGGTGAGGAAAATTGGTACTCCAATGAAAATGTTCAAGTAATGTCTTCACCGATAAGATTCCAGAACTAGAGGTTGCTCATGCAGCTTATGAGAAAAAATTGTACGGCACACTAGAATTTAAGCTCCACAAACCGATCTTGATAGAGAAAGGGATGAAAATGTTGAAACTATTCGTCGGTTGACAAAATTATTGTCGCTTGTTGCATCTTTCTATTCACTTTTCAATCTTGGCGTCTCTGATTTTATTCTACTTTTATCCAATATTTTTTTATTAGTGCTTAATTTTTTCGTTTCATTCAATATGACTTCAAACTTATATAGAACATTATATGGCAGTTTAATGGAATGGTTATCTATTCCTTTAATGACTCATGTTCTTTTGCCCTATAATACCTAATTATGTTGCATGAATTCATTATCTGATTGTCTTGGTGATAGCCCTAGTGGCCATGAATAGTTTAACTAATCACTCTTGAAATTATGTTATAGGATTCACACGACTTTTCAATGATGCCAAACGGGGTAAGATAAGTGTGTTGTAGTGTTTATAACTCATTGACTAACCTATTTTATTCTAGTATTTCATGCTTTAGTGTCTACATGTAAAGTTGTTTGAATGCACAAAGACAAGAGGTTTGTCATCACCAAAAAGGGGGATTATATTGGGATTTATGTAGTTTGGATGATTGAAAAAGAAAGATTAAACACATCCGTCTATACGGTCCAAAGGTACACTGTCACAAGCTGTTGAATTTGAAAATGCTTTCAAAATGAATAAAGACAGGATTGCAGATATCATGATATTGATAATGCTAATTCCATGAAAAAACTCAAGGAAACAAACAAGTGATGAATTGTAGAGAAAGAATCAATGAGTTTGATTTGAAGAAGGAGTCTAAAGAGGCACGAAGTTTGAATTGAAGGTGTTTCACTTGAAGTAGAAATATTCAAGTAAGTGATGAATTGAAGAGTTGGAGTTCAACAATAACATAAAATAATCAATGTATTTGATTTGAAGAAGGAGTCTAACGAAACAAGAAGTTTGAATTGAAGAAAGAGTTTCACTTGAAGTAGAACTCTAACTCAAGAGAGTTCAAGTAGTGAAGAGTTTGAAGTGAACAATAACTCTATGAAGAATTGTGCTTAAATAGATGTGAAGTCATCCAAAATACTCGTGCACTTTGAAACAAAAAGAACAATTGAATAATTGACTTCACAAGTGCTACTAGCGAATTGAAGGAACACATCGAAAAACCTGGTCCTATTACAGTGTTTATGCATTAGGAGTTCTTTTTTGTGATTGAGTCTTGATGTAATCTTAGTCTAGTGAGGGACAAACTGAATTAAGAGTATTGTCCTCAAGTTGGGATTGTTGGGATATACTATTAACTATGTAATTGTGTTATAGTATTTTTTATTTAATCCCTTGTAAAGACTTTTTATGTTATTTATTTAATATAATAATTTTTTATTTAAATAGATCATTATGTATATATGTGTGTCCATTGCTTATATAGTAGACAATTTTGTGTATGGAGTATTTTAACTCATACACGAAAGATTAAAATTGTTGGTGCATATAAGTTATAAATTTATGTTCACGATCAAAGATGAAGTAGGACAAACATCTTGATGATTGTAGCACAAGATTAAATATAATTTGATCTTAATTATGAGAATGGTTAAATTCAACTTCTTGTGCTAGTACATTTGTATGTATTGAACGGACCAATTAGAGACATTTGTTTATGTTCTGAATATTTATAAATAAATTCTCTAGTCCACAACATGTACTTATACTCTTAACCTTGATATAATTATTATGATCTATGTAATTTATTTTATTGTTTTAATCTATTAAAAGGTGAGACTTTTTGATGAGTCAATAAATTCCTAATAGATTAGATAATGACAAATTACATTAGTGAAATAATAATTAGTTGATAGAACCGTGTCTCGGACCCGAGTTGAAGACACCCCTTTATGGTTACTTATAAATTTTCACGTGAAAACCCTACAGGTGGATTTTAGATCCTTCACGTGAAATAAGTAAAGTAAATATAATAAAGGATTAATTTAGTCAATGAATTAAGTTTTCAGAAAATTTTGATTTAATTGATTGGTGTCGGTAATTCTAACACGGGGGGTTAAATAAGATGTGGTGGTAGATTTCGAAATTAAATCAAGGAGTGCAATTACAAAATTTTAGTGGAATACTTTGTAATTTATTGCGATATGGTTAATTCGTTCATTTGAGAATTATTATCGTAATTGGAAGCCTCTATTAAATATATCTATGGTCCCTACTATGCCTAATTAATTGACCAAGTTTGAAAAGAAGGACAAATTAATTTTATTGTTGATCTTCTTTAAAGGATGAATTATTTGAGAGTTAAATATTGAGTTAGTGACAAAAACGTTTGGCCTTAAATGGATGAAAATGTTTTTTTGTATTACAAAAACGTTTGGCCTTAAATGGATGAAACAAAAACGTTTGGCCTTAAATGGAAGAAAACGTTTTTATTAATCTCAATTTATTCACATGATCCTCTTGATTGCTCATTAAGCCTGAAATTTATTTGGACGTTTTTCCTATTCATTCGTGAGTTGGAAAACTAGTATAAATAGGTTGGATATGGCATGAAAGAAATTATCCTTTAAAACAAGTAATACTTGCCCACACAAGTAACTTGGTAGTAACAGTCAATCAGGAAATAGGAGAAGATCGTAGCTCTGGATCCTTGGCATTTGGACGACTTTTGTAGAAGTTTCAGCAGGCTAGTCTTCTTCTAAATTCGTTTATGTTATATTGTTTAGTCTATATGTAAGATTTGTGATCCTGAATAAAGCTTCCGTTGTGCATATTCTAACAACTGGTATCACGAGTCTTCTTACATATACTAAATAATATAATTCATGATTGATTGCATGTCTATATCATGATCCGTTACTGTGTAATATATGAATTCGTTGTATCATAAATAAGTTATATTCTGTTTATGAATTCATTATTTGATGTTTTGTTCAATGATGAAGTTGAAATAAATCACTGTTTATAATTCAAGTTTAAAAACAGAATGTTTCATGTATTGTTGATAATTGTTCATTATTCAGATCTTGTAAAACGAATTCATGTTTCATGTTCATTGAATTAATAGTTTTAGAGTAAGGTTTTTAAATATTGACTAGATTCTGAATATTTAAAGTACTATGAAATTTTTAAAGAGAACGGACAGCATGCCATGCCTGGCAAGTGTTTTTTTTTTCTGACGAACTTCGATTGGCTTCAAATTTGGTTGGTTGATTGGCTTTGCCGTGACCAAGGGACTTTTTTGGCCATTCGGAGTCGTTTTGATGGATTTTTGGTAATTTTCCTATTTACGAAACATTAAAAAATAAATAAATAATTGGTTTTAGTAATCCAGTGCCGTAAGGGTTCATCCCTAAACTTATAAATGTATTTTACAGTAAATATATGAATTTATACGTTGACTTAGGTCCTCTTCCCCATCGTATAAACTCATATATTTTGATATTGTTTTGGTACGTCTTTTGTTTTGATGACTTGTTTAAAACTTTCCAACTAAGTTACATGTTGAATTAATGAACAAGAGACATAAGCTATATCCATATATACCTTATTATACTTAACAGAATACTCTCTAACTGAGTAGGACTTGTTTTGTTTAATTGGTACTATATTTACACATGCTCATATATTTGCTTCAATAATTAAGTTTCCCAATCGAATCTAACTGTTTATACGCGTGATTATGTGAGTCTTGTTGTGTTTTTTTAATAATATATCATGTATGCTTAATAATATATTTTATCTCTCTCAGATTAACTATGTCTCACTTCAATCCCTTGTCCTCAATCTTGAATCAAAATAAACTTGAGGGTCCAAACTATGTTGATTGGAAACAAAATTTAGATATTGTCCTAACTTCTGAGGGTTATAAATTTGTATTGGTTGAGGAATGTCCTATCAAATCAGCAGATCCTACAGATGAGGAAGTCCAAGCCAATGACAAATGGGTTAAGGCTGATGAGATGGCAAGATGCTACATTCTTGCCTCAATGGCGAATGTCTTGCAGCATCAGCATCAGTCTATGACATCTGCTTACGATATGCTTGCATCTCTTAAGGAGATGTTTGGTGAGCAGAATCGTGCTGCAAAGCAGACTGTCATGAAAGCCCTTTTGACCACAAAAATGACTGAAGGATCTTCTATCAGAGAACATGTGCTGAAGTTGATGAATTACTTGAATGAGCTAGAGATACTTGGTGCTGAGATTGATAAGAAATCTCAAGTTGAGATGATCCTTCAGACTTTGCCGGATAGTTTTCAAGAATTTCGCTTGAACTATAATATGAATAAGATGGACATGTCTTTAGCAAAATTGTTGAATGAGCTGCAAGCGGCAGAGACTATAATTAAGCAGCAAGCTCCTGCGGCATTCCTGGTTGACCAGGTTGGGCCGTCCTCTTCAAAACCAGCAAAATTCCAGAAGAAAAAAAAAAAGCCCCGCAAGGTTGTGACACCCGGAGGTGCTAAGAATGGTGTGGCTAAGCCGAAAGGCAAGTGCTTTCATTGTAAGCAGCCTGGACACTATAAAAAACAATGCCCTGATTTTCAGGATAAGATGAAAAACAAAGGTTACTCTCTTTTAAATGTCGTTGAAACCTGTTTAACGGCTTTTTCTACCCAATTATGGGCTATAGATTCGGGAGCCACTAATCATATATGCACTTCTTTACAGGGGTTTCAGGAAACGCGGCGGCTAAATAAGGATGAAGTTAGTGTTTTTCAAGCGATAAGGAGCCAGCACCAGCCTTAGCTGTTGGAATAATTTCGTTTTCATTTAGTAGTTCCAGACTTTAAGTTTTGAATAATGTTTTATATGTTCCTTCTATAAGAAGGAATTTATTGTCTGTTTCTAAACTAATGGATGATGGTTATGATGTTCACTTTGCGAATAACTCTGCTGTTATTAAGTATAATAACTTTTTTATCCTTAGTGCTCCCAAAATACATGATTTATTTGCGTTTAAAATTTTCCATAACATGCTTCAGCAAAATGCACTAAATAACATTGTTGTTTCTAATAAAAGAAAACATATTTCTCAATTGAGTCCAACTTATTTATGGCACTTACATCTATGTCATATTAATATAAATAGGATTTCACGGTTGGTTACAGATGGACCTTTGAGTTCATTGAAAGTGGAGGCACTACCAACCTGTGAATCTTGTTTAGAAGGTAAAATGACAAAGAGACCTTTCCCTTCTAAAGGAAATAGAGCCAATAATAAGTTAGAATTAATTCATTCTGATTTGTGCGGCCCAATGAATATACAAGCAAGAGGTGGTTTTGAGTATTTTGTGACTTTCACAGATGATTACTCCAATTATGGATACAATTATTTGTTGCGACGACAATCTGAATGCTTTGAAAAATTCAAAGAATTTAAGATTGAAACGGAAAAGTGACATGGTAAACATATCCAAACATTACGATCTGATCGTGGTGGTGAATACCTTTCTGCAGGATTCATTAAGTACTTATCAGAATCAGGAATTACTTCTCAATATTCTGCCCCAGGAACACCTCAACAGAACGGTGTGGCATAACGTAGAAATAGAACTCTTTTGGAAATGGTTAGATCAATGTTAAGTTATTCTGATTTGCCTTTTAGCTTTTGGCGATATGCCTTAGAAACTGCGAATTATATTCTAAGTTTGGTTCTTTCAAAATCTGTACCTTTAACCCCATCCGAATTGTGGAATGGGCAAAATCCTAGTCTACGGCATATTTGTGTTTGGGGTTGTCCAGCTCATGTGCTAAAAGGAAAAACAAATGAGTTGGACTATAGAACAGAAGTATGCATTTTTATTAGATATCCAAAAGGCACTAAAGGAGATTTATTTTACTGTCCTAAGGATCAAAAGGTAATTGTCTCAACAAATGCCAAGTTTCTAGAACAGGACTATTTAATGAACCATGTTCCTAGAAGTAAACTTGTATTACAGGAAATGTCCAAAAGAATAACGAGTAATGAATCGACAGAACAAATTCCACACACAATTGTTGACATTCCTTTACGACCACGTAGTGGGAGACATGTCCATAGGCAAGAAATTGCACCTGAGGCTGCGCAGGAGGTTGCCCTAGAAAAAACTCAAGATATTTCACTAGCTCAAAGTAGTGCGAGCAATGTCCAGCAACCTGCTGCTGTGAAGGAAAAAGTTTAGCATGTTCAGGATATTCAGGATTTAGTTCAAGAAGTAGCACATCCTGTAGTGGCTAATCGTCGTAGTGGGAGAGTTATTAGAAAGCCTGAAAGGTTTACGCTCTTGGGAGAGTCATATGATAGAATCCCTGACGAGCTTAATACAGAACCATTGAATTACGCCGAAACAATACATGATAAAGATGTTGAAATGTGGATTGTTGCTATGAAATTAGAAATGGAGTCTATGTATTCTAATCAAGTCTGGATCTTGTAGAACACCCTGTTGATTTCAAACCTATTGGTTGTAAGTGGATCTTCAAGAAAAAGAGAGGTGTGGATGGAAGAGTGAAAACTTTTAAGGCTAGGCTTGTTGCGAAAAGGTTTACTCAAAAAGAAGGAATTGATTATGAGGAAACTTTTTCGCCGGTGCTCATTACAATTATGAGATTTGGCAAATGGATGTCAAGACGGCTTTTCTAAACGGAAGTCGTGATGAATGCATCTATATGGCACACCCAGAAGGTTTCATAAAAAGAGGCAATGAACACATGTTGTGTAAACTTAAGAGATCCATTTATGGACTAAAGCAAGCATCTAGAGCATGGAATATTTGTTTTGACAAGTCGATTAAGACTTTTGGTTTTGATCAATTTGAAAATGAATCATGTATCTATAAAAAAAAATGGGAAGGAAACAAAGTAGCAATTTTAATTCTGTATGTTGATGACATTTTGCTCATAGGAAATAATGTGAGCATGTTCAATTCAGTTAGGGAATGGATGTCATCGCGTTTTGATATGAAATACTTGGGAGAAGCGGCTCATATCCTTGGGATCAAGCTTATGCGAGATCATAAACAAAGGATATTACGCTTGTCTCAAGCGCTTTACATTGATACTATTCTTGCAAGGTTTAACATGCAAAATTCCAAAAAGGAATTTCTTCCTTTTAGACATGGAATTACTTTATCAAAGGATCAGTCGTCCAAAACGACTGATGAGATAGAGAGAATGAAGGCGGTCCCTTATGCATTCGTTGTAGGGAGTCTCATATATGTTATGTTATGTACTAGACCGGATATCTGCTTTGTTGTTGGCATGGTTAGTAGATTCCAGTCTAATCCTGGGCAAGAACATTGGACAGCAGTTAAGCATATAATCAAGTACCTGAAAAGGACTAGAGATTACATGCTTGTTTTCCATCCTAGAAATCTTGTACCTATTGGGTATACAGATTCACATTTCCAGTCAGATAGAGATTCAAGAAAGTCAACCTTAGGATATGTATTTACTCTGGGAGGTGGAGCCGTAATATGGAGGAGTATCAAGCAATCTTGTGTTGCTGATTCCACCATGGAAGTTGAATATGTAGCTGCCTCTGAAGCGGCTAAGGAGGCTGTTTGGCTTGGAAACTTCCTAAAAGAGCTTTGAGTGGTTCCTTCGGTTGAAGCACCAATCACACTTTATTGTGATAACAGTGGTGCAGTTGCTAACTCGAAAGAACCGCGAAACCATAAAAGGAGTAAGCACATCGAGAGGAAATATCATTTGATTCGTGATATAACTCAAAGGGGTGATGTGAGAGTATTGAAGATTGAATCGAAGAACAATTTGGCAGACCCATTTACAAAAGGCTTACCTCAGAAGGCTTTTGATAAGCATGTGGAAGAAATGGGTGTTAAAATTGTGAATGCATGGTTATAAGTCTAAGTGGGAGATTGTTGGGATATACTATTAACCATGTAATTGTGTTATAGTGTTTTTTATTTAATCCCTTGTAAAACTTTTTTATGTTATTTATTTAATATAATAAATTTTGGTTTAAATAGATCATTATGTATATATGTGTGTCCATTGCTTATATAGTAGACAATTTTGTGTATGGAGTATTTTAACTCATACACGGAAGATTAAAATTGTTGGTGCATATAAGTTATAAATTTATGTTCACGATCAAAGATGAAGTAGGACGAACATCTTGATGATCGTGGCACAAGATTAAATATAATTTGATCTTAAGTATGAGAATGGTTAAATTCAACTTCTTGTGCTAGTACATTTTGTATGTATTGAATGGACCAATTAGAGACATTTGTTTATGTTCTGAATATTTATAAATAAATTCTCTAGTCCACTACATGTACTTATACTCTTAATCTTGATATAATTATTATGATCTATGTAATTTATTTTATTGTTTTAATCTATTAAAAGGTGAGACTTTTTGATGAGTCAATAAATTTCTGATAGATTAGATAATGACAAATTACATTAGTAAAATAATAATTAGTTGATAGAATTGTGTCTCGGACCCGAGTTGAAGACACCCCTTTATGGTTACTTATAAGTTTTCACGTGAAAACCCTACAGGTGGATTTTAGATCCTTCACGTGAAATAAGTTAAGTAAATATAATAAAGGATTAATTTTGTCAATGAATTAAATTTTTAGAAAATTTTGATTTAATTGATTGGTGTCGGTAATTCTAACACGGGGGGTTAAATAAGATGTGGTGGTAGATTTCGAAATTAAATCAAGGAGTGCAATTACAAAATTTTAGTGGAATACTTTGTAATTTATTGCGATATGGTTAATTCGTTCATTTGAAAATTATTATCGTAATTGGAAGCCTCTATTAAATATATCTACGGTCCCTACTATGCCTGATTAATTGACCAAGTTTGAAAAGAAGGACAAATTAATTTTATTGTTGATCTTCTTTAAAGGATGAATTAGTTGAGAGTTAAATATTGAGTTAGTGACAAAAACGTTTGGCCTTAATTGGATGAAAACGTTTTTTGTATTACAAAAACGTTTGGCCTTAAATGGATGAAACAAAAACGTTTGGCCTTAAATGGATGAAAACGTTTTTATTAATCTCAATTTATTCTCATGATCCTCTTGATTGCTTATTAAGCCTGAAATTTATTTGGACGTTTTTCCTATTCATTCTTGAGTTGGAAAACTAGTATAAATAGGCTGGATATGGCATGAAAGAAATTATATTTTAAAACAAGTAATACTTGCCCACACAAGTAACTTGGTAGTCACAGTCAATCAGGAAATAGGAGAAGATTGTAACTGTGGATCCTTGGCATCTGGACGACTTTTGTAGAAGTTTCAACAGGTTAGTCTTCTTCTAAATTCGTTTATGTTATATTGTTTAGTCTATATGTAAGATTTGTGATCCTGAATAAAGCCTCCTTTGTGCATATTCTAACAAGGATAACCCAAAGTGTTGGGAACACTTACGTTGGGAGGTTTGTGTTGAAGTTTACTAATTAGAGTTAGTTCCTAGAATTGAAAGAATTGTAATTTGAATGCATAACTTGAAGTTTAGGATCAAAGTTCCTACGATTGCAAGAGTTGTAATCTGCATCCATAACTTGAAGTTTAGGAATTAGAGTTATTTCCTTAGGTTACATAGTTTGTAATCTTAAACAGTTGAGGATCATTGATTTAGTCAAGTTGGAGTTAAATCTTGTTGGGGATTGCTCTCAGCTGATGATTACTCGGTATGTGATGAATTATATCCGTGCAGCTTGTCTATCCTGGATTAATCTTGAACAGGTTTTTCAGGAAATTGTTGTGCCATCTGCTTGCGCAGTTTTGATTACAGAGAAGAGGATGATAGAGCAGTTTCATCATATTCCTTGGCTACTCAAATGGCATAGATTATGGAGTTACTTGAAAATAATCTGGAAGAAAAATCAAAGATTTACAACGACTCTTCTTTGTTGGCTGTTTTTTGATGAATTATAAAAGATACATTGATTAGAAAGTTAAAGATATTGAGTTGAGATTGCTCTTAGGTGATGATTGAATATGAAAACCAGCAGCCAAAGTTAAGCAATATCATGTAAATTATCAACAAAGTTCAAAGAGTTAGGTTTTAGGATCTTTGAAGACTGATAATAGTACTATGTCACCTACTGGAGCATCAAAGTCTCAAGAAAAGTTTAAGTTATTAGATTCCTACTTTTAAGAGATATGTAAAACTCAATCCACTTCGATAATCTTTGATGAGCAACAAGAGGAGGATTTAAGGATTTCCATTGCAAGGACTTTGTTTCCAGCATATCGCAACTTTATCAGGAGATAGCTTAGTAATAACAATTTTGGAAGGCACACTGAGAGGCATATCGAGTTTAGTGTTGAGGATCTTGAAGCTCAAATCACTAAGTTATTTTAGGGGAACAGTTGATTGGGTTGTTCGGAGCAAAGTCTGTAAGCAAGTGATTGCATCTCTTGTACCATATATGCATTTAGCTGTTATCTTCTGATTTGTCGCCTCTAATACTTTTTTTACACACTAATGTAAACCATAAAAAACTGCAGGAATGTAGTGCAGTTATCTTAGGTGTGAGTAGTTTTGTTTTCTTTTTAGATTGGTAGGTGTGATTAGTTTTTATAAATGCCTTTGCTTGAATTGGAAAAACATTGTGATTGGTATTACTACTTCAAGAAATGAACATAACTTTGGGTTTCCATCTCTATTGCAATAAATCAAAACTAAACTTTCTTTTGATGAGAAGTGAATATCATATCATATGAGAGACAAACTTTCTTCTTACTGAAACATTCACTTTAAGCTATTTCATTCATATGGAAATTTAATAATAATATCACCTAGTAGCAGATCTCAGCACCAGGTCATGCTTCGACATAATATTTGAAATTTGAAGTTTGTACATGTCTATTAATGAATTTTGCTATGGGATAGTTTGTGATGCCGAAGTTTCTTCATTGCCATATTGGAAAGATGTTGGTAGGCCGATTCACCAGGATGTATACTGTCCCAAAACAAGTATTCAGAAGCATTTTTGCAGACAGGATGGTGTTTATTACAGAATGGACCTGCTTCATATGTGCCACTGCCACAACAACCACGTCTAGTTTTCAGAAATCCTGTCAAATCGAGCTTTTGCATCAGAAAATTAAAGTTGTGGATATTTTATTAGATAAAATAAGTAGGATGAGAAGGGATGGGTACCATATTTTTTTGGATGGTTGATCATATGCATAAAGGGATGATATGAATCTGAATACAAGATATTGCTTCCTAAAAGTGCGTCTTGTATTTGTTTTAGCAACGTTGCAAGTTTGACATTATAGGATTGAGCATCAAAATTCTCCTCTTTAATGCACTTTCTCAGAAATGGGGACTTTGCAGTTATTTGTATTGGAAGACAACCAACAGGAGGAAGCCCAGCAACAAGCATGTTCCGAACACCAAGATTATATAGATCCTGAAAAGGTAATGGAACAATGAGACTGACTTGTTTCTTTTATATATATATATATATATATATAGGGTAGAGTTATTACCTCAACAAAGTTTTGGAGTAGACTCTGCAAAAAATCTTGATATCCTGTTATATTATATTGATGTCTCCTTGTTGGGATATCATAGAAATTAAATATGAAATCGTTAGTCCCTGCACTTACAACAACCAAAGCACCACTGACGAGTTTTTGAGCTTTCTCTTCTCCAATAATTAGTTGGAGTTTCAGTATGTATTGCTCAAAATATTTTATTTGATCGGACATAGGGATTACTTTAGTTGTTGTTGTGGTTAGGTCATCATATCCAGAGCCAGCAGATGCAAAGCTGACCCCAGTTAAAAGATCATGGTTTGATAGATCTGGTTGTAGGAAAGGAGGAATATATTCTTTGATGCCTAACATAGATGCCAAAAAGTCAGGTACGAGTTTCCCATCTGAAAATCTTCCTGTGGGAATCCGCCCAGGAAAGTTTTCCCCATAAGGACAATGATTACCTTGAAATATTGTAGATATGTAATTGTTGTTACCCGTATCAACTGTTGAATCTCCAAAGATGAAGATGGCAGGGAACTTGGGCACCGATTTCGCATTGATGATGATGCAACATTGGACCAAGAGAATGAAAGCAAAACAGGTAATAGTGATACCCATGGACACTATTTTTAACTGGTTAGGTGTTCTTGGCTGTTGAGAATAATTTGTACCAGGCCTATTATTTGTAAAAGCTTCATTAGGAAGTAACGGAAAAGTCTAGTTGAGCAAATGGCATTAAAATTTGCTTTACTACAGCTATGCTTCTAAAATTTATGTAATCTTTTCATAAGAAAATAGAAGAAGGTTAAGACTTCATTAATAGCTGATTATACCATATTAATGAAGAGTAGTAAAAGCAATATGGTCTCTTTTTTTATCTAGTCAACTTATTCATTATTCAATGAGGGAAACCAGTAATTACTCCCCAATTCAATTATAGATTAAAGGTAATCCTACAACTTTATTTTATTTTTAATAAATACTCCCTCCATTTTAAATTAATTAAATTGTTGAGGTGTTTCACACTCTTTAAGAAAAGAAGATTAAGACATAAATTAGGCATAATTTTCCATTTTTACCCTTATTAATCATTATCAAATTTATGATTAAAACAACTAAACATTAATTAATAACTTAATTCAATAATAACTAATGAAGGGTAAAATTGAAAGTACATTCTAAAAGTAGTCTTGAAAATTGAACAATTAAGTTAATTTGGAAAATGAAAAATGTCTCAACAATTCAATTAATTTGAAATGGAGGGGGAGTACAATTCAATAAATAAGATTTTATTTTATTCATATCTTTACGCAATTTTATTATTTGCTTGTGATTAAGTCAAAGAATTATTTTTTTTACAAAATATATTATTTACTTAATTACATGCCAATTTAAATATATTTAGTACTCTATTAATTTAATAGCATCCTATTCAAATCATTACCTCAAATTAATTAGATAAAAGGAAAAGAGTTTGATATACCCTCAACTTTGTGATTTAAAGTTGATATACCTCTAGTTATAAAAGTCGTTCACATATATCCTTACTATTACAAAAGTGGCTCATATATACCCCTACCATTACTAAAGGGCCTCACATATACCATTTTAATCTAATGATAGTAAAATAATTAATTTTAATTTTTTTAAGAAATTCGTTATATGATCCTTCTAGCAAAGTTCAAGGCATATTTGATCTTTCTGATGAGTCAAGAATTTCAGACACATTTTAGGCTTTTGGTTCACCAAAAGTATTATCCCCAATGCTCATGGAGATGAAAGATATCAAAAGAAGCCAAAAGACTTGGAAACATAGGAAAAAGTGGCATTGAGTATCGCCCTAGGTGACTAATCATATCACCAAGTGGAAAAATCATCGCTAAAAGTCACAGTTCATAACCCTTGAGTCTATCTCATTTTGGCGACAGAAGGTAGTAATCAGCGTATCACTGAAGGTCATTTGTGTCGCCGAAAGCAGTAGACGCCTAAAGAAAAATTTCAGTGCATGGCCAAACTCTTGTGAATCTCTACACTCTTCGGCAAGCCCAATTCAGTTCGCCAAGCTGACTTAAATGTCATTTTTGTGATGAATTTTGTTAACATATAAATAGCTTTTTGAAGTGAGAGACATCTTTTATGATTCTGAATTTTCTAGTACTTTTCTACAAAACCCTTTACTATTGGGAAATAAGATTGTATTATGAAATTGGGTAGAATCATCTTGTAATTGAAGGTTTTGAAGATTCAAATCATAGGATTTTAATTAGAGTTGGTACTATGGATGAGAACATTGATATTTTTCTGTTACCTTTTACTATGAGTAGCTAAACTCCCTCGATTCTTACCAGTGTATAATGTATCACTACTAAAAAACTGCTAAAAATGACGGAAGAAAAAGCGACAGACAGCGTCGCTCCAAAAAAGCGACGGACTAAGAGATGTTGTACGTCGCTTTTTAATTAAAATAATTATTTTTAAAATTATTTTACAAAAAGCGACGGACTGCATCTATTGGTCCGTCGCATTTTTTACGGATTTTTGCGCTAAATATATATATAATTAATAATAATTTATTTAATATATATAGAGACGTCGTCCGTCGCTTTTTATTAAAAATAATTATTTATGAATTAAACAATAACCACGCTGTCCGTCGTTTTAATTTATTTTATTTTATTAATTAGTTTTTAAAAAAAGCGACGGATGGCATCTCTTAGTCCGTCGCTTTTTGGTCAAAATATCTAGTCAAACATTTTTAAAAAGTGACGGACAACGTCTCTTAGTCCGTCGCTTTTTAATTAAATTCTTTTCAAAAAAAAAAATTTAAAGAGACGGACAGCATCGCTTAGTCTGTCGCTTTTTTCGCGGATTTTTGCTAATTAATTATTTTATATAGATAGTGACGCAGTCCGTCGCTTTTTATTAAAAATAATAATTTATTAGTTTAAAAAAAGGCACGCCGTTCGTCGCTTTTTATTAATTTTAATTGTTTAATTATTTTTTAAATTAGCGATGGACAACATCTTTATGTCCGTCGCTTCTTGGTCAAAATATCTGGTCAAATATTTTAAGAAAGCGACGGACAATGTCTCTTAGTCTGTCGCTTTTTGGTCAAAATGTTGGTCAAACATTTTTAAAAAAAACCAACGGACATAGAGACGTTGTTCGTCGCTTTTTTAAAAATATCTGCACTAGCAGACGCGATTTTCCCCATTTCTCCATATAAAAAACAAAATTGAGAAATATTTTGATTTAATTTTATTTAAATTGTCTTCCGGAGAATGGTTTTGTGTAAATAAAAAATAAAAAAATTTATAATACCGACTTCCAGATGTCGGTAAAATTAAATAGTATGTAATAAATTAATATTTTCAATTAACTTTAAATAAATCGTCCTCCGAATGACGATTTTATATAAGTTAAAAAATAATTTAATATAAAATACCGACCTCCCGATGTCAATATTATTTAATTAACATGATTACTTTTTATTTATCTTAAAATTTAATGTGATACCGACCTCATGAGGTCGGTATTTTTTATTATATATAATTACTTTTAATAAAAGCGACATTCGGAGGTCGGTATGTTTAAAGTATTCCTATTAATCATAATTTTGCTATTGTGCATAATATTAAAATTTCATTTTACACTTACGATTAATTGTTCAAAAAGTGTAACAACTTTGTATACTTTTACAAATAAAATGTTAGAATTCGTGAAATAAATAAAAAAAATATCTATAATCTATATTTAGAGTATGAAACTACGTTGATATGAATTAGGAGATAATTATACTTATATTTATAGAGTAATGTACAAATCCTATCAGTCCGTCGTCTAATCATAAACTTAATATCTCATGTCATGATGTAGTAGAGGTGAAGAGCTAACATATAATCCATTCTAGTATGAAATGCGAGATAGTATTATTATATACGTTCGATCTTGAATGGATGTCAAGTGTATTGATCACCTCCTAATTATGATGACATGTAAAGGATACTTCATCGGAGTATGAAATACGTTGATTAATTATATATATATTCCTCGAGTAGTTTAACAAATCAAGTCTTATATACTAGTGGTTCAGATATGAAATACATTATCAATTAAAGAAATACCGATGATCAATTCAAGGAGATTTATATATTAAATTTGATATTGATAATTTTTTGTTGATCAATAAAATTAAATTTATATAATTAGAAGGTATATAATTTAAATTTATAAAATTAACTTGATCGATAAATTAAATTTATTAAATTAAACTTTTGTTGATGTGTAGTTAAATT
>NC_064288.1:33022219-33134851 GCF_019186545.1 Solanum stenotomum
AAGATCGATTTGTGTCCATCTAGTGTTGACACTTAGCTTTAAATTTAGAAATAATATATTTGTTAAGCATGAGTACCAACACTAGTTGATCCTATTGATGACAAAATTGATTTTCTTGCAAGATCGATTTGTGTCCATCTAGTGTTGACACTTAGCTTTAAATTTAAATAAGTTGAATTAAAAAATGTGGTTTTGTTGATGAATTTAGTTGTTGGAATTAAGTCAAAACTAAACTAGTTCAAGTTAAAAAGTTGTTAAGTTGTTTAAATAAGTTAAATTAAATAATGTGGTTTTGTCAATACTAAACTAGTTTTAGGACTACTACTAGTAAAATTATTATTAAATTTTATTTATAATATAATTGAATATCTATATTTTTGTAGATGGATCATCGTTTGTGGATGTATAATATGCATTATGAAATTGGTGCTGGTTTGAAACCTGAGTTTATTGACGGTGTTAGAAATTTTATTGAACATACAATGACACTTGACATTTTCAAGATTAATGGATTGGTTAGGTATCCTTGTAGTGCATATAAGTGCTTAAAATTTTTTAAACCAGATAGAGTTATGGTTCATTTGTACCGTAATGGATTTAAGCCTAGATATTTTGCATGGATTGATCATGGAGAAAGTGATGGATTGGATGGTATATTTTATAATTCGATGCATGTTGATGTATATAACATGGTTGCACCACATGGCTAAATTAGGGTTGAACAAGTTAAAGTTGAACATGATAGGGTCGAACATGATAGGGTTCATGAAATGATCAATGATGCTTTCGGGGTTCAAGGTGGGATGGAACCGGAACAATATTTTGATGAAGCTCCTAATGAAGAAACAAGACGCTTTTATGATCAATTAGAAGAGTCTAGTCGTCCACTATGTGAAGGGAGTCCGCATTCTGTCTTGTTAGTTGCGGTTAGATTAACGAATATTAAATCAGATTGGAATGTTTCTAATGCTGCTATGGACTCAATGATTGATCTTTTGGGTGAACTAGTTAATCCGGAGTTTAACATACCAAATAACTTCTATCAAGCAAAGCGTTTGGTGTCCAAGTTAGGATTGACGTATGATAGAATTCATTGTTGTGTTAATGGATGCATGTTGTTTTACAAGACTGATAGTGAATTAGAAAATTGTAAGTTTTGTAGACATACTCGTTATAAAAGGACTCCGGCTGGAAAGATGGTCCCAGTTCAGGCGATGCATTATCTACCTCTCATTCCTAGGTTAAAGAGGTTGTATGCATCGATGAGGTCTGCCCCACATATGAGATGGCATCGTGAATATAGAAGGTCGCCGGGTGTCTTGTCTCATCCATCTGATGGTGTAGCATGGAAGCATTTTGATAATGTATATCCTGATTTTGCTAGTGAACCAAGAAATGTTAGATTGGGGTTGTGTTCAGATGGCTTCACACCATTCTCTAATAATGCTTCACCTTATTCATGTTGGCCGGTATTTCTTACTCCGTATAATCTTCTTCCTGAAATGTGCATGACCAGTCCCTACATCTTTCTAAGTTGTGTTATTCCAGGTCCCCGGAATCCAAAAAGTTTGATTGATGTCTATCTACAACCATTGATAGATGAGCTCAAACAATTGTGGTTTGAATGCGTTTTGACTTATGATATATCAACTAAGCAGAATTTTATCATGCGTGCTTCTTTAATGTGGACTATTAATGATTTTTCTACATACGGGATATTGTCTGGTTGGATGACAGCTGATAAGCTAGCATGTCCGTATTGCATGAAAAATAGCAAGGCAATCACTTTAAAGCATGACAGAAAAAATACATGGTTTGATTGTCATCGCCAGTTCTTGCCAATGGACCATGAGTTTAGAAAGATGAAAAATGCATTTAGGAAAAATAAGGTTGAAACTGACCCCCCCTACCTCCATTACTCACAGGGCATCAAATTTGGGAGAGAGTTTATCAATTACCTAAAGTTACAGAAGCTTCACCTTCTAGACTTCTTGGATTTGGTGTCGAACATAATTGGATCAAACAAAGCATATTTTGGGAGCTGCCGCATTGAAAGGACAATCTGCTATGACATAATCTAGATGTGATGCACATTGAAAAAAATTACTTTGACAATTTTTATAACACGGTGATGGATGTTAAGGGTAAGACAAAAGACAATCCAAAAGCTAGAATGGACATAAAGGAATATTGTAGGAGAAAAGAGTTATGGCTGCAGGAATTACAGAATGGTAAAATAGTTAAGCCCAAAGCCAGCTTTTCATTCACATTGGATGAGAAACGTGAAATTATTGAGTGGGTTAAAAATTTGAGGATGCCAGAGGGCTATGCTTCGAATTTAGGAAAGCGGGCAAATATGAATGAAGGAAAATTGATAGGTATGAAAAGTCATGATTGTCATGTGTTCATGGAAACTTTAATTCCTATCGCTATTAGCCATCTACCCGAAAGGATATGAAAACCAATCACAGAGATAAGTCTTCTTTTTAAAGATTTGTGTTCTGGAAAGTTGTTGGAGAGTAGTTTAGATAGGATGGAGGAAAATATTATTGTCACTACTAGTAAGTTGGAGAAGATATTTCCATGTGTTTTTTTTTATGTGATGGAGCATCTTCCAATTCACCTTGTACAAGAGGCCCGCCTTGGAGGTCCAGTTCAAACAAGATGGATGTATCCATTTGAAATATTCACTAAGTCATATATATTCGCCAAGTCTTTTATATATTAACATATATATACATATATGCATGCAGAAAAATTGGTAGTTCGAAGCAAATGATTAAGCAAAGGGGAAGGATCGAATGATCATTTGTTCAAGGTCATATTGGGAGAGAAACATGTTATTTTTATTCTTATTACTTTGGTCATGATGTGTCATGTAGGAGAAACAGGCCCAATCGCAATGATGAAGGCGATATTGATCCTTTATTTCCACCAATATCAATTTTTAATCAAATGGTCGAGGATCTAAAAAGCGTAGAAAGTGAGGCTTCATTGATATGGAAATGCAATCAGCTGTGACACATATTTTGCTTAATTGTCCAGAAATTCAATCATATGTCAAGTAAGTGTTAAAAATATGTTATTAAATTACATACTAATAAGTGATCATTAACTAACGAAATACTTTAATGTAAAATGATCAGCTTGTTCGTAAACACATGGGGTAATGAAGTCATCTATACAGAATTTTCCAAATGGTTGAGGAACTATGTAAGTGTGCAATCACTAAGTATTTAATAATATATTCATGTTATACCAAATTATATTACTTGAAATAACAATCGTGTAGGTTTACGATGAATACTCAAGTGTCCAACATTTGCAATTAGTGAAAGAAGTAGCCCTTGGACCTGAATCTCAAGTACTGGCAATGAATAAGTATTGTGTCAATGGTTTTAAGTTTCAAACTGAAGAAATATCTACGAACAAGAAAATAAATAATAGCGGTGTCTATATACAAGGTGATGTTGATGGTACTGGTCAAACTATTGAATATTATGGTGTCATTCAAGAGATTATTGAAGTGAGGTATTAAGGTTGGCCTTATAAGAAGATTGTATTGTTTCGGTGTGAGTGGTTTGACCCATCACATAGAGGCACAAATGTGGATCATCAACATAATATAATTGAAGTTAAGCACACCATGAAATACAGAAGTTATGATCCTTTCATTATTGCACAACATGCTAAACAACTGTATTACGCTTCATATCCATTGCGTAGAGACAAAGCTGATTGGTGGGTTGTTATAAAAAGTAAGCCTGTGGGAAGAATTGAAATTGACAATGTCTTAGATGTGGCGTATCAAAATGATGTTGCAATTGTTCAACAACAAGTTGATGTTGAATTGGAAACCACACTATAACATCATCAACACCTATTAGAAGAAGTATCTGATGATGAGATATTGAATGTTGAGGAAGAAATAACCAAGAATGAGAAAAATGAATCATTTGATGACGAAGAATGGGACGATAATGAAAATGAAACAACTGAGGAGGAAGAATGGGAGAATGATGGAATTGAAACAAGCGAGGAGAAATAGTATAGAATGAAAGCTAGCTAGTACATATGTAAGTGTATTTTACTAATTTTATTTAATTTATGATTTTTATATATATTATACATGTAAATTTGCATACGGATGTCATCAGGCGGTGACGGTGATAGACATCGCGAGAATCTTGGAGTTAGCCAGACTAAACAGGCTAAGAAGAAGAAGTCTAGGAGACCGATAGATCCTGAGGATATTGCAGGATCATTTCTTCTGTGCCAGAGCGCATCAACCATGATACTCATTTATTTGTTGTTCCATTTGGTACGGTGGATCCTCGGCAATATTATCCTAATTATCGTCGACCAGTCGATGCTTCATCTACTTCACAGGCATTGCCTTCACGATGCTATGAGGACCTACCTTTACAGGCTATTCGTCGAGCACGACCCTTATCGGCAGGTACTCCATCTCCCACAGGTACATCTCCTTAGTTATCTGCCATGAGGCTTGGAGATTCTAGTAGCGAGCAGTCAGATGCTATGGCCGGTACGCCTCCATTGACTCAGCGTTTTGTGCATCCTGATGTATCACCCTCGTCTACAGCTGCACCTAGTGTTACACCACATGATACGATGTCTGCTCTAGCTCCTGGCCAGAAAGACACTCTTGGTAGAGTCATGATTGAGCCGGATCGATCATCGTAAGTTTGTTTTGTTATATATTTGTTATTTTATTTTATTTATTTCTTATACTTTAATATATTATTCATGAACTAACATATTTATTATGTGTTTTGCAGGTGGTATCCTGCAAAGGATGTTGCCCGGGCTTTAAAATAGTGTGTTAGAAGACTCTATACACAAGCTTATCACCCTTGGAGCGAGATTCCAAACAGTATACGCCAGGCGATGTTTAATAACTTTAAGGTATATATTTTTTAGTTAAGTTTAGTATACTTTACTTTCTTTTACTATCGATTTAATTAACGTTATTCAAATTTTTTTCAGACTATGTGTACTTGGGAGTCGAGGTACAATTTGGTCATTTGGACCACATTTTAGAGGAAGGCATCCGCCAGACTATCTAGCTGGCTAAAGAGCGTTCGGGATAGTGGTGAACGTCCCAGTTGGATGTTGCCTCATCTTTTTGATGAATTGGATCAGTATTGGAACACAGACAAGTTTAAGGCAATATCAGATCAAGCCAAAATGGCTAGAGGCAGTCTTAAAGGTGGCTCGTTGCACACCGGAGGTGCAAAGACAGTTGGAACAATTGCACGAGAGATGGTAAGTTCTAATTCAAACTTTTAAATAAATAATTAGTTGATACATATATATCGTTATAAATTTTAGTTTTTATTTATAGGAAAAAGAATTGGGACGCACTTCCATTGAACCAGAGGTTTTCAAAAAGACTCATGTCAAGAAGAAAGAAAATGAGTCGGATCCGGATGTGTGGGTGGAGGAAAGGGTCGAACAAACTTTTGTAAGTTATTTAATATGAATAATATATATCAATAGTGAATATATTTATGATATGTATATATATTGATGTCAATTTTTATATTTAATATGCAGAATGACTTTCATAAGTACGTCGCTGAGAATCTAGATAGTTCAGTTCAATTGACACCTGAACTGTCCACTCAGATTTGGAAAGAAAAAGTGGTAGGGGGGACACACAAGGGTAGATGCTATGGTCTAGTCTCTCGAAACGATGTTAGACGCCTTCAGTCAGGCTTAGAAGGTATTGGATCGTCACGTCAAGCCGAGACACTTGACAGTGTTCAGATTGCTGTTATGTCGAATCAAATAGCTAAACTTACAGCGGCACTAGCAGAGTCGGAGCGGAGAAGAGTAGCTGAACAAAAAAGCATGAGTGAGACCGTTTAGCAAATCAAAGAACAAGTGATGAACCTCGCTCGTCGACCTACTACTTCGGCTCCCGATGACACCGACGACGAGAGTGATGGGGATGATTATGTAGATCTCACTCCCTATTTTAGATCTCTGGACATTTATGAACTTTTTGAAATTTTAAAACGAATTTTAAAAGACTTTATAAGTCTTTAATTTATGATTTAGATGCTTTTGAATGTTATTTTAAGTTTGTTGTTTTATGTATTGTTTAAATTATTTATAATTGTGTGTTTGATTGGGTTGAATAGTGTAGAATTGAATTGAATTGCATTTGCAGGTGGGCAACAGAAACTGTCAGTTTTTGCTGTCAAAAATATTGCAGAAAAGCGACGGATAGCGTGGTTTAGTCGGTCGCTTTTTTGGGTTTTAATTTTTTTTAAAACCCAGAAAAGCAACGGACAGCATGGTTTTGTCCGTCGCTTTTTTGGGTTTTTAAAAATAAAATTTCCAGAAAAGCAATGGACAGTGTCCTTTTATCCGTCGCTTTTCTGGGATTTTCAAAAATAAAATTTCCAGAAAAGCGACGGACTGCGTCGCCCTTTAGAAATTGAAAAAAATGAAAATTAAAATAAAGCGACGCAATCCATCGCTTTTTAAAAAAATATAAAAAAAAATAGTTAAAAAGTGACTCAGTCCGTCGCTAAAAGAGACGCAGTCCGTCTCTAAAAGCGACGCAATTCGTCGCTTTTTTAGCAACGCAGTCCGTCGCTATTTGAAAAACGACATTGTCCATCGCTGTTTAGCAACGCAGTCCATCGCTTTTTGAAAAGCGACGGAAGTGACTGCGTCGCTTTTCCGTCGATTTTGACCAAAAAAGCAACACAGTCCGTCGCTTTTGGCCGTCATTTTTTGACAATTTTTTAGTAGTGTATAGTGATTGAGTGTTGTTTAATTGTGTATTGAATGTTGAATTTATTTTGGTTAAGTTGTCCATATATTGACCCTCGTGGTCCTTTATGTATTTTAAAGTGTTTTTACTACTTTCCCTTCTCCGTAGCTACCTTATGCTATTTGTGTGGTATTGGAATTTATGGCACGCTTCTCAAGGTTGTCGGGAGAGGTATGTGTGAGTTTCCTCTTTATGGAAGTTTTAGTTGACCTTGGTCAACATCTTGAGAATCTAATGTCGTATGAGATTTTTTTCATTTCCATGAACTCTGAAAGGTCCATATTGGTCTAGTGGGATGGTTAGTTTGGGTCCAGATAACACCCAAACTACTCTTCCAAACCAATTAAAAGTGTAGGCCGTCGTTGTCAATAAAATTACCCAACTAAGAGTTAGGGTCAAATCCCACAATGAGTAGTGTAATGTCAATGATCCAATTAATGAATTAAAATGCAACTATTCTTGTAGTGACGGAAAACTTAGGTTGATCATTCCACCAAAATGTAGCAAGTAGTCTCGAGATCAAGTAGGAAACACAAACTTAATAAAAAAGAGATTAAAGGAAATTAAGTAGATATAGGGATGTAAAGGAGTGCATTGATAAAATTAGGGGTAAAATTGCATTGCTCAGTAATGATTTACAACTATGAATAAGTTAGGTCATCCTTAATGAAACTTATCTTGTTTCGATTTCATAACATCAGTTCATAGAATCTCCTTTTGGTCTTATCTATGTGCAAAACTAAACAACCCAATACCTTACTTCAATCACCTAAATTTAGAGAGATTGTAAACATTGAGATAATTACCTACTCTTATTGGTCTTTTTCAAGCACCAATTAGAGATCTAAGATAGAATTAAGTTGGCCACCTTAATTCCTAAATTACTCACATTCTAAATAACTCAAATTCATAAAGATCAACCAGAAAAAACAGAGCAATACAGTATACCCACTAGTTTACATCAACATCCAACCCCATAATAACACCCCTAGAGACTGGGGTTTTAGCCACCCATCACCAAAAGTGCAAAAATTATACCTTTCATGATAGAAGTCATGGATAACATGAAATTAATCAATTATAATCAATACCCACTTCGATTTCACCCTCAAATTGTTAATTACAAGGGTAAAGTTTAAAGCCCCACACTAGAAGTTTTGTGTTTAGAGTTTCTCTCTCCAATTTCTAAGTGCAAAGACTAATAAAAATATGGAACTCCTTCTTTCTCTCTCTTCCCAACTATTTATACTTTCCAAAAAGATTCTTCTGCATCCCATTTGGTGACATTAGTTGACTCGCCAAACCATTTCGATGGATCACCATTCTTGCCATTTAGCTCTCCCTTTACTGGCTTCAGGATTCATGTGTTTGAACCTTAGATGGCGGACTCAATGAAATCTGCCTTTCATATTCGACTGTTCCCCGATTATCACCTTTATTCGCCTTTTGAACCTTCATTTTTCTTCCAAGCACTGTCACATTCGATGATGGACCACATGTTCGCCTTCCTTACTTGTCGGATCACCGATGTGTCTCTTCTTCTTGCTTTTGACTATAACACTTGGGCCTTACATCTGTCCATTTCGGCGAGATACCACCTCTTAGGCGAGTCACCATCCATTTTGTTCGGTGATCATCAGCCTATGGTTTTCTACTTTTTTTTCAATTTTCTTGGCCTTTCTTTCAATCGTTCATTTTCTACTTTTTTCAATGTTCTTGGCCTTTCTTTCAGTCGTTCATTTCCTTAGATTTTATGGCTACAATTCATTAAAATATCATTAGAATAGGACAGACTTAGGCATTGAGGACGTGAATTGTTGAGCTAAATAGGCCTCAAATGAGTATAAATCTACAAGTCATCAGGTAGCAAGGCCTTCAACATGAATTTGAGCGTTAGGTGAGATATTTTTGAATGTTTGGCCAAATTTGACTTCAGTCAGTATTTATGGTAAACACACTTGGATGAGAATTCCATCAACATGTTTTGTTCTAGAATTACGAATTTGGTATGGAATGACCTTTGCTTTGTATCTCTAGGTGATCGAGATAATTTTATGGCATTTGTCATTTTATTGTATGTTTTCCTTATAAGTGTTGACTTTGGTCAACCTTCTGATAAGACAACCTCTATTGGTGGTTTCATTGATTCCATTAAGTGCAGATTATCAATTTTGGTGGGGTAGCATAATTTGTTTGCATTTAAGGAGTTCTGAAAAAATCCTAAGACCCTATTAGAGGTACTTTCTTAACATTGGACTGTGTTGATGCATAAGGTGTTGGTGCACCATGAAGTTGTTCTCCGTGTTCCTGGTTTTCTTCCACGATCACGGAAGGGCTGGAGTCTGTTCTCTACATTCGCAAGCTCCCGAACGCGTTCACGAAGGTGTGGGTGCTTGACCTTCGCATTCATGGAAGAAGCTCCACTCACAAAGCGCCATTTGGCTCCCCTCAATGTTCATGAGCATGATGACACGTTCATGGATGGGCAGGTGGATTTTCCTCCACTTTCTTGGAGTTAAGCGACTAGTTGTTATAATATCCCATTCAAATTTCAGCATGCATTCTTAAAAAGAATAAAGGTCCTAAGGTGATTTGAAGAGAATCCTCCAGGTGATTTCATTCGGGGTTTGTTGTAAATTATTGTTGAAGTGTGTGGGCACGTTGCAGGGTCATTAGTTCATATGATAATCTTGTAAATTCGTATGAATTCCCCTCGTTGTTCCTTATTTTGAATTCTTAAAGCTGGAAATTGGTAGGGGTTATTTAGGGCTAATCACTACTTGGATTGTGCCCATATTTGGGGCACGAGTTCCTTGAGCTTGTTGAGACCTTATGAATGAATCGATTGTGTGATTTCGCATACAAGTCTCATGATTATATTTTGACACAATTTCCATTACTAAATTCTTTTATTAATATAGGTATCGTTTTGCTTGTATTGACATTCTCATCACCAATTTGATAGTGTGACGTCATTTGGAGGACCATTGGAAGAGAAAATATTTTGTTTAGCAGTTCGAGTGTGGTTTTGACCACAAGGTAGGTTACAGTTTAATTTCTTTTAGAATTAGCTCAGTCAGTTTTTATATATATTGAGTTACTTTTATTGTTAGGAAGGTTTTAGGATTACATTGTAGGTTTACATGATTCTTAGACTCTATTTGTCCATTTTCGTGTTGCTTAGCTTAGTTCTTAGCCGATAAACCTTAGTGTAGGTTGATCCTTGATCTTGGGACCGATTTAGTGTCCTTAGAAAGCTTCTAGGTGGTGTAAAACTTAGGTTGTCGCATGTTCTCTTGTTTTTGTTTGATTTCGTGTTTGTACTTGTATTTTCAATCTTTTATTTCTTAAATGTTGTTATTGTCGGGTATGAGGTCGTGGACTTGGATGAGTGGGAGTTCAAGTTAGTACGTCTATACAATGTCGGGTGTTACTTGAATGATTGTCTGATGTGTTGATTTTGATATGGTTGTTTATGTTTTGGCATGAAATCGGGCATTTAGTGATTGCAATTTATTTGTTTGTTCTTGAAAAACCTTGGCAAATCTATAATTGAGGAATGAAAATGGTTTTCGCTACATTTTCCCCACTTGTTGAGCTCTAATGACGATAATCACTCTTTTAACTAAAGGAATAAGTTTTATGGGAAAATGCATCATAATGGAATTTTGATGAGTTAAAATGGCAGATATATGGTTTTATGAGTTTATGTACATAGTGGGATCACTTGTGAACTAATAAGCTCGAGATATCATTCTGGGCGGCCCATTGACTGAATTCCAGGTTATGGTTATATTGTATTGCCTATGTTGATGATTCTGAGGTATTATTCCGGGTGGCTCAATGTTTCTCCCGGGCTTCTACTTTTATGCATTGATCATACTACATTGTATTACCTTGCTTGATTGACTTGGTTGTGACTATATTGTGCTTCTTGATGTTGAAATTTGTTATCCTTTTGTCATGCTCTTGGTAGTTGATTTCCTTTTCTTTGTAACATCTTTAGACTTTAATGTTAGAATTATCGTGCTTTTTATAAGTAAGTATATCAACTTTCTAAGCTTGGTTGGCTTGTGATGCCTATTGAGTATTTTGTGTTTTGGTACTCATACTACACTTTTGCATTTTTTTCTAATGCAGCTCTTGGTACAAGCCAGTATCAATGAGCGTTGAATTTTCCATGGCCATTGCAAACTTAGACTGTGGTGAGCTCTTGGCATTCAAGGCTTTCTGCTTTTCCTTCTTTTTGTACTTGTCCGTGCATTTTATATTTTGATTTGACAGACCTTTGTATATAGCCTTTTTGTACTTAGATGTTCTTGTGTCGGTGACACAAGGTTTAGGGATTTGGTTTTTGTGTTTTCTTTGTCTTTCTTGGTTACTTTTGGGGCCGTTTGTATATTGTGTATCCTATTTAAATTTCTATACAATGGCCCTATTATGTATCCTTATTTTTATTTCCATTTTTTCTTTTATTTAAAATTGTTATCTTTCGCAAGCTTTGGGTTTTGGCTTACCTACTGGGGGTTTGAAGTAGGCGCTATCATGGTCCAATTTCGGATCATGAAAGTCTCTTTAAGATGCGCTATCATGGTCCAATTTCGGATCGTGAAAGTCTCTTTATGTCTTCATCTTTAAGTTGAGGTTGCAAACTTAATTTACTTTAGATCTGTAATGTTGCTTGTGAAAGGTCATTAGAGTGAAACACAATGGTTGATAATGCCTTCATTTAGTTTGTTTAACATTTGAAGCTTCAAATAGTTTGGCTGAATTAAAATATTAGATTTTTTTTAGTGTATTACATGTTGGGGATTGATAAAACCCACATAAAGCCTATTTTAAGATTTATGATTGTGAACTTATTGTGATTAATTAATCGTTCTAAAATTGTGTTCAAATTGTTACTCAATCAATCCCCCAGTTCACTTTCATGGATAAATTGTATCAAAGTTCAAATTTCTAATGTGATAAAGCACATTGTAAGGTGAATTATAATCGTTCATTCCTTGTGGGATCGATCCTAACTCTTCGTTAGGTTATATATTGCAAAATTGTCATCTAAACATCTAATTTACATGCATAATTGAACGTTATAACTTTCTCACACATGAATATTTTTTGACTTCTTTGATGCAACGCCTAATTTGAGTTTTTAATATCTCACTTATAAATCTATTTGCTTTTCATTATTTTAGTTTCTTAATCTTATTTATTTTTTTCATTCATTTTTAGTGTAAAAATATGAAAAATAAAAAGAAAAAAGTGTGAATGAAAAAAACAGAAAAAAGTAAAGAAAAAAACTATAACTAAATTTTTTATAGTTATATTGTAATTTATTTTTTTTGTTTATTTGTTAAAAATACACAGAGCATCTATGATAAATTTTACAAGAAAATAAGTGGAAAAATAAATTTAACCATCAAAAAATATAAATTTTTTTCAAAAGTAATAAATTTTTTGACGCGACCCAAATTCTTTATCTAGTCACATACATCGCTAAAATCTAACAAGTTTTCTTGTTTTGGAGCTTTTGAAGCATGATCATTTTTCTTTGCTCAAAACTTCAGGTCAACGACCTCAGAATGTAGTTATGATGGTTTGGTTAGGTCCATAATGTTGAGTATGGTTTAGAGTGACCTTTGTTTTGGATCTTGGGGCATATCAACTCATTGGTGCGAGCGGTTTGCTCGAAATGATATGCGATGGCGTTATAGAGGTTTTTAAGTCACTTGGATCAAAGTATATCCTGTTGTTCGTCTTGTATTCCCAAGATACTTAGAACAAAACTTTGAAGAACTTGGTAAGACACAATAAAGTTTAAGAACATTTTCACAACTAGAAAATTAAAACTAGTAGAGAAACTAGAATTAGAAACAAATTAGATAAAATATACGAAATATGTTTTTTCTTAAAGAAGAATTGTTGTAAATCTGTATTTAAAGAATCTTACTGATTCCAACAAACTTTGCAGAAACACGAAGTTACCAAAGTTTAATGAACCAGTGAAGAACAGAAGAACATAAATTAATTCACAAATCTAAAATCTGTAACACATACCAGAATCTGGAAAAACAGAAAGAAGATCAAGCCCACTGAATGCACAGTGTCCCCTTAAGGAAATTATTCCCCTCTAGTATCCGAGGTTTGATTTGGAATATGTCCTCCCAGGATAGAATGATCTCAATCACCAGTGTATTGATACCCAAAACACTAGTGTCAGCGAGCCACTCAACGGCAGTAAAGTAGACTTAGAATACTAGATTTAGTAGTAGAAGAAGAAGAAGTTCAGAAAAATTCTATATTTAAAATGAGAGGAAATTTCTCAATTTATAGAAAACAAAGGGTAGTGTGAAAAGGTTTTTATTGTGCCTTACCGGAAAGGTCACAAACCTTTGGAAAAGTCACAATCTTTTGGAAAGGTCACCACCTTTCATAAAAGTCACAACTTTTCATAAAAGTTGCAACTTTTCATAAAAGTCACAACTTTTCATAAAAGTCACAACTCTTCATAAAAGTCGCAACTTTTCATCAAAGTCACAACTCTTCATATAAGTCGCAACTCTTCATTTTCCATTCACACCTTTTAAACCCAACATATCCTACCATTTGCCCCAAGCCTGTTTTTTGACTCGTAAGTCCTTGGTGATTCCAAATTTTGTTACTCTACATTAGTGGCAGTATACATACATGGAAAGCCAATGGTTCGATGTGTGTATTCTTGAATTTTTTTGTCAAAGTGAGTATCTTAACATTATTTATAATCCCTTGATATGGAATACATGATGGTGAGTGGGATTGTCTCTTTTTGTGAGTAGCATTACACCTTTTGAGTGAATGGTGAGGTCTTGATTTAAATTGAGTTGAATGAATGAGACAAGTTTTGTTGTGAATCCTTAGGCGAACCGTGAAGGTTTATGTCATTGACTTGAGATGCTTGTACTTGTGCTTGAATGAAATATGGTCCCTGAATTTTAGTCAAAAAGTAGATTTTAAATGAGAAAATATTTCAAAGAAGATGAAATATTTGTGCCTACATTGTTTCTCTGATGTAGGGCTTGACGAATCTTCTCCCTCCGTTCATGGCTAGTTTAGCACTCTAGAGAGTTAAAGACTTGGTGAGTTATCATACTCCAAGGATCATGTCACCTTTATTACTTTTCTATGTCTTTCATTCTTTCGAATATTGTACGTGGTGTATGAGTTACGTCCTGAACACTTCTTTTGATGTTGTAGAAAGACTTGTCAAGACTATATCGACTTCCGCTTTCAAATGTAAACTCTTTTTCTTAATATGAATTTCTTTACTTTTGTCAATTACTATGTGTATATGTATGTCAAGTGGCTTGTGTAGAGCCTCTTGCAGCCTTATACATCATTTCACGTCTAGGGTGTACTTTGGGTTGTGACACTATAAGATTTGAAAATATATCTTTTATAATATTTCGAGGAAGGAATTATAGGAATAATTAATGTATGACATCAACATGGGCTCATAAAGCATGTACAATATATATTTTAACATGGGCCATACATCATCATAAGCCACTTAACATGTAAAGCGGATACCGTAAGCATGAGGTAATAATAGTACTAATATGCCTCAACTGATAACTTTTAAGCTTAGAAACACTTCAAAAATACGGTTCTCCTCTTGAATAATACCCTTAATTAGCTGCAACTTATTTCCCTATCAAGGGTATATCTGACTACTTCTACTCAAGTCTGAGTCTAACTACATGCTCTCACCATGGTACAGATTAACTTGAAGTCACAACGTAGTAATCCTATATTTCAGTAGGAAATTTTGTCCCAAGAATACTACTTCTTCTTACCGTGCCATTAAACTAACCTCAAGTTCAAATCAAGAAGGTACTAGTGCATTATGCATTCATCCGTATGTTATCAACATAAGTTTCAAGCCTATCACTATATAACTACTTCATGTACTTCAAGGTAACCAACTCATCTAACAGTCCTTAGATTTCCTAACGTCTTTACAAGATGAAAATTTCAAGGACTACTACCAAGAGATAAACGTTTCATCTAATTATTTCATACTATAGATATTGATCCCCCATCACTTTTATAAACATAGGTAGAATAATCATACCCCGATCTTCCAAATAAGGGACAACTACCGCCTCATCTAAAACCATCATTCAGCTGCTATCATCACCAATATTGTAACATAGCGAGGATCACTAAAATACTAGAGAATAATTATCGAGAATAAGAGAGATACAATTAAATCATAACTTATACTTATCATGACTTTGATACTAATAAATCACTAACAGGTTTATCACGACTACCGTGAGTGAACGTAAGTATGGGTTTAGAAAAGTGAAATCATAGGCACGAGTTGTTGAAGAAATCATATCTGAAAACAATACATACTGTATTATGATTTCACTAGTCACCAAGAATGTGTCATGATTACATAGGACTGGTACGTAACACCTCAAATGTACAAAAGGGAAAAGATTGCATAAATTGTAGCTACTGGTTCAGGTCTATGAGACAAGTCTACGGTTCGTAGATTAGTCTCATAGAAAGGGGAAAATAATTTTTCAAAAATCAAGTTTTAGTATCTCATTCTACGGCTGACCAGGACGACTCGTCAAATGATCTACGAGTCGTAGATGGGTTCAATAGAAGCAATCCAGACTTAGTGAAATTTTGGGGTTAAGATTGAGTCATGCGATTAAGGTCTATGGACCGTAGGAGGTCCTACAGACCATAGATGCATCCCGTAAATGTTTGGTACATTTTAAGGTCCTAGTACTTGATCTACAGTTGACCTGTACAAATTGTAGAAAGTTCTACGATCCGTAGGTCTGACCCGTAGACCAGCGGTGGCAGTTATTTCACAGGGAATTTTAGGTCTTTTCCTATATGTTTTAGGCCTATGCTATATTGTTTTGTCCTCCATCCTAAGCTCTATATAAATACTTTAGGTCCTAAATCTACTTGTCGCACCCTATTTTTTGCAATAAGGGTTTGTGCAACGACTTGACCACTCTTTTAGGTTTTATTTCAAGGAAGAGTTGACACCTAATGAATTAAATGCGTGTTAGAGAACATAACTAACCTAACTAATTTTAATTAATTAAAGTCAATGAAATCAGTGATTGAGGTAAGGGTTCAAATTACCTCGAGAGGAAGGTGATAAGCACCCCTCGAGGTTCACAAATGTGGGTCTTGGTTGTATCTCATATATTTATGTAGGGGTTATACATATGACAGATAATGTCTCCATTTTATTAATCTAAAAAAATATGTGAGAAAGATGTAAAACTTTTATTTAATAGTAAAAAATAGGAAAAAGTTGATAACTAATAAATTACGAGAAAACTAGGTGATAAATAAATAAATAAGCTGACATTTTATTATTTAAGCTTTAATTAAAATTAGGCATTCAAAGGAACATTAATTATTTAATTAGTTAGAGAGTACTATGTGGTAAAAATAGGTGAAACTTTATTTAAAGTAACTTGACAAAGATGAGACAACAATTAATGAGCAAGGACAGAGAATTAACACCAAATGCTATGAAAATTATAAAGGTCGAACGCAAACTAATGTACCCCAAAATATATTAACCATAATTGTAGAGGTGACTTGAAAGCATTAAAAAAACTTAAGATTTAAACCAATCCGTAAGAGAATTCAAAGAGGCTACAAATGCTTGTTTCTTTATGGGATGATATCACGATATTATTAATTGCGCTCCTCCACAATAGAAACATTTTTTATTTGAGGTCGCTCTTATAAAATAACTAGTTTTTTGACACGTGTGTTGCACGTGATTACCAATTCCAAAAATATATGTTATAGTAAATAGTACTGCTTATTTAAGTGAATATTTTAATAATAAGCTTAGCAAAAAATCATATTGCAGATTCTTTTGTGAATGTTCAATGTGGATCGTCATATATATCTCCTATTCACACAAACATATGACGATTGTCAATGAAAAAATTTGTTAGTTAAATACAACAATGTATATATTTATTTCAATTTTATGAGGTTCAATCATGTAATTAGTCTTATCTTACTAATTTTATCTTATAAACATTATTTGTTTTGTATTTTTCTTGTCATCTAACCAGATGTGCTTTGCATGTCTATTCCACATTAAATTGTTTAGATGTCATTTGAACATGTGAAGAGAACAACTACATTTAATACATTCACATATTTTCACATAAGTTGTGAGATTTTTTTAAAAAAAAAGAACTCGGAACATTTTAAAATATATATATATTGAATTTAGAAGATCTTGTTAACTCGATAATACATTTGTGAGATACATCAGACTTTAATTTAAATACAAATACCTATCCAAATATAAATATATATTTGCATTAATGAAAATATTTATATCATAAAATTATCTATTAAATAAATAATAAAAATTAAACTAATACAAACTTCAACTGGCGTTATTACAAATCATATGAATTTTTTTTCGTCCAAAATATTGAAATATTAAGAAATAGTAAATAAGTAACATTGATAAATAAAGTCATTCTTTTGTCTTGAGCATCAAAAACAAATTGTGACAATTCTCTAAATTTTGAAAAAAGATATTCAAAAGCGTATCTCTACATCGCAAGAGAAATTGTTAACAAAAACAAATGAATTAAGACTACATAATGTTAACTTTGTATATTGGAACATTACATACTAATGTATATATTAAGCAAAAGAATAATTATTATATCATCAAAATTATTTTCCTCAAGTACTCGAGGTTATGGAATATACCCTCTTAGGATAGAACGACTTATTTCATCAAAATAGTGGTACCTTATATTCCGCTAAACTCCGAACTCACTCAACGACAATAAATCACACAAAAAAAATTAAAATGCAAGAAGAAGAAGAGTAGAAGATTAAAAAAAATTATGGTGTAAAATTGAGAGGAGACCCCTCTATTTATAGTCAATAAAGGGTAGTATGAACAAATGTTTTTGTGTCTTATCTGAAAAGCCATGACTTTTCCGAGAAGTCACAACCCTTTGAAAAAGTCACAACTTATTGGAAAAGTCACAACTCATTGGAAAAGTCACAACTCATAGAAAAATCACGACCCTTTGAAAAAGTCACAACTCATCGAAAAATCACAACCCTTTGAAAAAAGTCACAACTCATCGAAAAAATCACAACCTAAATTAAGAATATTATAAAATTAAGAATATTATAGTAATTTAATATTCAAGTTAGGAGTTCATGATTTTAAGGTAATATAGATATAGATATAGATATAGATATATATAGATAATAGTATTTGAAGGATAAAAGATTTGATACACAACGTTAGAATCGAAACTCACAAGTGGTCTATATATGCATACATCTAGAATGCGCAATAACTTATAAGAATCTACACTTAAAGCTGTCCAAGTACGGTTTACATGTATACTTGTGAACATACGTGTAAATTGTTTCCGAGAAGTCACAACCCTTTGAAAAAGACACAACTTATTGGAAAAGTCACAATTGGAAAAGTCACAACTCAGAGAAAAATTACGACCCTTTGAAAAAGTCACAACTCATCAAAAAATCACAGCCGTTTGAAAAAAGTCACAACATATCGAAAAAGTCACAACTCATCGGAAAAGTCACAACCTAAATTAGGAATATTATAGTAATTTATTATTCAAGTTAGGAGTTCATGTTTTTAAGGTAATATAGATATAGATATAGATATATATAGATAATAGTATTTGAAGGATAAAAGATTTGATACACAACGTTAGAATTGAAACTCACAAGCGGTCTATATATGCATACATCTAGAATGCGCAATAACTTATAGGAATCTACACTTAAAGCTGTCCAAGTACGGTTTACATGTATACTTGTCAAATAATTAATAAAAGATAAAGTTGACACATACAAGAATCAAGGAGATCGACATATCCGGATACTTTTAACAAAACGACTAATGCGTTCGAGCTTTCCAACTATTTAGATTAACATAAAGGTAAGACAAAATTGCATCATTAGAAGACTAACTAGTTGGGCGAAGAAACACGATGGATGGTAGTCTAGAAAGGAGAATAACTCTAGAGATTTCTCGTTATCAATGACTATATAGAAAGGATGAGAGCTTAAGAGACTTACCAATTTTTTAGAGAGGAAGAGAGCTCGAGGTGGCTTTTCTCCTGTGATCCAAGAAAAAGGGAAGATAGCTCAAGGGCTGTCCACAGTGATCAGTAATTTTTATAGAAGAGGAGAGATCGAGAGTGGTTTTGTAGTGTAGTGGGTATTGTGTTGTGCTCTATTTTGGTGTTGTTCATACATGAATTTGGGCTAGTTAACATGAGGTTAATTTATGGGTTAAAGTTACAAACTTAATTCTTACTTTCAATTTCTGATCAATGCATTGATCGGAGTGGGTAATTAGTCTAATACTAGCAATTTAGGTTTTATGTCTGTAACTCCCTTGAAAGTAGAGGTTATGAGTCAGATCTATTTGCCCTAATTTTGCATTGAAAGAGAGAATAGAGTAAGATATTTAGTTGTTTAACTTGACATATAGATGATACCGAAAGGAGATTCTATGCAAGGACGCTATGAGATCGAAAGAAGATTAGTGCCATTGAAGATAACCTAGCCTATTCATGTATGTTCATCACTATAGTGCATCATATTACCCCTATGTGTCATTGATTTGATTTCCAATCCCCGCACCTCTAGATTACTTTTTATTTCTTGTAATTCCCGTAATTTTAGTTTAATTGTGACAATGGATAACCAAAACTTTTTATTAAATTGGTGGAATCATTCACCCACTTGTTTTTACTATTACAAATGAATGATTTTACAATCAATATTTCTTGACAAGAATTCTCTACTATATACCATTCCCTGTGGGATTCGATCCCGACTCTTCGTTTGATTTTTTATCGATAACGTCCGCTGATCCTTTTAATTGATTTTAAGGAGGACATTTGAGTGTTATCAATAATCGTGTATCAAATTATATAAGCAATTATGTAATGTATCGATATTTGTTTGACTATTATTTCTCACCTTAATAAATAAAAAATAAATGAATAAAACGATGTAAATATTCATTTTCCACAAAAAAGTGAAACAATTAGAGAAAGAAAAATGTTTTTTTTTAAAAAAAAAAGAGCAAAAAAAAAAACATAAAGAACAAAAAAGTTTTCTTAATAGTGTTATTTTGCGACGGTATAAACCGTGACTAATGTATTAAGTAATTACATCAAATATGACCCTTTTATTCGAGTTGGGTCATTTTGGGTAATTTTGTAAATTTGGGCCAGAAAAGTGGTAAACAAAGGTTATGGGTTCACCTTATGTAATTTTCCGTGAAAAAAGAAAATTTTAGAAAGAGCTAACATAATAGATATAATAAAGCCCTATAACTATATTTTTGATAATTGTATTTCATATGTATAGTTTTTTTGCTATGGAGATTGCAGTTTTGTATATTTCTACCAATTTGTATATTTCGCTTGCGAATACACAAAATATACAAATTCTATATTTATACATTTAAGAATTTTTTAGAACTCCGTTTGTATGTTTCGTGTGCCAATATTTAAACAAGGTTATTTATTATAATTTTTTCATAAATCGTATACAAATAGATAGGGTAAGCATATACAAAATTCTGGATTTATTCACTCAGGAACAAATTATACAAATTCTAAATTTATACAAATCAGACGAATAACAAAAATTGGGAAAATTATAGCTGTGAATTACAATTTTCTTAAACTATAGTTATAGTTCCTAATAAAGAAGGCTAATGTTTATTATTGTGTGTGAAATTTATGAGTATTTATATTTTCTTGATAATAATAACTTGTGATTTATGAGTGTTTGTTGTGTTTATATATTTTGTTCATAATAATAAGTATGATAGAGAAAAATCATGTAAAAGTAAAAGAGCAGTAATAAATAAATAAAAAAGTATATAATTTAGAGAGACCCTAAAATTAGAGAAGAAAAGTAAAAAGGAGAACAGCGGCTTGGTAAAGCGTGAGAACAGAAGTGTCATCTATGTTGTTGAATGCAGAGATTGAAGAGGTGTTTCTCTTTGTTTTGTATTGTAGTGAATAATAAAATCTTAATTTATTCTCAACTTTGTCCTTGTGTTTGATGTTTTGGTGTTGGATTTTGATAATTTAGTGAAGGAAAATTGGGTAGTGAAGTTTTGATATAACTGTGTCAATGGCTTCCAAACTACAACTTCATCAGAACGTTGAGGTAAGGGTTTTTTTTTCATATTGAATTGCATTTGCATGTGCTTCTTTTTTCGGGTTTTTGTGAATTGCATTGCTATTTATTCAGGTGAGGAGTATTGAAAGTGGATTCCTGGGTTCATGGCACTTAGCTACTATCATTGCTTTTGATGATTTTGTTCCACAAGTTCAATACCATCACCTTCTCTCTGATGACGATGCTTCTATCAACTTGATTGAATCTGTTAAGCTTTCTCCAATTAGGCCTTTCCCACCTCCACTTCAATTTCACACATCCCTTCTATTTTATGGACAATGTGTTGATTTGTTTTATCAAGATGCTTGGTGGGAAGGAGTTATATTTGACCATCAAAACGGTGCCCTAAACCGCAGAGTTTTCTTTCCAGATATGGGTGATGAAATCAATGCTCAACTCCATAATCTACGTATAACTCAAGATTGGGATGAGGTTTCACAACAATGGAAGCCTCGTGGTAGCTGGATGTTTCTTCAAATTATTCAGGAGATTGAGAATCTCCACCCCCTTTTCGTCTCACTCAAACAAATTTGGTATCAAATCCGGGAGAAGAATGGCTACCAATACCTCAAGGAATGGACATCTACTTCGGCTGATATCTGGAGGAACTTGATCAAGGAAGTTGTGCATGAAAACGCCATGTTAACCATCAAGCATATTTTTTGTGAGTCCAACACTTCACCAGACTTTCTAGAGGGAGGTCCATTGCTAGAATTTTCACAACCCACTATTCAGGTTGAAACATATTTTGATAACTCAGCCATTGTACCTTTTATTGAAGCCATATGCAAATCAATTAGTGGGGAGATGTTGTGTATGGATCGGGATGTATCATGTCTTCAGCCTATAGAAAAACAACTTGTTTCGGAGGGTTTTGGACCAATCTCAGAGGATGTTCCATTGAGTGGTAGTGCTTTATTTAGCTCAGTTCTGCCAAGCGAAGAAGAACAACAAGCTGTATCACCTAATGCTTCGCCAGTTTTACATCCCCCTAAAAATGAAATTTCTGGTACTTTGTCAATTACTACGAGTGAGAGACTGAATTTTGAGTCTTCCAATAAGATACATTCTAGAAAGAGGAAGCGAGTTGAGTGGATGACCATCGCCCATGTAGCTGAGCTTTGTCCTGATGCAGTTTCCGAGTACAATGATAATTATATGTCGAACCATAGGTCCCCAGAGTCCTTGCAAAAACTTAAGAAACATTTGTTTCACTTAGGATGGAAAATTGAGCAACCAAAGGATTGCAGCATCACTAGGACACGGTACATTGCTCCTGATGGAAAAATATTCCAATCACTTCGTCAAGTTTGTAAGATGTTGGAAAAGTCAGAAACTTGGGCAGAAGGCCAAAAAACATCATATGATGGTTCATCTGATGACCTCAACTTGTCTACTTGCCTGGCAAAAACAAAGACATGCAGTGAGGTGTCTGAGCTGCCATATACTTCTCAAGAACCAATCATTGATCCTGAAATCTGCCGTGAAGCTGTAATTGAATATTGTTCACTGGGATCACCAGACAATCCTGCCTATAAGAAGTTGAACAGTGGGGAAAAGAAGTTTATGATCATGAAAGCTAAGAAGCACCTAGTTGCAATAGGATGGATATTTTATTATTATTGGGGAAGGGACAAGAGAGAATTGCGGTACCATTCTCCTCATGGGAAAACATTCAACACTCTTCTAGCAGCATGCAGATGGTGTATGCAGCAGTGGAAAGCTGAGGAACAGATGCCTGAATTATTTTCCCGGTCAACTGTTCTGGAATATCAGGGGAATTCGGCACCTCAAAGAACCTCATGTGAGAAGTTATCAGCGGCGACATTTTCTGTCCTGCCACATGCGAAAGAACCTGCTCAACTTAATAAAGTCACAGTTTGTGAAATCAGCAAAACAAGAAAGAAGACTAACCATGCAGGTGGCATGTTGAGAAAAGGAAATGAATCTAGATCTTCAAGAACAGTAACAGATGGTACAGAATCTCAGTCTTCAGTTGGTCTGTTGCGATCCAGTAAAAAAGCTCGGCAGGGAACACTTTCTTCTTCCTTGCATCATACACCTCGAACAGTTTTATCTTGGTTGATTGACAATAATGTGGTTCTGCCGCGTGCGAAAGTGCAGTATCGTGGGAAAAGAGATGGCCGTCCAATGGCAGAAGGGCGGATCACTCGTGCAGGGATCAAATGCAAGTGCTGCCAAAAAGTTTATGGAATTAGCAGTTTTGAGGTGCATGCTGGAAGCAGTTATCACCGACCTTCAGCAAATATATTTTTGGAAGATGGACGATCCCTTCTTGATTGTCAACTGCAGATGAAAGAAAAGGCTAGTTTAAGACACACGAGGAAGAGACCACCTTTGTTGAAGAAGCGCAGCCATTTGGGCACAAATGACTATGTGTGTTCCGTGTGCCATTATGGTGGTGAATTACTTCTGTGTGATGAATGCCCATCTTCCTTTCATACTGGTTGCCTTGGAATGAAGGTATCTCTCTCTCGCTATATATATATATATATATATATATCGTACTTTTGTTTCTTTCTCCTCTTAAAGATCCATATTGTCGTCAAGGTATTGTCAATTTATTGGTTAGACTGAGAGAGAGAGAGAGCATTTTGCATATTGGTTCTACACCTGGTTTGATACCAACTTAAGGTTATTGCTTAAATAGGAGATTCCAGATGGAGAGTGGTTTTGCCCATCATGCTGTTGTGAAACCTGTGGCCAGAGCAGATTTGATAAAAACAAAGACCACTTTACCGACAGCAGTCTACTTATCTGTTGTCAGTGTGATCACAAGTGTAAGTAGCTCTTTTGATAATTTTTTATGTCCCTACAACAGCTTATCTTAGGCATACAGAATTCTGTGAATGTGTGGCATTACTGATGTTGATCCTTTTTGTACAGATCATGCTCGGTGCGTGAGAAATAAGGGTCTTCAAAAGCTGGATTATTATCCTGTAGGAAGTTGGTTTTGCAATAAGAGATGTGAGCAGGTATTTGATTTCATGCCTAACACAGGAACATAAAACATTGGCATCATGAGTAGAGAGCAAAGCTACCATTTCTTGTCAATTGTCTCATTGAGAAGTTATTTCAGTGTAAAATGAAGTTCACCAGTCGGATCTTAGAAAACTTTCTTACTGATTATTCCCATGTTATTGATCCTAGGGAAATGTTAAATGCGGGAAAAGCATCATGTTGACCTGCACCAGTATCCTCTTTGTCTATTGAGTTTTACTTTTAAGAAACATCTTGTCTAAGTCAACTGAAATATCTGTTGCAGATATGTTTGGGTATCCGCCAACTTTTGGCAAAGCCAGTTATGGTGGGAATTGATAACCTCACTTGGACTTTATTGAAATACGTGAAACCTGATGATTTTGATTCGGATGCTGCTAATGATGAGTTCATCTTGGAGACTTATAGTAAACTTAGTGTCGCTCTGGATGTGATGCATGAATGCTTTGAGCCTGTCAAAGAACCTTACACAAGGAGAGATCTTATGGAAGATGTTATCTTTAATAGATGGTAATATCCAGCTTTAGAAATTCTTGAGCTATCATTGTTGAATTATGTGCAAATATTCTTGTTCAACCACATAATTTATGCAAAACAAAATTATGCATTTCATATGACACTTTCATTGTTGACACACTCTTTCATCAAAGGTTAGAGTAGACCTTACACAATTCATGAACTTAATCACTCTTGATTTTAGACTTGCCATAAATAGAAGTTTAGTTTATTATTTGTAACTATAGATAACATGGTACTCTGTATAGAAAAAATCTATAGATGACATGGTATATCTCAACTTGAGTACAGACATATGTTTTAATTATTTATGCTCTGACAAAAAGTTGTAATTCGAAATTGCAGGTCAGAGCTGCATCGCTTAAGTTTTCAGGGTTTCTATACTGTGCTTCTGGAAAGAAATGATGAAGTTATTTCAGTAGCAACTGTAAGGTATCCAACCATTATATATTAGTACTATTCATTCAAGTGAAGTTTTCTCTACTTTTTATTTCAGTAAATTCTCTTTAAAATTAGTTGAACAATGTGATTGAATTTTATCGATAGTAAGCTAACAATTTTCATGCTCATAGGGTTTATGGAGAAAAGGTAGCCGAAGTTCCTCTTGTGGCAACAAGATTTCAGTACCGCCGACTTGGAATGTGTCGCATCTTAATGAATGAGCTTGAAAAGGTATGCAAATCTACTTTCTTTCATTTACCTTCTTCAGGGAGAGGAAGGAAGAGTTGTTGCTGAGGATGTACATAATGTATGTTTTTAAAAGATCCCCAATAATTACTTTATTAAGCAGGGATGTTCTGTTCATGAAAGCTATAATTTGTAGGAGATATCTTTGAGTTTTTATTTCTTAGTCATGTGCTTCTTTCCTTCCATGGTTATAATATTAATATTTTTGAGGCTATGCATTTGAGTTGACTGTTGGGACATCAGCTTGTTCTCCTTATCAGAAGTATAAACATGCATTTTTATAGGAGACAAACCTTTGGACATGGTTTTTTTGGCTCTCTAGATATCATATAAGCAGCACTCTTAGGGCTCTTTATTTTTGGCTTCAATGCTCAGTTATGCTACATCGATGTCAAGTTCTGGTTACCTATCGAAACAAAAGGACTTCAATTCTCGTTAGAATAAGTGATGATATGAGGCACATGTATGACAGTGAGAATTGCAATGATCCTGATAACTATGGCTATTTATTTGGTTTTATTTCTTTCTTGTGATACCGAAATAAAATATTAAACCTTTTAATTTCTCAGAGTTAGCTGCTACATAGGTGGGGAATTGTGGATTATGATGAACATGCTTTGACATAGATTGAATATGCTTGTCATCTGATCTGCTTTTTCTTTCAACTAAAGCTATTTTGTTTTTCATTCCAGAAACTCATGGAATTAGGAGTTGAGAGGCTAGTTTTGCCAGCTGTCCCCACCGTGCTAAACACATGGACCACTTCATTTGGTTTCTCAATGGTGAAAGAATCTCAGAGGTTAAACTTCTTGAATTACACTTTCCTTGATTTCCAGGGTACAATATTGTGTCAGAAACTTCTCCAGAATATCCCTCCAGAGGTATCAAGTGAATCAACAGGTATGTAAAACTCTTCATTTACTGTGGAAGGAGATGGAGATTTGATATGGATGGACTAAAACTTCATTTTTATCCAGAAGCTTATCAAACTCAATTTGACCACATAAACAGCAAGGAGAATGTTGAGTTGGATGGAAACAGTGCGCTTTCTGAGGTCTTCCAAGCTGAGCAAATTGAGGAGAGTGAAATTGTGGACCAAGGATCTACAGAGTATGTTTCCCCTTTGATTTCTGTTTTCTAAGGACTGAAGAAGGTAATCAGGGAGATATAACATTCAAATCATGCAGAACATAACATGAAAGTTGTAATATGACTTTGATAACCTATTCAAGCTTGATAATTATGTCTTTAGGAGACTATAACAACAACATACCAAGTGCATAGGTAGAGAGGCTGTTTCCGAAAGACCCCAAGTAACAGTAGAAGAAAACAATGAAGAAAGCACAACAGTTAATACGAAAAGCAGTGTAGTTCCTACAAGAAAGGAACAATACCACAACAAATAGTGTGATCGAAACACAACACACAATATATGATGTAATATAACAAAGGCAAGACAACACTCTACCTCTATTAACCTTCTACCCTAATACACAATTTCCACTCTTTCCTATCTAGGGTCATGTCCTCAGTGATATGAAGTTGGTCCATATCCTATCTAATCACCTCTTCCCAATATTTTTCGGCCTACCTCTACCCTTCCTCGTACCCCCTATGACCAACCTCTCGCACCTCCTCACTGGGGTGTCAGTGCACCTCCTCTTGAGTCTTCACATGCCCAATCCATCTCAGTCTCGCTTTTCTCATCTTGTCTGCACAGGGGTCTCTCCTACCTTCTCTCGAGTAACCTCATTCCTAATCTTGTCGCTCCTAGTGTGCCCACACATCCATCTCAACATTCTCATCTCCGCAACACGCATCTTCTGAACATGCGAGTTTTTGACTGGCCATCACTCCACCCTATACAACAATGATGGTCTAACCACCGCTCTGTAGAACTTCCTTTAAGTTTATGTGGTACATTTTTATCACAAAAGACTCTAGAGGCAAGCCTGCATCTCATCCAAGCCGTGCCAATGCGATCATCGTCTATGTCCCCACTTCCCTGGATCATGGGCCCAAGATATTTAAAACTCTCTCTTGGGAATAGTCTGTGTGGCAAGCACACACAAGCCTTACTTCCCGTCTGCTTCATCCAACGCAACACTGAATTTGCACTCCAAATTTTTTGTTTTGGCCCCACTCAACCTGAACACTTTGGAGTCCAGAGTTTGTCTCCAAACCTCAAAACTAGCATTAACTCTGTCCCGTGTCTCATCAATCAATACAATGTCGTCCGCAAATAACATACTCCATGGAACCTCCTCCTGAATAGACCGTGTCAACTCATCCATCATCAAGGCCATTAGGGAAGGGCTAGAACTGATCCCTGGTGCAGCCCCATCTCAACTGGGAAGTGCTCCGAGTCTCTATGTCTTAAGGAGACTGATCATTCTAATCACATATTAATGTGTCTCAGCTAATCCTCTTCTGCAATATAAGGTGAGGGTAGGGGCATGTTTTATTGGGCTTGAAATTACTGTGTATGAGATGTGAAAGATTCAAATTTCTATTAATTGAGAATAAACCACAATTTGTCTGTATGTGAGGATGCCTTTAGGCTTTAGTTTCCAACATGTAGACAAAACTATGTTTTACGCATTTAAGTAGGAGTTATCTCAGTGAAACAATTTTTATTTCGTTGGTGTTATTTCTTTGTTTTACTGTAATAATCAAGAAAAATGGTCAGTCAGGGATTCATACCCAGCATGTATGGGATCGAGGCGTAATTGTTGATGTTGTAGATTTGGAGTACTACTCAAATAGTTTTGATTAGGCTCACTGCAAGAAAATTTATCAAGTGTTGAATTTGGTCATGTCTAATGTTCTATTGGTGAGATTCACATATTACAATTTAAGAAAAGATGACGTAGAAAGCAAATTGAATGACTCTTGCCTTTTTTAACTTTCCACTTAAGGGATGAGCAGATTTCTGGTATGCATCATTTAATGTTTTTGCTTCAAATGTTGATGAAGTATGCTGCTTGAGGGAAAATGGTCTTTCAACATGCTCATTGAGATGATGTTTGCCCCAACCAAGGTGTTTTTACCAGCTCGCTTAGCAAGGGAATTCAAACCTGCTTCCAGAAACCTAACAAAAACAGTGCAAAAGATCCTGTTTAGAATGTCATCTGATTAGCACAAACCACCACAATGCCCCTAACCAATCCACAGTATGAATAGGAGGCACTAAACTGTGTACTTAGCTTGTATCATCATGTTAACTTTGGCACGGTCACTTCATTTTTCGTTGTCAAATTACGGTACATTCTGCTTAAGGAATAAGGAGGTCTCTTGTGTGTACCATTTAATATTCTTGCTTAAGAAGTTTACGAGGTATCAGCTTGAGAAAAGTGGTCTATCAACCTGCTCATTGAGATGATGTATACCCAACAAAGGGTGTAAAAATTGTTGTTATTTTACTGGTTCACAAAAGGGTTTCTTTAGGACTACATGTGGATCAAGAATATCGTAGCAATTGCCAACTTGAAAGGCTTGATATTCTTGATTCTTCTTCTTGGTGAGAGAGTACATCTGAGTTATAGGTGTCGGAAATAAAAAGTTATTTTGCAGAATTAGAAGCTCTAAATTCAAGCCTTCTTCTAAAGACCTCACAAGAACTTTGCAGCGGATCCTGTTAGAATGCCATATGATTAACCCCACCCCCAACCACCAGAGTGTGTAAAGAAGGAACAAAGATGTGAACTTAGCTTGTCTGGCGATTTCTTCATTTTCAATTTCGCTTCAGATAGGTGAAGAAAAACTCAATTTGGCAAATATAGTGGTTAAAAAGAGTTCTCAAGTGAGTTTGCTCCATAGGTAACACACACAGACACAATGATTAGGTGGTGAATCATAGATACTAGCAGGTACACCCATAGGATGGTGCATAAACTTTCGGATGCAAGATCAGAGAGTTGGATTTACTCCCCTATTGTCTTTGTGTTATATGTCTATTCGTTGAAGAGCCAGGGATAGTGGATTAGAAAATTTAGCAAATGAACATCTTACTTATTGATCTATTTTATTGTATGAGAAAGTTGGGTTGCGGAGGCTGCCTGTAGCTAGTTATATTTTAGGCTGTTCAGTCTTTATTGTCCTTGCAACAGTGAACACATTTAGGATCCAAATGCGCACTTAGAACTTGATTGTGTTCTTGTGTCCAAACCAGGCAATTTCTTTCCCAGCTGATAAAACTTAACTGTTGTACTATTTGTCAGTGCACCTGGAGGATGTGAAAGCAATAATACTGATGCTCCAGCTCCTTTCATTATTGTGGTAACTTTCCTTTGCTCTGAACATTGTCTCAGCAGATTTTCTTACTTAGATCCTCATGCTAAGTATTATTGTTTGTGGTCTTTGAACAGGTGAACCAACAAGCTCCTCTTGGCTGCCAGGATGAAACTAGTCTGCAGTACCGAGCTGAAGTTACTGATAGTAAGGTCTTAGAAAAAACAGGTGTTGTTCAATACATATGTTACAAGCGGAGAAAAAAGATATCAGCCTGTGGAAGCTAAGCTGGTTTTGGAAGGAGTAGCTATCTAGTAAGCTCTGGTAAAATATTAGAAAAAGAAGAAACAAGCATGGAAGTTTGATGGGGCCAAATACTTTTGCTTTGTTAACCTTATGTTTTCCTTGTTAAAGGAGGGAAGCTAGTGGTGTATATGTTCATGTACAGTTATCTCTAGGTACATAAATCTTTTCTAATCCTAAAAGTACAAATGTATAGAACCACAGTCCACGGCTTGCAAGTATTCAATGTCACTCCGCAAATGTATCTCTAGTCTTTATTTGTTGATTTGAAAATTTTATTCACATGTATGATCATAAAATTAATTAGGAAATTAAATTTTTGGATCAGTCTAATTTGAATATTATATCATGTGCATGCGCTGAAGGTCAATAATTCAAGGGTTATGACTTCTTTCTTATTAAATTTTGATATGATCAATGATTACTTGAAAGTTGTAAAAGATGATTATTGATGTCTAATACGTTTCAAAGTTGCAAGTGATTTTAAATTATGAGCAACCACTATTCCATTGGGTTCAAGTGAAGTAGTAAAAATTGAAAAAATATCTAGGGTAGGGTAAAATAAGCAAGAATGTGATCAAACTATTTCCATCCATTAAAATAAAAGTTAGTAGATACCATAGCCTCTTTTTATGTCGAATATGAATTATGTATATTTGAATGTGGAAGGGTAGGACACGAAAGGTGATTTATACACATCTCAATAACCAAAATAACTTGTTCATTTGAGTATTGATTATTGTCTCTACAAGTCTTAGTCTTTTTTAATGGGATAGGATCTTCGAGAATATAGTTGATGATATAGGGAGGCTTTAATGATTTTAGTATATTGGAAGACATAATGACATGCCTTGTAATAAAAGAAGAAGCCAAAATGAAAACTCACTTAGAGTAACAACAACGCTGAACTAATTAACAAACAAGTTAGATATGAGAGAGCATTGAATAATGAAAACTAGAAAGGATTATTTTCCAAAACTTCTCATCTTCTACAAACATGCTTCCATCATTCTCCAATTGTCATAGATTTGGAAGGAAAACACTCCGCCATGATATTAAACACATCATTCGAATATATGTGTGTTTCAATAAAAGATACTATAACAAGGCCCTTAGAGATCTCTAAAGAAGAAATACACAAAGCAACACTACCAATAGAACTCACCCTGTTCCTTTGAATAGACAAGTATGTTAGGACCGAAAATATTAGGGTGTCATGCAGAAGCTAGCAAAGCAAATCTCGAAAGACCATGAGTAAGAAGACAAGCGAGAAGTATATTAAAAGACACAAAGACTTAACGTGGTTCGGTCAACCGACCTACATCCACAAAGGAGAAGAACAATTCACTATATAAATATGAGAGTATAAAATATAGAGAGAAATAACCTCAACCAATTCACTCGGAATACAAGGAGGTTCACACAAGTGATAACGTATTGCTTGTGTGTCCCACAAATTCTCCCCCCTAACCAAAACTCTCAAAGCCCCTAGGACTACATTGTGAATGTTGATTAAGTTAGAAGGAACACACTTCTATTTATAGAGTCCTAAATATTTTCCTACAAGAAAAAGACTTGCCAATCCTAAACCATTTCCTAAAAAGAAACCCTATTTATGATAAGAAACTCACGGCAATTAATACCCAACAAAGTAGACTATTGAAGAGAAAAAAAGATTGAGACTTTTTACATATATATGCACCAGATTTCCATGAGGAGAGTTATAAATCTACAAGGAACTGAAAAAGCTTATTAGGAAAGTTACCATAAACATTCAAAAGGAATTAGTATCAAAGGAGTCAAGGAAGCCCCATCACATCAATAAGAGAAAGACCAAGTCAAATTAGAATTGGATGCTAGGCAAGTCTTGAACAAAATCTAACTTGGATTGAAGACAACGAAAAAATAGAGTCCTCAGAGACAGAGTGTTCACAAGTATATACCATCAAGTTTTATCCATATAGTTGTTTAGTTTTTAATAACTAATTTCTTGGTGTAGGATCTTGATTACATTATTTTATATTGTAGTAGGTACTGTATTGAGTTGTAAAGGGAGAAATAAGTATTATGAGTGTAGGGAAGACGTGATTTAAGGGAACAGTTTCTTAGGTGTTACAAGGACAATTGTAAACCTCAAATTATAGTGAAGAGTTGGATCATGGTTTTTGAATCATAAGGGAAGTAATTTAAATATGTGTGTTGATTTACTTACACAATTTATCTTATAGAATAGTTTATCAAAGAACATACTTCTTTAAGGGTTTAGGACGCAACCAAACTAATGCCATAACAACTTCATATGCCCCGCTTGTAGCATCTTCAATCTTTATGAGCTCTTGATGTGCATCTTCCCCTTAATATTGAAAATATCCTCTTAAAAACCAGCTCCTTTGTTGTTCAACACTTACAACATCATATTGATACAACAAGCTCCCTACACAAGATTTGTTAGCTAGCGTAGCTCCCCCATGATTTCATAAAGATATATCTGTTCCCTGAATCAGTAGACTTAAGCAACTTTCAGCCTCTTCTGTGTTTTACAAGTATCTGGATTGAATGAAAGAAAATTCTATAAACCTACTTAACTAACTACATGAATATATTTTCGAACACAACTACCCAACACTCTAATCTTTTCAGCTTAAATGATAGGCATTATTAAGCCCTATTTTTGGTTTTACAGTCTTGTTAGAATGTATGTATGTGCATCTGCACTAAAGTTTGTTTTTTATTTTTATGCTCTTTTTTGAATGAAGTCTAGCAATTTCTATTTTTAGAGGACCATTCTAAAGAGTGATAAATTTCATCATTCTACTGCACCTACCAAGTTTATCCTAAAATAAAAATAACTAAGTTGGTTCAAGGAGACTATCCTTTTCTGAAAAACACCAAAAATATAAATTGAGGAACCCAACATACAAATAATAAGAAAAAATAATACAACAATGTATATCTAACAAGATATCAAAAGATGCAATATATCAATTCGGCCCAAAACATTCAAATAGAAATCTAAAATTTAACTGTATTAACAACCTAAAAGTGAAACGACGACTCGCCGAAGTTGAAGGGTGAATAAGATGACCATCACCAAAGGTGACAAGACTTGGATAAAAAATGAAGGCTTAAAAGGTGAACAAAGGTGGTAATCAACAATCCGCCGAATGTGAAAGGCAGACGTGAACAAGTTCACCAACTGAGGTTCAAACTCTTGAAGCCTGAAGTAAAAGAAAGGTGAGCTAAGGAACAGACGGTGAACCAATCATGTTTGGCAAGCCCAAAAAATGTTGTTGCGTTTGTCACACAGTGAAGTTTGGGTCAAATTTTTGGAAACTATAAATAGCCCAAAGGAGACAGAAAATAGTGAGATTTTTTGGAGTGCTTTTTAGAGAGATCATTTTGCAGAGAATAGTTTTTGTGATTGAGAGTTTGTATGAGACTTCTTTCCTTGTGAAAAACATCTTTAATTTTGGGGTTTTAAATTTCATTCTTGAAATTGACAATTGGAAGTTGAAATCAAAGTGGGTATTGATTATAATTGCTTAATTTCATTACATCCATGAATGCTGATACGTCCCAATTTACACTTCACTTAAGAAGTATAAAATGGTTGAAGTCAACTATAGAAATCAACAAGAGTTGAGATCGGTCCCATAGGGAATGGAGAAGAAATAAGTCTACTAGTTCTTCTGGTCAGTTGTGGTTGTTATTTCCAGATATAAAAATGCTTATAGTAAATTGGGTTTGACTTAGTGTTAAGGTAACCAATTGTAACTAGAATCCAATAGTAACAGTGACAAGTGACAGTTTCAAGGTTTTGATTATCGATTATAATAAACTAGGATCGCGTTCCCCATGACATTGGAATAAAACTCAGATTTCTCACAAATAACGGTTGTTCGATTCAAGGCATGCATTACTAGAAAGCTAAGAACACCTAAATGCTTTTCATCCCTATTAGGTGAATATCACTCATCACTGGGGGGGGGGGGGTCAAAAGAATATGAAAAATCGGCCAAACCGATCGAATCGAACCAATTTATGTTATTTTTTCAATAAAATCGTGGACTTTTATTTAAGTGTATAACTATCCCGAACAATTGGGATGATTTTTTTAATTTATGAAAAAAACCGAAAAATTTCCGAACCGTTCCGAATAACCTTACATGTATGTAAATATATTTTATATATTAACAATATGTTATATTTAATATATAAATATATTTAATAATAATTTTTAAATATAAATATAACATAAGTCCTAGGGCTCTAGTGCTAGACAACTTTGGGTCTTTGCTCTTTAATTAACATTTACTTAATTAAGTTTAAAATTAAAAGATATTGTACTAGATACTCTATCAAACAATACAACAAAACCTATGCAAACACTCCTATTAAATGTTTAAGATCAAACAATACAACAACAAGGTTTTACATTTTTGTCTTCGCGATGAAGAATTAAAGTGTTTCTTCAAGAACATATTTACGAAAGAAATACTTAATAGTAGTATATTTTGAAGTGATATTTTAAAAGTAAAAAAAAAAACAAAAATTAAATGAACCATACTGAAGAGAAACCAATATGATTGCGAAGATTTTAAAAATAAAATTTTAGTTACATATTATAAAACAACTGAAAAATTAAAATGGTATAATTTTAAAAAAATAACCGACCGAACCGTACCATTGACACCCTAACTTCTTATGTTCTGGCACTTGATACAATTCTTTGAATGGAAGGAACCTTGTATTCAGAAACAAGAAAATAATTTTTCAAAAAGTGTGAAAATAACTCATGGGAGTGGGAAATTTTCAAAAATTTAGGTGTCTTGTAATGTATTAATTTCCCACTGTACAATCAATTAACACAAAAATGAAAGAAGAAAAAGCTAATCATCTGATTTTACAGCATACATTTTGTCAACTCTCTCTTGAATAACGACTGGTCTCCTCTGCAACTTTCGACCACTCTTGTCCAATTCTCTCCGTATAAGCCACCTGTTACATTCATGGGAAAGCAGAGAATTTACTCTTAATATTTTCAAAGCATAGTGAAATCCACTATGTATACCATCCATCACAAGTTTTAAAATTCACGACATGCAATAGAAAGTGTATCAGATACATATTAGCTTAAGGAAGAAAAATAAAGTAGTTGTCAGTTCCTAGTGTTGGTAATTCATCAGAAGCAATAGTAGTAAGAGTCCCGGATATTAGCTAAAGAAAGAAAAGGAATGAAGTTCTCAGTTAATAGCAAGGACATTATCTAAAGTGATCCAGGGAACCAGTCAATCTGCTAGGACTAAAGCTAATCAGTTAAGTTTATTTTACCATTTTAGTAGAAACAGATGATGCATTTCCAAAACTCCAGAGAGATCATAGGTCTCCTGACATAGTCTTGAGACAACTTCCCCCCGTATGAATTTAAAGCTCACCTCACCCGCTTTAAGGACATCAATCATCATAGGGCGAAAATATTACGTATATCTGAGATTGTATTTTAGCAAAGAACATAGGCATTCAGAGTTGACTGCTACAACAATGGGCTTATTTATTGCAATGGCTTGAAAAGAAGCCAATTTGATCATCCTGCAAAGTTCTTGGTTCGCATATAGACATGTGCCTCATCAGGTGAGGTTCTCGTTTCATCCTAAAATCCTTAGTCTCAATGTGTTTCTCCATGATTGTAGCTTTGCATTGACTGGAGAAGGGGGTAGTAGGTGGCATGCTATGTAAAATAATAAGTTTCTTTGATTTGAATTTTTAAAACTATTAATTATATTCCGTACCCATTAGTATCTCAAATAAAAATCTATATAAAAAAATTAATCACATCGGATTAATTAAAGAAGTACAAAAGTTTAAATAATTATAATAAATAATAATTATTGAACTGACATTTTACTAAATTAAGATTAATGGATGAATTTAGTTTTTAAGTAATCATTACATGACCAAAGCGAGCCAACTGTTATGTTACACCGGATTAGCCTAGCCCGAGCTTTGACTGAGCCAAGCTTAATATAGGGCAAGCCAAGCCAGCTCAGCCCTATGCCCAGTCTAAATCATACAGCTATCACTATTTTGCAGCTATCATCAAATCCTTCAATGGATTTCCCTTCCCTGTTTCTTTCACCCATTTTGTCTACTTCAATTTAAAAACCCTTAAGAGGGGTGGAGATAAGGTTAAGCTTACTTACACTGCTACTACCAAGAAACAAGAAACGGAACCTCAATGTAACAATGTATCCAAAAGAGAAACCAGTCATATGAACAAGGAAGTACCTGATTAGTTACGAATCCTTTCAACATGTTCACAAAGTCAACATGCCTTTCTCTATTTATTCGATCTATCTCACTTTGATTATTTTCCTGCAATCAGAAAAATAATTTCTATAAGGACTCTCTATATAGAACAATAAATAAGAACACACTAACTGAAATTACTTAAAAGTCAGAAATATTGAGATTACTAATTTCACAAAAATATCAAGAGGCAAAGGATAAAAAAAATAAAATTTCTTAGAGAAATCCACATCAACAAGATGATAAAAAGAAACCATATAAGCATATCCACTTGGAAAGCTGAAAATTAAAATTATGGCTGGCGCCTGCAATTGCATGAATGCAAAGATAAGAGCCTAGCGGTCCAGCTAACATAGCCAAACTGCGCATAAATGAAAATAACTCTACTTATAACACTCTTTAAGTTAGTTCAGGATGATTAAGAAAAAGGAATTAAACTAATTCCACTTCTACTTTACCGTATAGTTCATGTACAACAGATGTTAGTTCGATCTTTCGCAGGCTGACTGCCAAGACAAACTCAAGGTAACTTAAGAAAATTGATTTGATGATTGTACTACTACCGTGAAATGTACATTCTCTCCACCCCTTCTCATAGTTCTAATGCTTTCTCTAATTTTGAAGTATCGCTTCTCCAATATCACTGTCAGATCGAACCGTCCTCTCTCTCTCTCTAATAGGGCTTTCATCTCGACACCCCCCCNCCCCCCCCCCCCCCCCGCCTCTTCTCTGTTGTAATGATTCCCAGGTCATTTCTGTGTTTATGCATGTTGTTAGTAGCATGGCTTTCAGTTTTAATCAATTCTGACGATTCCATCAGCTCCGAAAGGGTAACTTTAGGCTAGTAGCATGGTCGGCACAACTCCCAAGGCTTTCAGTGTGAGTTTGTGCGATTAGGCATTTTAACTTTCAAGTTAAGGCCTAAGTTTGACTTCAATCAACATTCTGAGTAAACGAGATCGGATGAGAATTTTGTCAGCGCGGTTAGCTCCGAGATATTGAGTTTCATCTAGAACGACTCTTCGTTTGGATTTTGAGGGTTTCAGGCTAATTTCGAGCCCCCCTTGTGAATTTTGGCTTAAAATGGAGTTGGGTGTGGGACCCATATTCTGTCAAGACAACCTTGTATGAATGTTTTGACTGCTTCATTGAGTTCGGAATGTCGTTTTTGATTGGTTTGCATATTTTGTTTGTGTGTACAGGTTCCGAACCCCAGGTGGAGCCTCCGAGTGGAGCCTAAGTTCTGGTGCCCGAGGGACTTTGCTAAAAAAATTTGGTGCAGCTGCTCTTGCGCCCATGGGTTCGCTTAAGCGAATGCTGCTTTTGCGACTAGGGCTCCGCTTAAGCGAGGCCAACCAGTTAGGCGGTTGTCGCTAAAGCGACCCTGAGTTCACTTTCGCGACCCTCGCTTTTGCGGACAGGGTTCGCTTAAGTGAGGCCCGCCTCTTTGAGGCCTGTCGCTCAAGCGACATTAGTGGCCGCTTAAGTGGTCATCGACCAGTCTTTTAATTAAGACTTGGTCACGAATTCAGTTTTTTGTTGAATATTGATTTGGCGATTTCTCCCTTTCGAGCTTCGATTTCACTGATTCGAAGTCTTGAGTGATTGTTAGGAGCGTGGCTACTTGGGTTTGTGATCGGAAGCTGTTGAAAAACCTCCGTTTGAGGTGAATTTGTGTCTTTGGGCAGCCTTTGGCTTATTTGTTGTTGGAATTGCATGCTTAATTGTGTGTTGGCTGTTTTGGGAGTTGGATTGTGTTCTATTTTGGAAAACAAGTTCGGGGCATAGTTTAGGACCTCTTGATGGAGTCAATTTTGGAAATTTCAACGCGGGTCCCACAATTCATTGTTTGACTCCAAAATTGATTTGTTTTCGTTTTATATGATTTTGAGGTCTAAACGACCGTACTAACGTTGTGATCCTATTCTTGATAGCGTGGCAGCGTTCGGAGGCTGTTCGAAAAGGAAAAGCTCCAACTTTGTGATTGGAGCGCGCGCAGTCGGCCAACAGGTAGACTACGACTTCTTTTCTAGTTAGATAGTTAGGTTGCGTAAATTCATGAGGATTAGTGTGAATTGGGGGTGGGTACCTAGTTATTCTTGCTTTTTCTCTTAGAAACCATATTTTAGGGTTGATCGCCACTGAGGGTAGTACCATGCTAGTTTGGGTTTTATGGGTGTAGTCGCATGTTGTTGAATTACTTGTGTTGTTACTTGTTATTTGGAGCATGTTTGGCCTTAGTTTAGGATAGACCAGTGTTGCCTTAGACTCGCGAGCCTTGTAGCCTTGTTATCGTCTCCGACGTTTGGCCAGACTAGATCCTTGTAGACTGGAATAGCAGACTTTAGTCTGATAGTATGAGCCTTAGTTTAGGTGTTTGCACGGCTTTGTAGACCTTCTGTCGTCTCTCCCTATCTCTGCAGCTCCAATGCGTTGCCGGAGGATTGTGTTTTCGTGGCGACTTGAGAGTGGGTTGTTCTGGGCTTGGAGCCTCCTATGGATGCTTGTGGGTGGACGTCGTTCCACGATGATTTAGTCATGATATTTGAATCCTCTTTGGAGTCTACACGCCCTTGTCACTCTTGCTAGCTGGGTTGGGAGTTGCCAGGACACTATGATTATTGTTAGTTTGAGGCCGATGCTTTACAGTTTGAGGTCGTTATCTCTAGTCTGAGGCTGATGTTGATGGTTTGAGGCAGTTATTCCCCGTTCGAGGCTGTCACCTCTAGTTAGAGGCTTAGTTGCGCGGACTCTTCATTTTTGATGCCGCACCCGTGTCGGATTCTCCAAAAATACACTACTTTTGGCGAATCAACACGCACCCGTTGAAATTTTTGAAGAGTCTGAGCAACATAGGTTAGAGGCCATCACATGGGGTTCGAGGCCCGGTATACACTTATTGGAGCTGGATTTGAGGCACTTCACTCTTGTAGTCATAATTATTCAGTGTACATGTCGGGCTTATGGGGGACTACTCGGGTTTTATTTAAACTTGCGCACGCGGGTACTTCTGGGCTTATAGGGCACAGTTAGGTTTAATTTAGTTGTATATATTTACTTTCGGTATGCTTATGTGCTGTCTTTCTTTTTGAAATTGAACTTGTGTGCTTTCTTTATTATCCGCTTGACCTGTTTTTACCTTTCATGCCCTGTTGGCCTGTGATACCTGCTGATGCTATCTGTGATACCGCTTGCCTGTCTTTAATGAAGGCCATTTGATGTGAATCCACCAGCTTGTGCATTACTATCTTGAGCCTTTCTGTCAGTAGCTTGGAAATGATCTTGTATACACTACGAATCAAAACTGATAGGCCTATAATCCTTCAATTCCTTTGCATCATTTTTTAGGTATCAAGGCCTACATAAGTGGGCATTGAAACTCTTCTCAAAGAAACCTTGGCAGTGAAGTTTTGAATTACCAACATAATGTCTGCTTTGATCATCTCAAGTTGATTTTTTTTATTTTGAGATTGCCATGAGTGGTCACATTCCATTCTTTAACCTGAACTTCGGTGCTTTCAACTTACTTAGCTAGTAGGAAGTCCGGCCTTCCTACAGCTTCAAAACTTGAAGTATGACTTTGAGTTATCCCGATTTCCGTATTTCAAAGATAAAGGCCAGTGATCTGAGATGACCTTAGGCAAGATTATCTGCTTGTCGCTTGATATTTCTGAACTCCTCCCATTGGGGTTGTAGAGAAATCTGACTATCCTGGATGTAGAGTCTTGGATGCCTCCACGAGCCCATGTATCTTGGAAAAATCTTTCATACTTCTGGACAGAGAAGTTGCATTCTTCTTTTCATAGATGAACTTAGTTGTGCTGAAGTCACCACAAGGTCCCAGAGATCTTCATATAAACCCCTGGTTCCACCAATCTCTTCCCACTAATTCAACCTTTCTTTTGTAGAATTTGGCCCATAAACTCTAGTCAAGCACCACTCGAAATTTTGGCCAATGGTCCTGAATCTCTATGTCAAAGAATGAACTCCATTGCATATGAGTTCTCCCCTCCAAACTCTACTATCCCACATGAATAGGATTCCCCCTCTAGTGCAACGTGCTTGCAAACATTCAAAGTTGACACATCTGTTAGCTCAAATTTCTTTCACGAACTTGGTTATATCCCCTTCTACCTTGGTCTCTTGCAGACAATAAATATCTGCTCCCCCACTGTTGAATTAAGCTTTTCAGAGTATCCCCCCCCTCTCGCTCCTCATTAATGCCCCTACCATTCCATGAGATGATGTTTATCTTCATGGTCTACCTTCAATAGTCAATCTCCCCCTTACTCTGCTATTATTGCTTTTGAATTTCATGTTGAAATTAAGCCTTAGAGTTCCTGGATACCTTTCCATCTTGCTGCTCCAAAGCTTTCTGGAATTGGGGAGGGTGTCATGGGCATTCTCAAGTTGTCAATCTTTGAAAATAAAGCCTGAACCTCTTGTTCGCATTCTCTATAATTAACCCCAAATTGTTTGCAGATTTTACTGATGTTTTTGAATGTCCGTAAGGATATACATACCATACACCTGAGAATTAGTATCAACTGGTTCAACACCTTCTATCAACAAAGGAGCTTCTTCAGCACTTCCTATTAGTTGCATGGAAGATATACAGTGGGGGGATTATGCTATTGACCTACTTTGCTTGAAGGAGTGCCCTCTTCTCCCAAATCCAAGACTTCCGACCTCATCATCATGTTCTTGTGCACCAGATAGGCATCTAGAAGATAAGGCCATCGCTTTCGATTTCCACATCACGAGGAACTTCTGATCCATCTCCATTAACTTAAATCCTTGCCCATCAAAGATGATTTTTTAGTGTTGTTCTTCCTCTGTTTCAATCCATCCACCACAGGTGTCTCCTATGTGTTTGAATGTGGACTGCGACCACAGATTCATAGGTAATCGATAGATGCAAATTCATACCCAACTTCTTATCTCTTCTTCCAGCCAACATCCAACAGTAGGTGACCACCAGTCCAAGACCAACTTGGACTTCTTCCATCTCCATTCACCTTTAATGACATGTTCCGCCTCCTTTCTAGATGGGAGCTCAAATAGGAATAGGGAATCGTCCATAACATAAATATTGATTCCATGAGAGGAGTTCCAAACATTGCACACCCATCTCCGGATATCATTCAATGTTGGAGTTTCTTGATTTGAAGCCATGAACTTCCCACGAGACATCTGCCAAGAACATCATCTGCTGAAACTGTAGAGACACCAGGGATGATGGTTCTGGAGTTAACAGTCTGTGGTGTGGCTTCTTTTGTTGCTTCTATCATCCATTTGTTGTTTCTCATGGCTTCACCAAAAGAGAACTTGAGCTGATGTTGTTTGTTACCTGCTGTTTTCTCATCTCACTGTGGACTGTAATGAATCTTGAGATGTCTGTGCTATTGCAGTCCATCTAGTATTTAATATGATTTCAGGAGTTATTCAGTGATCTGTCCCCCCCCCCCGCGCTGGATTGCAATAAACCTGGTGTATCTACCCTGTTCATTGCTTTTGAGTTTGCAAAATGGTCCCTTGTTTTCCACCTCTTAAGTGACATTCTTTGCTCCCTTGAAGCTGCAATAAATACCTGAACTAACCACTTCATAATTTTAAGACTTAGAGCCTGTTTGGATAGGCTTTTAAGCTGGTCAAACTGGCTTAAAAGCCAATTTTTGACTTATTAGAGTGTTTGGCAATTATCAAAGTGACTTATTTTAAGTCAAAAATGACTTATTTTAAGCCAAAAGCTAAAAGCTAGGGGAGGGGAGCTTTTTTTTTTTTTAACTTAAAAGCCCTTTTATGTTGACCAAGTATATTACTTTTTTGCCCTTAATTCTTTTATACAATTTCCAAATTGCCCATATTGAATTATTATTATTATAATTATTATTATTACTATTACTATTACTATTACTATTATTATTATTATTATTATTATTATTATTATTTCTGAAATATGAATTTATATTCCTCTTATAAGGTGGTAAAGAAATATGTGAATGATAGAAAAATATTATTACTTATGGATGTAAAACATAAATTAATTTTGTTTTAATTTTTTTTTTAAGTATAAAAATCTTAAATTAATCAATTTTTTATCATGTTAACAGCTTAAAGGGTATTTCAGACATTTTGATAAAAAAAAGTGTTTACTAGCACTTATTTGCCAAACACATCAACAACTTTTTTTTCAACTGCAGCACTTTTATCCAAACACATAACTACTTATTTTAAAAATAAGTTCCAGCACTTTAAAAAGTTACTTTTTAAAAGTTACTTTTTTTAAGTCAATCCAAACGGGCACTTAGTTACTTTTCTCATTAAATTTCTGCTGCACTCAGTCCATTTGAAGTTTCCGATTAAGAGCTGGACTTAATATGTCGTAAGACTTAAAACTGGCATGCTAATCAATCCTATCATCCTCCATGTGTAGAGAAACTGCAGAAAGTTGGAACAAGAAAAGAGGGTGCTGAGAAAAAAAAAAACAAGAAAACTACCACAGAAAGGTGGTGTTTGGAATTGTAAAGAACAAAAGAAAAGAATTCCGGCTGAAAAGCCACCGAAAAGGTGATATGTTCCCCTAAGAAGCAGGAGAGAGAAGGTTTTGGTGAAGAGTGCCTGAGAGAATCCTAATCTGTTGTCAATAACACCAACATCTTTCTCACTTGTTATGACTTTTTATCCCAGATGCTTGCTACCTTACTTTATGATTGTGATTCCAAACTATCTTAGAAATATTTTGAATGAGTCCCATTTAGTTTGTTTTATTGAAACTGGAGTCCCATTTAGTTCAAACAACCCAGTTGATATATAGTTATTATTGTCATTAAACTTCCATCAAGTCCGGTGTAAGCCAAGAGTCTTCTTGGCCCTTGGGCTGTTCAGATACTCGTAATCTTGTATACGCAGTAGGAATAAATGTTAGATTTAGAGGCCCTTTAATTTTAGAGAACTCATGAATTGCCTTTAAGGAAACTTATTCATAAGCAAGGTAGAATCGGGATTATTTGGGCCTGAATAGAGCATATAGTTTAAGATGATCCATAGTAGTTGATTGATGGATAAGTGCAAGGGATATTCAAAAATGAGATGGAAGTGAACACAACTAATGTAGGGTTCCGTTGTGTCATTTGGACACTTTTTTAACAATCACCCAAAAATATAAAGTGTGTTAAACACTCGCTGATGACGCGTCAAAATGACAAATTAAACAAAGACACATGTCATATTATATAAAAAATAATTCTAAACTAATGACTTTTAAGTAAAAAGAAAAATAACCACTGATTTGATGACATGTGGCATTTCAAACTCAAATAATAAATATTTTTTAAAAAGAAATTCATCACTTCTAATTTTCATCAAAAAACTCACCCTTGTCTTCTTCATCCAACCAACTTAGGCATCTTCTCCACTCCACCCATCCCAACCCCAACCGCTCCTCCACCCCCACTAGATTGTCCATCCTCTTTACCCTCACCCACCCCAACCTCAACCCCTTTTTCACTCTATCATCATTTCAAGAAACATTTTAAAAAGAATTTAATAACATTGAAAAAATTAATTTATAAAAGCATAATTTTTTTCTCTTCTTTACTTCTAAAAAGAATCAGTTATAACTAACAATGGAAGAATTGTATTTTTTTTTGCATTTCTCGTATGTGCAGAGGATTCAAATATGTGAACAAGAAATAGAGTAATTATTTCGTGGCACTGAAATTTAATTGTTGGATCTAAAGAAAAAGAATGAGAAGAAGATGATGGTTGTGGTGATTTTCAGATCTGTAAAATTAAAATTTGCTTCGATTTTAATAAGATTAATGGCGATAATACAGCGGCGGTGGGTTGATGGTGTGTGGTGGATGAGATAATCACAAAGAAAGAGAGAAGAATATGAACAGTGTTTTAAAAATAATTTTTTCGTAAAAAAAAACCTTTCACGCGCTGACTTTGAGTGTATTACACTCACCATGCCATGTCAGCGAAAAGTGTCAAAATGACACAACGAGATCCAACATAAGGGGTTTAAAATGAACATAGCCTAGTTGAGGTGTCTAAGTGAAACTTCGTGCCAACTTTAGGGGGCCACCGATGGGTTAGGCCTAAGTTTTATAAAGTGGTTGAGGTGGAGTGTTGGCCAATCAAAAACTTGTATGTCTAGAAGATGAAAGGACCAAGAATGAGGACGTTGAGAAGGATGTGTGGCATAAGAGGAGAGATAGGATTAGGAATGACAATTTTGGGACAAGGTAGGAGTGGCCGTTGTGGTGGACATGATGAGGAATGCGAGGTTGCAATGATTCAGACATGTGAAGAGGAGATGTACAGATGCCCCAATGAGGAGGTGAGAGGTTGGTTATGGTGGGTCTAAGGAGAGGTAGAGGTAGGCCGAAAAAATATTGGGAGATGTGATTAAACATGACATATAGCACATTCAACTTACTGAGGATATGAACCCTAAATACGAGTATTAGAGGTCGAGGATTAGGATAGAAGGTTAGTACATACTCAAATGTTTTCTAGTTTCCTTACCAGTATTATTCTTTAATTTGATTTGATTATTACTTGTTGGTTCCCTTTCTTCAGTTATTATATTATTTGTTATTGATAGATAGATCTGGATTATATATAGTAATATTATGTAGTTCAAATAAGGGAATGATTTTTATATAAGGTTAAATTTAAATCCATCTTTAAGTTCTAAATAATAGGACTTCCTACATATCCAAATAAGGAAAATCCAGATCTATCTATCTTTATTTCTTGTTCGTCGTTTAGGGTTTCAGCTCCTAGTTTAATATTGCATCATATACATAAATAGACAATGAATAGAAAACAGGGAAACATTGTATTACTCTCAATGGGTACAACTCTTAAAGTAGTGTTTAGAATAAAGATAAGGTATTCAAGGTAAAAAAGATTGACATGTCACTATAAAGGTTCATAAAAGAATGAGTCGTAAGAAGAAGACTAAGCTCAGTAAGCAACATGCTTCAGTCTGATAATATTTGAAACTTGGCTAATTTAAGTTGGGCAATTGGCAATTTACCAAAATTAGCTAACAACAAATATGAGTCATCACACAACTCATGGAATTACACTGGGTATGTTGTTGTAGCTAACTACAATCATCATAAAGATTTTCAAGACGAAGCATTAAAATATCAGTAGGAGACGTACATTAATAAGAGACAAAAGGATTTTTACTCACTTCCAACAAGATGCAGGTGCACTTAGTGGTTAGTGCTGGAAAATGGATAAAAATTCATATATCCGGTCCAACCCACCCAAATTTATAATAGGTTGGGGATCATTGATTCATTTAAATCAGATCAAATATGGATCATATTCAAATAACCCACAGTAAAATATGGATATCCATGTGAAACCCCACTTCAAGTGTGAAGAATGCAGCTGCATGAAAAGGAGGAAACTAGAAGAACCGATTTTCTGAGTTCATTTCTTGGGAGTGACCTTCCCAACTTTGAGTTACCAAAAGATAGAAAGTTCTAGATCTTCCCAGACCTTCCTCTGAGTTTTCTTTTTAATTTGCTAGATCCAATGACAAGTTGGTCCATTAAGAGCAAACTGACTGTGAAAGTTTGAACCAAAATAAGATTCTATGGCACAATCCCCTGGCATTACTTGAACCGAACCAAGAGTATATGCACAATCCTTTAGCAAATCTTTAAGGTGTTGATGCCAAAATAAACAAATATGATCTAGCTACACATCATACATGTTATGATCAACAAAATAATTATAAATAAAAAATTGTTCCTCGTACGGGAGCATTTATTTCTTTCCCACTAATGTTTCTTACAAGTTGAGCTTTGAGAAAAGAGAAAAACCAAAAATAGCATCCAGGAACTATGACTATATCACACTTCAAAGACAAGGAGTTAACAAAAATTTGCTATATTAAATATGGATTAGATGGGAAAAAATGATGAAAATTGTGAAAAGAGAAGTGCTAAATTTGAAAGGTAAATGACTGAGGTTATCTGTCATGAAAAAAAAAAAACATGAAGGAAGTTATCAGATACAGCAACTCAAATAGGACAATTAGTGAGTGGACTTAATGCCAATATATTGGATTGTTAAACATGTGGCAAATTTTTTGTGCCTCAATAATGATGTTTCTATTGGATTGTTAAAAGGTAAATGACTGAGGTTGATGCTTCTATAGAATTTAAGGCTTGAATTCTCCCAATAATGATAATATTCAAGAAGCCAAGGATATTACGGATACTCATATTGTCTGTCCCTCAGCCTATTTTTTATTCGGATGAAATATGGGGAATTGGATATTTTATCCATTTTGTCTAACCCACTTTGAACCCACACTTATTCGATTCGACAGGACCTTTTTTTATAATCATGGTGTTCGGGGGCAGCTTTCACGCACGTCGACTGATTCCACTGGATACCTACCACCTGCAACGGGTACAGGAAACTCTATCCACCAAGACTACGACAGATGGAAAGAAATCACCTAGTGTTATTTGTCTCTACTAGGATTTAAACTTGATACCTCATGGTTCTTAACCCATTCATTGACCATGGGGCCACACCCTTGGGTGTGATCTGACAGGACCATTTGCCAGCACGAGGTGTGCTAGTGATGATATCTCAATAACCAATGAGAGAATGCCTACTTCAGGCTTCAGCTAATAGGGGTCCTGTTATCTCTATAATTGAGCTCGGAAATTAATAGATCCACAAAATTTAGGGAATCCAAATAAATATCATTTCAGCAACACAAAAAAGTAGTAAATTTGAAGTTAATTAATGACAATAAGCCACTTTCCAAACAACAAACAGAAGTGAATGCAGAATAAAGTAGATCACATAATGGCAATCCTACAAGTATACAACTACATACCCAGTGTAGTCCCACAAAGTACTCGAGGAAGGGTAGAGTATATGCAATCCTACAAGTATAAAAGGAACCAATTACAAACGTGATGGGTTGATTCCAAATACCTTAATGCGCTCATATTCTCTGATGGCACAGCTTTTGGCATCTTCAGTGACCCTAATGGAATCTTTTAACTCTTCCAACTTTCGAACTCTTGATTTATCACCTCCAAATATTTTAGAGGTTGCTGTTTCAAGTTTCTCTGCTCTTGAATTTAAGGAAGACAATTCTGAAATGAGAGTCTGCACTGTCAATAAAGCACTTGATCGGTCTGAAAATGCATGGTGTATACCCAACATTAGACTCAGGTGTTCATGTAGAATATCCTGAAATACATATTTATCACAGTATTAGAAGCTAAGGTTCATTTAAGAATGCCAGAGTGCACCAAAGTGTGTGTTCTATAAAGTTGATCAACAATCTAAATAGTGGTAGAAGGCTGAAAAAAACATTGCACAAGCGCAGTGCAGATGACAACCGCCTGAATCTTGTCACTGACTGTATTCTAATGACGTAATTCAACAATTGTTGAAAACAAGGTTCACTCTTAGTAAAACAAGGTCTACTCTAAAGGATAAAATGGTTACCAAATGCTTCACTGTTTGTGAATTTAACTCCCGATACAATCTGCTGGCTTTAACAGCTGCAGTAGCCACATTTTTCATATCAGTAGCCCGTTCTCTCTGAGTATTCACAGTAGCTCGTTCATTCTCAAACTTCGTCAACTTAATAAATGTAAGCCCAAGTTCTCCAATTGTATCCCCCATATCTTGCTGAGCTTTAACAAGTGATTCAGCCTAATTTGAAATGGAACAATAAACATTAACTGATAGCAAATAGAACAATAATCAGAGAATTGAATAGTAATGGATAAAAACAGCAACAACTATGTCTCAATCCCAAACAAGTTGGGTTTGACTATAAGGAATATCCACTTTTTCATTTAAGCTCATTTCCTATCCTCACCGCACTGAATTAAATAAAAGTGGAAAATAAGTGTTATATGTGTATAAAAAAAAAGAATAAGGATAACCAAGTTTAAAACCTATCCTCAACTAGGAGATAATCTTCTTCTTCCATTATGACCTATCTATATAGCTACTTGAGAATTCAAGATAAACTGTGGTATATTCCTTCTACAAAAGCACAAAAATAGATTGAACTAGAATGAGAAACAATAAAATTGATGAATAGGGTGAAAAATACCTGCTTTGACGCATTACTAAGTTGCAGCTCAAGATTGTGCAACCTTTCTTTATTTTCCAGGAAAACCTTATCCTCCTCGTCAACAGATGACTTGGAGGCACCCCAATCATTGGCAACAGATTGCTTCAATTCTTTGAACAACCTGAGCAAATCCCTACCACCTTTAGCAGGGTGCACAACATCTTGCGGGCCAATGACATTTCCTGATTCCCCAAATAATTGTTTTGGCAACTTTACTGCTCCATCCAATACCCTCGATGCGACATCAGTGGTAGTTGGCAAGGGAAGTTTCCCATGGACTTGCAAAAAGACCCTCAATTCATCACTCTTCTTAATGAGTGGATGTGCTGCAAGCTTGTGCAAGTACTTCTCCAATGCCAATCTTCTTTGCTCAACAAACTCCTGTTTCTGCATGACTTGACTCTCGACGATACTTTTATCTGGCCTGGGAGGAATAAAATAACCTCTGTAACCTTCACTCAATCTGTCTGATAAAGTAACTATGTCTTTAAAGCGCCTTCGAACGGTGAAATCGGATCCTCCATAATCAGGTAAATTGGTTTGTGTGGTAATTAAATAGGTAACGTAAGTATTAGTGCCGGGAACAATTGAGGGGGATGCTTGTATTTCCTTGTGTGGATCGGAAACAGTGATATTCAAATACTCCAAGTTTAAAGGAGGGGAGATTATTGTAGGGTTTTGAAATTGTTCAACAACAATATCATGATCATCAATGACGGATGGTTGAATAGAAGATGCTAATAAGGGGTCGAGGGAATCGTCGACGATCGACGGGGAAAGAGGATGGTGAGAATCAGAAAGACAAGTCATGGCACTGCGATAGTTAGAGTAGGATTTGGAAATGGAGGTGAACTTGTCATCATCCTCAAGAGATAGATTCTCCATGCTGCCTTCTTTACCCATCATCTTCACTGCCAAAATCTATTTACAACTCTGGGGTTTTTCACACTAATGTCAAACTCCAAGCTAACACCCTCTTTTCTTGGGTGTTGTACATTGTTTTTGCTTCTTTTTTTTTATTATTATTATTATGAGAAAGGAGGTGGAAAAAATGTTTTAAGGGAAATTTTACTCATGATAATGTATGTATTAAAATTCTTTGTATTACAAATATTATAGATTTTCATATATTAATCATACATATATTAATGTTAATAGAGTATAGCATTAGTTCTTTGTATTACAAATATTATAGATTTTCATATATTAATTATACACATATTAATGTTAATAGAGTATAGCATTAGTTATAACATAGGTTGAAAAAATGTATCAAACTAGCAATTACTATAAGACAAAGTTAATACATACATTATTTTTTTATGCATCCTACCAAATGACCCTAAGGATTTTTTATACATGCATTAATATGGTTAAAGATATACTTTCCCTCAAAACCTTTTTCATAACTTTTCCATTGTATTTGTGAAGGATATTTTTGTAAATATAAAAATTGGAAATTATGTCATACGTGTTATTTTTAATACAACAAATCAACAGTGCATAAGAAATAATCTCATCATAACTATTATTAGCATTATTAGTACAACATAATCAGCATTATTCTCATTACACTTCAAACAACGTCTAAATGTGCTTATTATGATATGTTGTAAACCCATAGCTTGTTTGCACATCCTTTTTTTCTTCTTTCTTTTAGCGACATTTAGAGCTGATTAATTATTTCTTTTAGATATGTGAACTAAATATTTGACTTATTATAAATTCTTCGCAGAGGCGAATCTAGGATTTTTCGAATATGGGTGCACCAAGAAAAATGTATTAAGTGGGAATTGATCCTCAATCTTCAAAGTCAAAAGCTCAACATTTAACCATGTGGACCAACTAGACTTTTTATAGTACGGGTGCAAGAATATAATATTATACAAATGTTAGAAAATATATACATAAAATATCTAATTTTACGAAGAGACCACGGGTTTGGGTGCCCTATTTTTTGCACCTAAATTCGCCACTGATTCTTCGATAAAGTGAGATGGGTTGATGAAAAAAAAAATTGCTTGAGAGCTCTCCTCTTAAGCACTCGATGCCATTGTTGGCGCCCGAAATGTAGGTTCGGGACGTGATAAATTTAATATCAAAGCACTAGGTTCAAATGATTTAGGGAGTTAATAAAGTCATATCTGATAGAGTCTTAGTTATGGGTATAAAGCGCGTCATATCTATAATTGAGAGCCTATAAGAAACTCAGAGAATGTTACTTTTCATTCGCACTTCAGGTTGTGCTATGAAGTTGAGCCTTAAGGAAACAACTCATGTGTTTCTCCTTTTCTATCAATTGTGCGTTGTCTTTGAGGGATGAAAGATGATGTAAAGCTAAATTCTTATAGAAGTGTTACTTTCGAATAGAACCATCAAGAATGGGAGGGGTTGCACAAGAACTCAAGGGGATAATGAACCAATCTCTTTGTTCATTCGAGTGTCATTTTTTCAGAAGATATACTCTTGTTCCTCTCTATGATGATACTACTATGATCATAAACAAGGTTATTTATAAAGCAAGAAGGCAAAAGTGGATTCATGTCCATCATCTGAGTTGTACCATTTGTGAGAAGTATTACCTAAAAGGTTAATATCTGGATCATGGAATATATAACTATTATATATAGTAATGAAATGCCCCAAAACATTAGACAAGTAGTTGTATTTCCTGAGGTGGAAATTATTGTCCCTCCAATAAAGAGGATGAGGGGAAATGTTATCTGAAGGGATATAAGTTGTTTCGCCAGTCTTGTAAGAGGTTTATCAAGTTAAGGAGATAATTGTATAACACCTTAAACCAGGAGGAGACTTAGATCGTAGATTACGACAAATGTCATCCTTGTGATAAGTGTAGCAAGAAATACTCCAAGTATTTTGCATGAATCTCAATATATGTTAGCGATGGGACCTTCGAGGCTATAGACACAAAGAGTGTATTTTCCAAACATGTTAACATCAGTAGCAATGATAGTCTAAGTTGAGTTTTAAGGAGACCTATTTGCACACAATGCGGGAAGGGTCATCAAGGGATTTTTTTTTTGGTATAGATAAATTCCATAGGTAGGGGTGTCAAATGAGCGGGTTAGGTTGAAATTGAAGATATTAAAATGGGTTGAAATAAAAATTGAGTTGGGTCATGACCTGCCCAAATTTACTTTAGGCTCAAATGGGCTAAATAGATTGTGTCATGACCCGCTTAATTTTAATAATTTTAACATATTGTTATTTACCTTTTATAACCACTATTTGAATTTCAATTCAAGCAAATTAAAAAAAAAAGCTACAAATGGATAGATAAATCCTAGAAGATATAAAATAGATGGTAATACATACATTCAATATGGAACATACATTACACCAAGATTTAGGGGTGTGTATCGGTCGGTTCGGTTCGGTTCGGTTTTAAGTATTATCGGTTTTTGGTTTTTAAATATGCAAACCAATAAGATATTTGTTATCAGCTTTTGATTTATCAATTTTAGGTCTTTAACAGTTCGGTTTTCGATTTAACCAATAAGAAAATGCTTTCAAAATAAATATATGACTTATCCAATAATTTGACGCGATACACATACATCAAAATAATCATCCCAAATGGGACAACATGGACCAATTTGCTGTATTTTGGTCATCACAACAAAGTCTTGGTCAATTTTTTTATCACCATAATATATAAAATGAGGTCCCCTTTATGCAATAAAGAGAATCAAATAAAACAAATCATAGACAAAAGTCCAAACAGTAGCAAATGAGGTCATGCTTTTGGTAAATCAATATAAAGAAAAGGCCCAACTAAATGAAGTTCTTACGTTATTTAAAAAAAACACACAATCTGAATTCCTGATGTTAATCAAATTGCAGATATTTACAATCATGCAAAAGCTAATATTAGTCAATTATAAACTAAAACTAATTAAAACCAAGTAGTCCAGTTGTAAATCGGTAGTTCATTTTGAACTATCTTTAACAGCTGCCAAATCCACCAAATAATCAGCAAAATCTTCATTAAGTTCCTAACAAAGTCTTCATTAAGTTTCTAACCAATACAACTGTCACGACCAAAATTGAGTCATGAGTGGCACCTACACTTAACCTCCTAATTGGGCGGACCAATGAATCTAAACCACAACATATTCCAATAATTCAACTACGAATAACAACAATAACGCGGGAGCTCCAAAACTTATTAAAGTAACCAATCAAATAAACCTCTAAAGTCTATTACATATTATCCCAAAAATCTGAAAGTCATCACATCAAGGACATCTGTTCTTAACATATCAAGTCTAAAAGTATTAGAGACTCCCAAAATAAGTAAATACGATGGTCCATGTCCGAAATTCAAGGACATCACGCCATAACTGAGAGAATCCAGCACGAGCTAGAAAGAATAGCTCACCCTGAAATCTGATGTGCTGGAGACTGGCTAGAGCTGAGGGCGAGTCGAAGTCGATAGTACACTTGCTGCACTCCACAAAACAAAAACGAAGAAAACACAAGTAGGGGTCAATACAAGGAACACGTACTGAGTAGGTATCATCGGCCAACCCAAAATAGAAGCTAATATACAATGAATAATAGTATAAAGTCAACTATAGCACTTAGCAGGTGATAAGAAACCACAACATGAACAAGTAACAGTTGAAGCAACTACGTAATCAATCACAATATCAAGCACACACACGAGGACTCATGCCTCTACATCACACTCGTTTGGGAAATGCGTTCATTGAGATTGAGTACATTAAGTTAGTTCAATATCTTTTTCCTTTAAGGTTACCGTGTCGGAACGTGACACTCCGATCCAATTATACCGTGTCAGAACGTGACACTCCGATCCAATAATACCGTGTTGGAACGTGCCACTCCGATCCAAAAATACCGTGTCGGAACGTGACACTCCGATCCAAAAATATTGTGTCGGAACGTGACACTCCGATCCAATAATATTATTAAATTATCATTTATTATCACTACTTTTCATGTTCATTAATAATATTACATCAAGCCCTCTTTATTCAAGGCATAACTTCAATGGAGAGGTTTTCAGATTATAAATCTCACGGTCTCAGGATTTAGACCAATCACAAACCACACAACCAAGCCACATAATCACACAGTCAAGTACATAGAGAACTTCACAATATCATTCAATGCATATCAATCGCTATTAAGAGTTTATCTATCAAATAGAACAAACCATAACCTACCTCCACCGAAGAACCGAAGTCAAGCAACTACTTCTCCAATACTTTTCCTTTCCTCAATGCCTCCGAACCTTTCCAATCTATCAAGTATATATGCATAATTTGTAAGTTAATGAGTCTATAAACACTCATATTATTCTTTGCCTAGCCTAGACCCAAAACTCACCTAATTCTATAATCAATTTATTAAAGTTCAAGCCTAAGGGTAGGTCTTAATTCCTCCAATTAGCATAACTTTTAATGGAATTTAAATAATTCGATAAACCTAATATTTAATATCTATATCGATTTATCAAAACTTAGATTATAATGTGATAAATACCCATAACCGAAACCACAAGTTTATCCAGTACTTTAACTACGACAAAACAAACAAAACATTAACCTGCTAATAATTTGTTCCTTATACAATTTCCAGTGACCGACTACTCCAAGCTAATTATTAGCATCACCAGAGGGAATTAATTATCACCTTTCCCCACTCAAACTTGTACCTTTAGGTACTCATTCTAACATAAAACTAATTTAATTGTTGATTCTTTTCCACCCAAACCGACACTACACATAACCCTTTTACTAAGCATGCAATCCATTCATTAAACCCAATAAGCAATATTAGATATCAAATTTGATTAATAATCAAAGCCAACACTTTATTTACTGATTATTAATGGTTGGTCACAACATTCCATTCACAATGCACTTTAAATTATTCAATACCACCATATAATATTACTTTTACTATTCATTCAGCCATAAAATGGCACTAAGTCATATCAGGTAATTATACAAAACCTTCCGCCCAATAATTAATATGCAAAGAACAATATTGATGGTTGTTGTAGATTTACCTGAGGGTACCGCCGTCTCGTGAGTTGCAGGTAAGCATTCACTCTATTGTCTCGTCTTTTAATTATTTAGGGTTAATAATTATCAACTAATTAATAATTAAATAACTACTAAACCCTATAATTTCTTTCTACAGAAAATTTACTCCTTAATTATTATATAAGACCAACTATAAAAGTGTGAAAGTGACCCACTATAAATTTTAATGTTATTTTCTTTAAGCACCAACTAAATAAATTATTAAAAGTACCCTACTAATTATATAATTGTAGTTATGAATAGTCCAAAATATCCATTTAGAATCTATCGGAAAGTATTTTATGAAATAAAAAGCTCTAGTACTCAAAACGACCAAATGGGTCATTACAATAGATACCAATTTACCCATCGTTCGTCCTCGAACAATCAAAAGAAGGTGAGGGTAAGAAAGGGTACCTGAATCGACAAAAAGGTGTGGATATCTTTCATGCATATCAGCCTCACTCTCCCAAGTGGACTCTTCAACTGGCCGATTCTTCCACTGAACCTTGATAGATGCAATCTCTTTTGACCTCAACTTGCGAACCTCCCTATCTAGAATAGCTACAAGCTCCTCTTCATAAGACAGATTCTCATCAAGCAGTACTAAATCCCAACGAATAATGTAGTTTCCATCACCATGGTATTTTTTCAGCATGGACACATGAAATATCGGATGCACCCCTGACAACCCTGGAGGCAAGTCAATTCATAGGCCACCTCCCCTACGCGCTTAAGAACTTCAAATGGCCCAATGTACCTTGGACTAAGCTTACCTCGCTTACCAAACCGCATCACACCCTTCATGGGTGAAACCTTTAGCAAGACCTGCTCACCCTCCATAAACTCCAAGTCCCTGACCTTCCGATCTGCATACTCCTTCTGCCTGTTCTGAGCTGCTAAAAGCTTCTCCTGAATGAATTTCACTTTCTCTAATGATTCCCTCAAGAGATCGGTACCCCAAGGCCTCACCTCAAATGAATCAAACCAGCCAATGGGAGACCTACATCTCCTCCCATACAATGCCTCAAATGGGGCCATATCAATACTTGAGTGGTAGCTATTGTTGTACGAAAACTCTGCTAAAGGTAAGAATTGATCCCAATGACCACCAAATTCTATCACGCACGCACGAAACATATCCTCCAACACTTGAATTGTTCGCTCAGACTGTCCATCGATCTGAGGGTGAAATGCGGTACTAAGATCCAATCTAGTACCTAATTCAGCATGCAAGGTCCTCCAAAAGTTAGAAGTAAATTGCGTACCTCTATCTGATATGATGGAAATTGGAACTTTATGTAATCGAACAATCTCACGGATATAGAGTTTGGCTAACTTCTCCGCATTGTAAGTCATCTTGACCGGAACGAAGTGAGCAGACTTAGTTAACCTATCAACAATTACCCAAATAGAATCAAACTTACCCAATGTCTTTGGAAGACCAACCACAAAATCCATTGCAATTCTTTCCCACTTCCATTTCGGAATGGGCATTCTCTGAAGTGTCCCTCCAAGCCTCTGATGTTCATACTTTACCTGCTGACAGTTCGGACATTGGGCAACAAAATCAACAATGTCACGCTTCATTCTACTCCACCAATAATGTTGTCTCAGATCACGATACATCTTGGTTGCACCAGGATGTATAGAATACCTCGAACTATGAGCCTCTACAAGAATAGTATGAGTCAAGTCATCAACACGGGGCACACACACCCGCCCCTTAATTCTCAAGACGCCTTCCTCATCAATCACAACCTCCTTAGCCTCTCCCCGCAACACCATATCTCGAATTCGACTCAGCTTCTCATCCTCAAACTGCTTTCCCTTAATTTTGTCAAGAAAAGAAGATCTTGCCTCCACACATGCCAAGAATCCTCCTTTTTCAAGTATTTCCAGCCTCATAAAGTCATTGGCCAAAGTTTGCACATCTCTAGCCAATGGGCGTCTAGAAACCTGTAAGTGGGCTAAACTACCCATGCTCCCTACTTTTCTACTTAGGGCATCTGCCACAACATTAGCCTTTCCCGGGTGATATAAAATAGTAATATCATAGTCTTTCAATAACTCCATCCACCTCCTCTGCCTCAAATTCAAATCCTTCTAGGTGAACACGTATTGTAAACTGCGATGATCTGTATACACTTCACACTTGACCCCATATAGATAATGCCTCCACTGCTTCAATGCAAATACAACTGCAGCCAACTCCAAATCATGGGTTGGATAGTTACGTTTATGCACTTTCAATTGCCTTGAAGCATAGGCAATTACATTCCTGTCCTGCATTAGCACTGCACCCAAACCAGAATAAGATGCATCACAATAAACAATGAAATTCTTACCTTTCACGGGCAAGGCAAGAATCGGTGCAGTAGTCAACAAGGTCTTGAGTTTCAAGAAGCTTTCTTCACACTCATTCGACCATACAAATGGAACATTCTGCTTGGTCAAATTGGTCAACTGGGAAGCAATGGAAGAGAATCCCTGTACGAATCGGCGGTAGTAGCTAGCTAAACCAACAAAGCTCCTTACTTCTGAAACATTAGTAAGCCTTACCCAACTCTTCATTGCTTCAATCTTAGAAGGATCCACCATCACTCCATCCTTAGAAACCACGTGCCCCAAGAAGGACTCTGAATCGAGCCAAAACTCACACTTGGAGAATTTGGCATAAAGCTTTTTCTCCCGCAACAACCCCAATACAATTCTCAAATGCTCCTCATGTTCCTTCCTGCTCTTCGAGTATATCAGGATATCATCAATGAATACAATAACAAAGAGGTCTAAATATGGCTTAAAATTCCGTTCATTAGGCTCATGAAAGCAGCAGGGGCATTCGTAAGCCCAAAGGACATTACTAAGAATTCATAATGCCCATACCTGGTTCGAAAAGCAGTCTTTGGCACATCCGTTACCCTCATTTTCAATTGATGATAACCTGACCTCAAATCAATTTTAGAGAAGACACAAGCACCCTGTAACTGATCGAACAAGTCATCAATGCGAGGAATGGGGTACTTGTTCTTAATAGTTACCTTATTCAGCTGCCTGTAGTCTATGCACATCCGAAAACTACCATCCTTCTTCTTCACAAATAAAACTGGAGCACCCCAAGGAGATGTACTCGGTCTAATAAAACCTTTACCTAACAATTCCTGAAGTTGGGCCTTTAACTCCCTTAACTCAGCTGGAGCCATTCTATAAGGTGGAATGGAAATGGGGCGAGTCCCCGGTTCCAAGTCAATACAAAAATCAATATCTCTATCTGGTGGCATACCAAGTAGGTCGGAAGGAAAAACATCTGTAAACTCACAGACTATCGAAACAGACTCGATTGAAGGCACTTTGGAAGTATCATCCCTGAGATGTGCCAAGAAGGCTAAACAACCCTTACTCACCAACCTCTTAGCATGAAGACAAGAGATAATACGAACTGGGGTGGGAATATAGTCACCCTCCCACACTAGTGGATCTATCCCAGGCTTGGCCAAAGTCACAGTCTTAGCATTACAATCTAAGATAGCAAAATTTGGAGAAAGCCAAGTCATACCCAAAATTACATCAAAATCAACCATCTCTAGAATAATCAGATCTACATAAGTCTCGCCCCCCACAAAAGTCACAAGGCAAGACCTATACACCTTTTCCACTATCACAGACTCACCAACAGGAATAGAGACACAAATATGCATGTCAAGCAAATCACAATGCAAATCAAGACCAGTAGCGAATGAGGAAGATACATAAGAAAATGTGGATCCAGGATCAAACAATATAGAAGCCATGCGATCACAGACCAGAAGAGTACCTGTGATAACAACATCAGATGTCTCTGCCTCTGACCTCCCGGGGAAAGCATAACAATGGGCCCTATCACTATCTGTCCATTGCCTCTATCGGGCTGCGCTCCAGTAGTTCCAACCTGCCCGCCACCCCTGTTGAACTGGTGACCACCATTACCTTGGCCACCACGTCCTCCAGAATGACGGCCTCTACCATGACCACATCTACCTCTAACTGCTGGGGATCTGTAACTCTGATCATACCGAGCCTGACTCTGCTTTGGACAATATTTCTTGATATGTCCGGCCTCTCCACATCCATAACAAGTCCTAGAGTCGAGTGTAGGTCTCTGTGAAGATGAAGAAGACTGGAGGTAACCCCTAAACTCAGAAAAAGGTTGACTGGTCCGCAACGGACCCTCAACTGAAGCCTGCAATGAAGACTGAATAGGACGGGGTGGATACCCCCCTGAACTCTGCCCTCTGGAGTACGAACCACTAAACTCACCTCCCTTACGAAACTTTTTAAATGTTAACACCTTGGTAAAGTCATCCGGCTTCACCCCCTCTACCTCTATCACAAAATCAATCACTTCCTGAAAAGATTTTGCAGAAGCAGCTACCTGTAAAGCTGGGATCTGCAAATCTGACCTCAATCCCTTTACAAAGCGGCGAATCCGCTCTTGCGGACTGAAGCAAAGTTGAGTGGCATACCTGGATAACGCACGAAATTTAGCCTCATAAGCTGCAACAAACATCCTTCCTTGCTCTATGTTCAGGAACTTATCTCTCCTTCTGTCCCTCAAAGTCCGGGGTATGTACTTCTCCATAAATAAGCTAGAAAATGCTATCCAAGTCATAGGTGGTGCCTTTGCTGGTCGACACTCCACATGAGACCGCCACCACATTTTGGCATCCCCTTGAAACTGGTAGGTCACAAACTAAACACCGAATCGCTCCACTATGTCCATCTTATGTAACAACTCATGACAATCAACCAGGAAATCATAAGCATCTTCAGATTCAGTACCCTTGAAAATTGGAGGTTTCAGCTTTAAGAACTTAATAAAGAGATCATGCTGGTCACTAGTCATTATAGGCCCTGTAGTCAATCGGGGAAACGTGCCTGTTTCCAAGGACACATCCATGCGAGGAGCCACATCGGCTGCATGTTGTACTTCCTGAACTTGAGGTGCTAGTGAAGAAAATGCCGGGGGTGCCTACCCTGATCAGATAACCCGCTAAGATAAGTGAGAACCTGATTAATCATCTCTGGAGTAGGCTGGGGTGATACTTCCTTCTCTTGAATCTGCTCATCTTCCCCTTCGTCACTCTCTCTCACTACCTCGTCAGTCGGTGGATGAATCACCACTCTATCCCTAGCTGGACCAGCTGTTTGTCCTCTGCCTCTAGTGGGCCTTCTCCCGCGACCTCTACCACGGCCTCTTGCCACTGCTCCCCTTCGAGCTGCAGCCCCAACGGTTGGCTCAGGCATACCCTGTCTTGCCGGTGGTGGTGTTGTCACACCTGTTGCTCTAGTTCTGACCATCTGCGAGATAGAGTGAAGAAGGTCAGATACCAATTTGTATCACCTAGATACCAATTGGATTCAAGTAATAGCAGAAAGAAAGAAAAAATGTGAGTTTTCCTAAAGTCCTATAGCCTCTTGAAGAAAAGTAAAGGCGTCCCCGTACCGTTCCGCAAGACTCTACTAGACCTATCCTTGTGTGATGAGATCATCGAACCTAAAGCTCTAATACCAAGTTTGTCACGACCCAAATTGAGTCATGAGTGGCACCCACACTTAACCTCCTAATTGGGCGGACCAATGAATCTAAACCCCAACATATTCCAATAATTCAACTACGAATAACAACAATAGCGAGGAAGCTCCAAAACTTATTAAAGTAACCAAACAAATAAACCTCTAAAGTCTATTACATATTATCCCAAAAATCTGAAAGTCATCACATCAAGGACATCTGTTCTTAACATATCAAGTCTAAAAGTATTAGAGACTCCCAAAATAAGTAAATACGATGGTCCATGTCCGAAATTCAAGGACATCACACCATAACTGAGAGAATCCAGCACGAGCTAGAAAGAATAGCTCACCCTGAAATCTGATGTGCTGGAGACTGGCTAGAGCTGAGGGCGAGTCGAAGTCGATGGTACACTTCCTGCACTCCACAAAAGAAAAACGAAGAAAACACAAGTAGGGGTCAGTACAAGGAACACGTACTGAGTAGGTATCATCGGCCAACCCAAAATAGAAGCTAATATACAATGAATAATAGTATAAAGTCAACTATAGCACTTAGCAGGTGATAAGAAACCACAACATGAACAAGTAACAGTTGAAGCAACTACGTAATCAATCACAATATCAAGCACACACACGAGCACTCATGCCTCTACATCACACTCGTTTGGGAAATGAGTTCATTGAGATTGAGTACATTAAGTTAATTCAATATCTTTTTCCTTTAAGGTTACCGTGTCGGAACGTGACACTCCGATCCAATTATATCGTGTCGGAACGTGAAACTCCGATCCAATAATACCGTGTCGGAACGTGACACTCCGATCCAAAAATACCGTGTCGGAATGTGACACTCCGATCCAAAATACTATGTCGGAACGTGACACTCCGATCCAATAATATTATTAAATTATCATTTATTATCACTACTTTTCATGTTCATTAATAATATTACATCAAGCCCTCTTTATTCAAGGCATAACTTCAATGGAGAGGTTTTCAGATTACAAATCTCATGGTCTCAGGATTTAGACCAATCACAAACCACACAACCAAGCCACATAATCACACAGTCAAGTACATAGAGAACTTCACAATATCATTCAATGCATATCAATCGCTATTAAGAGTTTATCTATCAAATAGAACAAACCATAACCTACCTCCACCGAAGAACCGAAGTCAAGCAACTACTTCTCCAATACTTTTCCTTTCCTCAATGCCTCCGAACCTTTCCAATCTATCAAGTATATATGCATAATTTGTAAGTTAACGAGTCTATAAACACTCATATTATTCTTTGCCTAGCCTAGACCCAAAACTCACCTAATTCTATAATCAATTTCTTAAAGTTCAAGCCTAAGGGTAGGTCTTAATTCCTCCAATTAGCATAACTTTTAATGAAATTTAAATAATTCGATAAACCTAATATTTAATATCTATATCGATTTATCAAAACTTAGTTTATAATGTGATAACCATAGAAATACCCATAACCGAAACCACAAGTTTATCCAGTACTTTAACTACGACAAAACATACAAAACATTAACCTGCTAATAATTTGTTCCTTATACAATTTCCAGTGACCGACTACTCCAAGCTAATTATTAGCATCACTAGAGGGAATTAATTATCACCTTTCCCCACTCAAACTTGTACCTTTAGGTACTCATTTCAACATAAAACTAATTTAATTGTTGATTCTTTTCCTCCCAAACCGACACTACACATAACCCTTTTACTAAGCATGCAATCCATTCATTAAACCTAATAAGCAATATTAGAAATCAAATTTGATTAATAATCAAAGCCAACACTTTATTTACTGATTATTAATGGTTGGTCACAACATTCCATTCACAATGCACTTTAAATTATTCAATACCACCATATAATATCACTTTTACTATTCATTCAGCCATAAAATGGCACTAAGTCATATCAGGTAATTATACAAAACCTTCCGCCCAATAATTAATATGCAAAGAACAATATTGATGGTTGTTGTAGATTTACCTGAGGGTACCGCCGTCTCGTGAGTTGCAGGTAAGCATTCACTCTATTGTCTCGTCTTTTAATTATTTAGGGTTAATAATTATCAACTAATTAATAATTAAATAACTACTAAACCCTATAATTTCTTTCTACAGAAAATTTACTCCTTAATTATTATATAAGACCAACTATAAAAGTGTGAAAGTGACCCATTATAAATTTCAATGTTATTTTCTTTAAGCACCAACTAAATAAATTATTAAAAGTACCCTACTAATTATATAATTGTAGTTATGAATAGTCCAAAATATCCATTTAAAATCTATCGGAAAGTATTTTATGAAATAAAAAGCTCTAGTACTCAAAACGACCAAATGGGTCGTTACAACAATCACAAGTCTGGATGAAAAAGTGGAAGAGATTTGCTTAATGAAGTATTTCTACATATACTGACATAATGGGCAAGCAAAACACAAACTAAAACTAATACCATCTACAGTTGAAATCAACATCAAATAAAGGTACCAAATTATTCAGGTCATCATAACTTATTTCAAGCAAATACACGACTTAAAACAACTTGTATCTAGAATTAAGAATAACTTACCAAATCTCCACATCCAAGCGCAAAAAAAGAAGAGTTTCAACTCCATGTTAATAATCAAGAATGCTAGTATTAGCCAAATCTATAAAGAATTAATGTTAATCATTTAGAAAAATATTAATGACTAATTATAATACCAATAAGAAACTAATACAATAAGAATATTCTTACCTTGTTCAAGCTGTTCAAGGACATCTATATCTTCCTCAACACTAGCAGGTTGTGATTCACTTTGAATCCAATCTTGAAGTCACACTAGAGTTTGCATCAATTTAGGAGTTAATGAACTCCTAAATGAATCCAAAATAGGTCCATCAGTGCTAAATGCACACTCGGATGCCTCACTTGAAATAGGAATTACTAACCCATTCCGAGCCATCTCAGCAAGATTGGAAATCTAGGTGAGTTTATTTTTCACCAAGACATGATGTTAAAGTTCTTGGTTTCAACTTCATTTTCTTCACCAAGATATTTTTACAATTTTGTTTTAACAATTGTTGTATTTCCAGTTTTATGTTTCATTAGATCATCCATAAATGACCCCAAAGATCCTATTTATTGGAGAGTACTACCTAAACTTGAAGGCAGTGAACTGAACTTTTCAAATGAAGAGATAGATAAAGATGAAGAGTGATGACTATCTTTATCTTTTGAAAGAGACTTTACATATTCACCAAACATTAAATCCATGTAGACTCAAACTTCATTCTCTAGAACTAGTCCTTTTTCTTTTCCAACCATCATTTGAAGTGCAAAGCCAACTGAAACAAACTTTTGTCGAGGATCCAAAACACAAGAAATAAAAATCATCATATTCATTTTGTTAGGAGTACCCCAATACTTATCAAATTTCTCTCTCATATTTTTAGCAATTTTACCCAAAAGATCATCAATGTCATCTTCACTCAATATCAATTTTTTCAAATAACAAGTGTCACGACCCAAGCCTAGGGCCTAGACGTGACATGGCGAATGAGGAACCCGAAGGAACCCCAAACAAGCCTCTCAAACTTGTCATCACACTTCATCGGTCGCGGAAGTACAATCAACATTAATTAACGGGAAATAGGGACTAAGGGCAAACCATTTCAAAATGACATCATAGAACAAGAGTCAAGCTCATTTACAAAATACTTGTCCAACGCACACCTCTACATACATAGATAGGACGGGGGCCATGACATACTACCGGCTCCCCTCATAGTCAAAATACAATTGCAAGCTAAAGTCTCAAAACATAGGAGTAGGAAACATAACATAGCCCTCGAATCATTGAGGACTCACCAACAAACTCGGATAAGCACCGTACTAGCCACGTGAATGGAGAGAAGGATCAAGAGTAGCTCCGGTCCCTACATGGTGACATCATGTAGGCAAAATATGCGTTAGTACTTGGAATGTACTAAGTATGCGGGGTGCAACACAACAATAGACAAGGACACAATCGAAATACAAGAAATAGTTTCATAGGCATTATGAATAACAATATGAGGATGCATGATCAAAGTGAAGTCAAAACATGTTTAAGTAAATCTATACTAATAGTAGATATCATATGTGTATGCATGATCCAACCAATCTATAACCCCAACTTAGGATGGGGGATGCCGTTCACACCCGGACACCCTGGTGGCAAGGTATAAACCCCTCACATGGTTGATGTTGGTCACACCCCAAGCATCCTAGGTGGTGAGATATAAACCTCTCACATGGTTGATGTTGGTCACACCCCAAGCATCCTAGGTGGTGAGATATAAACCTCTCACATGGTTGTCCGGTTCTTTTCCCCCGGACCGGGCATGGTCATGCAACACTTTATATAGGAAATTCCCATTAGGCTCTAATGCAATCTCACGTATGGAATGAACATATACACAAGCTTAGTTTGTCATCAACACATCTCTGGATTGCCATACATCTCATAACTCAAGCTTTAAAGCATCGATTCATCAATTCTCCATAGTTGGACATTTTGTCAAACACCTTGAAGGCATGTAATGGAATCAAAGAGCATGGAAAATAGGGTAGTAATTATGCAGCCAAACCAGTGAACAACCTACAACAACACCTTTTAACACCCACAATACCACATGAAAATCTCCACATCCATTCCAAATTTAGATTCAAGTTCTAGAGTCACAACATGCTCAAAACAATCACTTTTCATGTTTAAAATTCAATGTGCAGGAAATTATTACAAAGAACAAGACTAATTTATGAATCTTAACTTAAACCATGAATTAGTGAGTAGAATAGAGTCTAGGCACTATGGGTGGAAGGACCCATGAGTTCAACACCACATACCTTGAGTTCTTATGAAGGTCTTGAGAGTGTCTTCAATGGAAGCTTGGAACTTGGAGCAAGAGTCTCTTCAATCTTGAGGAAGGTTTTGGATTAGGGTTCTTGAGAGAACTTGAGAGAAAATGTGTCTAAGTATGGGAGAGGTGTTTTGGGAAATGTTTTAGAGATGGGAATTGAACTAATGGTATATAGGAAATAACATATGCCCTTTGGAAAAATGGTCCAACACTTAGAAAAAAAAATGAGGCGGGTGAACAGTAAAAACGCTCACTGGAAATTGCATTTCCTGCCGGACAGATTTTACGAAAATGGGCATAACTTCTTCGTCCGAACTCCGAATGAGGTGAAACGAAGTGCGTTAGGTAGCTAACTCAAAGGGCTTTCCATGGATATGTTATGGGCCACCCAATTATTTGTGTGCTAGGAGATATGACCCTCCAAAGTAGACCCTCGAAAAAGGCTTCACTTGGAAATTTCGGATTTTGATACGGTTGCTCTAAAATTTGGGTTAGACCCATTTCCCACTCAATTTGACCCCCTAAACAAGAATATGAAGTCGGATTTTCGAAAAACGAAACGGATTTTTTTTGATATAGCTAAACAAGTTTCCGGTAACTTCCGAAGCACATTTTTAAGAACCTTTTGGGTCATTTCAATATCTCCCCCTTGGGAACATTCGTCCCCGAATGTGGAAGAGACGTACAAGGCAAGACTTAGTAAGAACATATCAGCCCCAACATGAATGCAAAAATTTTATTTAAACATCACTTCAAGATTTCAAAACTTAGTGTAAAGCATCCATAACTCATCAATTTAAACATATATGCACATTAATGATTCAGGGGCTGAAATGTAAGACTCAATGGAGTACAAAGGACTTGATTTAATACCTTAGGCTTGAGTGGAGTTGAATAGATAAGGATAACGTCTTTGCATGTCCGCTTCGGCCTCCCAAGTAGCACTCTCCACTTGTTGATTTCTCCAAAGCACCTTAACGGACGCCACTTCTTTGTTCCTCAACCTTTTAACTTGTCTATCTAAGATCTGAACCGGGACTTCTTCATACGTCAAATTATCTTCTACAACACCCACAACCTCAAGAGGTACAATAGCGTTAGGATCACCAACACATTTCCTCAACATCGATACATGGAATACCGGATGAACTAATTCCATCTCCTTGGGCAACCCCAACTCATAGGCTACTTTACCAACCCTTCTTATTATCTCATAAGGACCGACATACCTAGGACTTAATTTCCCCTTCTTACCAAAACGAACCACACCTTTCATTGGAGAAACTTTCAAATAAACCCAATCACCCACTTTGAATTCAAGATCCCGTCTCCTCACATCGGCATAAGACTTTTGACGACTTTGGGCTGTTTTCAACCTCTCCCTAATCATCCTTACCTTCTCAAGAGCATCCATGACCAGATCCGGACCCAACAAGGCCACCTCTCCAACTTCAAACCACCCAACCGGTGACCTACACCGTCTACCATAAAGTGCCTCAAAAGGAGCCATACCGATACTAGAATGATAACTATTGTTGTATGCAAATTCAATCAAAGGAAGATGATCATCCCAACTACCTTTCAACTCCAATACACAAGCTCTAAGCATATCCTCCAAGGTTTGAATTGTTCTTTCGGCTTGGCCATCCGTTTGAGGGTGGAAGGCCGTGCTAAGCTTTACCTTTGTACCAAGACCCCTTTGGAATGACTTCCAAAAGTGAGAAGTGAATTGGGCACCACGATCCGAGATGATAGACAAAGGAATCCCATGCAACCTTACCAATTCATGAATGTACAACTTGGCATACTCTTCAGCCCCGTAAGTAGTTTTAACCGGTAGGAAATGAGCCGACTTTGTCATCCGATCAACCACCACCCAAACCGAATCAAAGCCTCTTCTAGCCTTGGGTAAGCCCACTACAAAATCCATGTTGATTTCTTCCCACTTCCAAGTAGGTATCTCAATGTCTTGAGTTAGGCCACCCGGCCTTTGATGTTCGGCCTTGACTTGTTGACAACTATGGCAACCCGAAACAAATTTTGCAATGTCCTTCTTCATACCGCCCCACCAATACACATCCCTCAAGTCTCTATACATCTTTGTTGACCCCGGATGAATAGAATAAAAAGAATTATGAGCCTCATCAAGGATTCTTTCCCTCACACCATCCACACAAGGAACACATAATCTACCTTGGTACCTAAGGGCACCATCTCCCCCTTGGGAGAAAACCTCCACCTTACCACTACTCACCGAAGCCTTTAATTCTACCAAAGAAGGATCAAGATCTTGCTTGACTATCACCTCATCAACCAAGGAAGACCTTGAACCATCAACAACAACTACTCCTCCACTATCCACCCCTTCTAACCTAACTCCCAATTTGGCCAACCGATGGACCTCCTTAGCCAACTCTTTACTACCTTCCTCCACATGAGCCAAGCTACCCATGGACACTCTACTCAATGCATCCGCCACCACATTAGCTTTCCCCGGATGATAGTGAACACTCATATCATAATCCTTAAGGAATTCTAACCACCTCCTTTGTCTCAAGTTAAGATCTTTTTGCGTGAACACATATTGGAGATTCTTATGGTCGGTGAAGATATCAACATGCACCCCATACAAATAATGACGCCAAATCTTTAAAGCAAAAACCACGGCGGCCAATTCAAGATCATGGGTTGGGTAATTTTTTTCATGAACCTTAAGTTGCCTAGAAGCATAGGCTATAACCTTACCACTTTGCATCAACACACAACCCAAACCAATACGGGAAGCATCACAATAAACAACAAAACCTTCTAACCCATCCGGAAGTGACAAAATAGGAGCGGACACAAGCCTTTCTTTCAAAGTTTGGAAGCTTTCCTCACACTCATCCGACCACACAAATTTAGCCTTCTTTTGAGTCAACTTAGTCATAGGAGAAGCAAGAGAAGAAAACCCTTCCACAAATCTCCTATAATAACCCGCTAAACCCAAGAAACTCCTTATATCCGACGGGGTCAAAGGTCTAGGCCAATTCCTAATAACATCGGTCTTCTTAGGATCCACCTTAATACCATCCCCCGACACCACATGGCCTAGGAAAGCAACTTCCTTCAACCAAAACTCACACTTTTCATATTTAGCGTACAACTTCTCTTCCCTCAATCTTTGGAGTACAACCCTCAAGTGACCCTTGTGCTCTTCCTCACCCCGAGAATAGATCAAGATGTCATCTATAAACACCACCACAAAAGAATCAAGGTAGGGTTTGAAAACCCTATTCATCAAATCCATAAAGAGAGCCGGAGCATTAGTCAACCCGAAAGACATCACCACAAACTCATAGTGCCCATACCTAGTACGAAAGGCCGTCTTGAGAATATCACACTCCCTCACCTTCACTTGATGATACCCTGACCGAAGATCAATCTTAGAGAAGTGACTAGCCCCATGCAATTGGTCAAATAAATCGTCAATCCTTGGAAGAGGATACCTATTCTTGACGGTGACCCTATTAAGTTGTCGATAATCAATACACATTCTAAGAGACCCATCTTTCTTCTTCACAAACAAAACCGGAGCACCCCAGGGAGAATGACTAGGTCTAATAAACCCCTTCTCTAACAAATCTTTTAATTGCTCTTTCAACTCTTTCAACTCCGCCGGGGCCATACGGTAAGGGGGGATAGAAATAGGTTGAGTATCGGGAAGGAGGTCTATACCAAGATCTATCTCCCTTTCGGGAGGGACACCGGGAAGGTCTTCTGGGAAGACATCTAGAAACTCATTAACAACCGGAATAGACTCAATAGGAGGGACTTTAGACTCCACATCATTGACTCTCACAATATGGTACAAGCACCCTTTGGAAATCAACCTATGGGCTTTAATGCAAGAAATGAATTTCCCCTTCACCACAACATCCCGGCTCTCCCACTCAAGGACGGGTTCATTAGGAAATCGGAACTTGACTTTACGAGTCCTACAATCAATAGAAGCATAATATGCATGCAACCAATCCATCCCAAGAATAACATCAAAATCCACCATGTTCAACTCAACAAGATCACAAGGCAACAACTTATTTAATATGCAAACCGGACAATTTCTATACACTTTTCTAGCAACAATAGAGACACCAATGGGAGTGGATACTTCATATGACTCATGCAACAATTCCGACTCGACATGAAATTTTCTAGCAACTAAGGGGGTAACAAAGGAAAGGGTGGCACCCGGATCAATCAAAGTATAAACATCAAGATCAAAGATTTGCAACATACCGGTCACCACATCCGGAGTCTCATTAACACCTTGTCTACCATGCAAAGCATAAAATCGATTGTCCCTTGGGGCACCACTTTGAGAAGCACCTCTACCCAAAGGAGTAGTGTTAGCACTTCGGACCTTGTTGCGGATCTTGGGACATTCAAACCTCTTATGACCCACTTCTCCACATTCAAAGCAAGCACCCGAACCCTTCATGCAAGGACCACCATGCTTCCTCCCACACTTAGGGCATACATCCATAGAACCCACTTCACCTCCCCCTTGAGGTCTAGGAACATTGATAGCAAATCCCCGGTTGACATGAGGGTTTCCTCGGCCTTGATGAAATCTAGCACCCTTAGGGAACCTATTCTCCAATCGGGCCCTCTTGGCCTCGTGCCCCCTTCTCTTCCTCAATTTCTCCTCCTCCATTTGCTCGGCATAAGTCATCAACCGAGACAAATCCATATCTCCAATGAGCATAGCGGACCGACACTCCTCACTAACCAAGTCGGATACACCCATCACAAATTTGTTCATCCTCGACCTAGAGTCGGCCACCAAGTGAGGTGCATACTTGGAGAGTTGGACAAATTTGAGGGCATACTCCCTCACACTCATAGCTCCTTGCTTCAAGTTCATGAACTCCACCAACTTTGCCTCCCTAAGCTCAAGAGGGAAGAACCTATTAAGGAAAGCAAGTTTAAACTCCTCCCACAACACCACATAGCCATTACCTTTCTCACCCTTCCATTGATCAAACCAAATTTGAGCAACCCCCTTGAGTTGGTAGGCCGCCAATTCCGCCTTCTCACAAGCACCAACATCCATAATGGTCAAGATTTTGCATACCTCATCGATGAACTCTTGCGGGTCCTCATCCACCTTTGAACCATGGAAGACCGGAGGGTTCATCCTCATGAAATCTCTCACCCTTTCCCCCGGGGTGGTAGTTCGAGGAGCTTGGGCTCCTTGTTGCACTTGGTTAGCTACCACTTGTGCAAGCATGGTGAGTGCATCACGGAGCTCACCATTGGTGGGTGGCTCTTCCGGTGATCGGGCCCGTCTTCCCCTCATGTTTGGCATGATGATCTAGCAATCCAAAGAACAAGCGTTAGGGAGGAATCACCTTATCGCACTCTAAGCACGACATAGAACATGAAGAAGGGAAACCTTTCCTAAAACGTTTTGTAGCCTCCCATTCATAGTCGTGGCGCGCTTCACAACCATGATTAGGACTCTACTCAACGCGGTGTGTTGGACTCCGAGGATTTAACAACCTAGTGCTCTGATACCAAGCTTGTCACGACCCAAGCCTAGGGCCTAGACGTGACATGGCGAATGAGGAACCCGAAGGAACCCCAAACAAGCCTCTCAAACTTGTCATCACACTTCATCGGTCGCGGAAGTACAATCAACATTAATTAACGGGAAATAGGGACTAAGGGCAAACCATTTCAAAATGACATCATAGAACAAGAGTCAAGCTCATTTACAAAATACTTGTCCAACGCACACCTCTACATACATAGATAGGACGGGGGCCATGACATACTACCGGCTCCCCTCATAGTCAAAATACAATTGCAAGCTAAAGTCTCAAAACATAGGAGTAGGAAACATAACATAGCCCTCGAATCATTGAGGACTCACCAACAAACTCGGATAAGCACCGTACTAGCCACGTGAATGGAGAGAAGGATCAAGAGTAGCTCCGGTCCCTACATGGTGACATCATGTAGGCAAAATATGCGTTAGTACTTGGAATGTACTAAGTATGCGGGGTGCAACACAACAATAGACAAGGACACAATCGAAATACAAGAAATAGTTTCATAGGCATTATGAATAACAATATGAGGATGCATGATCAAAGTGAAGTCAAAACATGTTTAAGTAAATCTATACTAATAGTAGATATCATATGTGTATGCATGATCCAACCAATCTATAACCCCAACTTAGGATGGGGGATGCCGTTCACACCCGGACACCCTGGTGGCAAGGTATAAACCCCTCACATGGTTGATGTTGGTCACACCCCAAGCATCCTAGGTGGTGAGATATAAACCTCTCACATGGTTGATGTTGGTCACACCCCAAGCATCCTAGGTGGTGAGATATAAACCTCTCACATGGTTGTCCGGTTCTTTTCCCCCGGACCGGGCATGGTCATGCAACACTTTATATAGGAAATTCCCATTAGGCTCTAATGCAATCTCACGTATGGAATGAACATATACACAAGCTTAGTTTGTCATCAACACATCTCTGGATTGCCATACATCTCATAACTCAAGCTTTAAAGCATCGATTCATCAATTCTCCATAGTTGGACATTTTGTCAAACACCTTGAAGGCATGTAATGGAATCAAAGAGCATGGAAAATAGGGTAGTAATTATGCAGCCAAACCAGTGAACAACCTACAACAACACCTTTTAACACCCACAATACCACATGAAAATCTCCACATCCATTCCAAATTTAGATTCAAGTTCTAGAGTCACAACATGCTCAAAACAATCACTTTTCATGTTTAAAATTCAATGTGCAGGAAATTATTACAAAGAACAAGACTAATTTATGAATCTTAACTTAAACCATGAATTAGTGAGTAGAATAGAGTCTAGGCACTATGGGTGGAAGGACCCATGAGTTCAACACCACATACCTTGAGTTTTTATGAAGGTCTTGAGAGTGTCTTCAATGGAAGCTTGGAACTTGGAGCAAGAGTCTCTTCAATCTTGAGGAAGGTTTTGGATTAGGGTTCTTGAGAGAACTTGAGAGAAAATGTGTCTAAGTATGGGAGAGGTGTTTTGGGAAATGTTTTAGAGATGGAAATTGAACTAATGGTATATAAGAAATAACATATGCCTTTTGGAAAAATAGTCCAACACTTAGAAAAAAATATGAGGCGGGTGAACAGTAAAAATGCTCATTGGAAATTTGTCTTTCCTTTCGGACAGATTTTACGAAAATGGGCATAACTTCTTCGTCCGAACTCCGAATGAGGTGAAACGAAGTGCGTTAGGTAGCTTACTCAAAGGGCTTTCCATGTATATGTTATTGGCCACCCAATAATTTGTGTGCTAGGAGATATGACCCTCCAAAGTAGACCCTCGAAAAAGGCTTCACTTGGAAATTTCGGATTTTGATACGGTTGCTCTAAAATTTGGGTTAGACCCATTTCCCACTCAATTTGACCCCCTAAACAAGAATATGAAGTCGGATTTTTGAAAAACAAAACAGATTTTTTTATATATAGCTAAACAAGTTTTCGGTAACTTCCGAAACACATTTTTAAGAACTTTTTGGGTCATTTCAACAAGAAACTTCACAAATCTTAAGAAAGCGTTGATTTGATGTAACGTACTGTGATCCAAATATTTCTCTGGTAAGATCATAGAAGATTTTAAGGAAATTAGAAACTTTCTTGACATTGTTCCGGTCATCACTCAAAAATGCACCGGCAGTAGTTCCATCTTCATCCTCAACAAATTGAAGGTAATGCAATAAACCAATATCACGATCAACATAACTTGAAAACACATTTTCTAACTCAATAGCCCTATTCAACATCAAGTATGTGGAGTTCCTCCTCGTAGAATCATCCAAACATAAAGATTTCTTACAATTGATATCAACATCTTGAGCACATTCTTGGAACCTTTTACACCTTGCAGGAGACAACCTAATGTATTTAACTTCTTTTCTAACACGTTCAATAGAAGCAGTCGACACCTTCAAACCATCTTAAACAACAAGATTTAGAATATGCGTCATACACCTCACGTGAAGGTGTTCTCCATTCGTAAAATTTGTCCCCCGTTTGGTGAATATCTTAGACAACTCTTTCACAGTCATATCATTCGAACTAACATTATCAACTGTGATGATAAATTTTTTATCTAACCCCTAATCACGTAAACACTTAATTATCTCATTAACCATATCTTCATCTCTATGGCTATAAACTGAACAAAAGTTAATTATCCGCTTATGCATCATCCATTCTTTATCGATCCAATGTGCAGTGATACACATTTAATTAATTCGCTGCAAAAAGCTCCAAGTATCAGTAGTAAGACTAACTCTTTGTTATGCTTCCACGAAAGATCTCCTCAACTTCTATTTCTTTTTTTTGGTCGAACTAACAGATTTTATTGAATTTCCTCAAGTGTCACTGCTACAATCTATTACAATCCTGCTATATATTCTATCACTCCCTATGTAACTATAATTCTATCTACATCAATTAAACAGATTATTTATCCAAGTCGTATCTTTGCCTTTCTTCTGGGTCGTTCCATTTGCTCTTCTTCTACTCTCTTCCTTGATCATCTTCAAAATTTTCCCAGGTCTTGTTACTACTTTGTTCCACAAGGCCCCATTTCTCGCCTGCCATATATGATATATTAGTGTAGCTAAAACTGTCTTGATCAGTGATCTACTTATCTTTCCTTTGGCTCTTTGTGTTATTCTTCTCCATAATCCTTCAATGTTTGTTCTTTTGACCCCAATCTTTAGCCATTCAAGGACCCCCTTCAAGTATTCATTTGAGAATTTACACTCAAAGAATAAATGGTTTATACTCTCTGGTCTACTCCCACACAGTAGACATTCTTTGTCCTGACAAATGCCCATTTTTGAAAGTCTGTCTCTGGTTAATAGTCTTTGATGCATGACAATCCAGCAGATGAAGCTATGTTTTGGTATATTCATTTTGTTCCAGGTTTCCCTCCACCATGGCCATTGACTATCATTTCTTCTTCTCCATTGGTATCCATTTTGAATCGTGTATTCTCCTTTGTTTGCCACCCATCTATTCCCATCGTATTCAGGTGCGAACTTATCCTTAATGACACAAATTTTTCTCCAGTACCAACAGCTGTCAGTAGGTGGTTGATATTGCCACAACTCCCTGCCCTTCAGATATATCTGATTCACCCACTTTACCCAGAGATTGTCTGCCTTTTTTGCTATATTCGATACATATTTAGCTATGGCTGCTTCATTCCATATTATACAGTCCATTATTCCTAGTCCTCCTTCTTTTTACTTCTGCACACTTTTCCCAAGCTATGAGTGGTGACATGGAAGTATTCTCTTGCCCACTCCATAAGAAATTCCTACAGACTGTTGTAATACTGTTCAGTACTTTCTTTGGTAGTAAGAAAATAGACGACCAGTATGTATGTACCTGCAGTAGTATTGAGTTTACCAGTTGTGCTCTCCTCGCATATGATAGGTTCTTTGTCCCCCATGTTCTGATTCAGCATACTAGCTTGTCCACTAACATTTCACAATCTGTAGCTGTTAGTTTCTTGGAAGAGATGGGGACCCCCAAGTATTTAAAAGGCATTGTTCCTTTTGTATACCCAATGATCTCACAAATGTCTTCTAAGCTCCTCATCTCCATGTTAGCACAAGATGTTTGACTTATCTGCATTGATAGTTAGTCCTGATGCTTCTGAGAAGGTTAAGAGATCTTGCAACTTCTATTTCTCATCATCAAAAAGTTTAAAACAGTCACGCGTCACAGTGGTACAAGAAAGAATCTTAAAATGAGGTTGCACTACTTTCATAAAGTTTCTAAAATCTTCTTTCTCGACAAATTTGAAAGAGAGTTCATCCACAATCACCATGCGACATAAAGCTCTCCTACATTTCTCTTGCTCAAATTTCTAGGAAACAACAACCACATTGCCAGTATCACCTCCCCCCCCTCCCCGAACTGAGTGAAAGCCTATTTGAGTTTGATTTTTATCAACACTTCGAGGCATCTTTGAACATGTTAATATATGACTAAGCATTGACGTCGTACCATTTTTACTTGAATCAACAAATTAGATTGTACCACAATGCTTACACATCGATTTCTTATTCCCTTCTTCAACAACAAATGATCCAAAATGATTACATGCCCGAGATCTTTTCTTTCTTTCTTACTTTACCTTTAAATGAATAGATTTTGTTTGACGTGTAGCATTTGAATGAGTACTTTCATCGACCAGGACAACCACCTCATCAGTTATAATATTTTCAGTAACACCCCAAATTCGAGAAAGGAAAAATTCCAGATTTTCAGAAATTGCAGGTGCCACCGACAGAGGCCACCTACGGACTGTCAGTCAGCTTACAGCCCGCCAGTCAGCTCTGTCGATGGGCCAGCCAAATTTTAGTTTAGACCCTAGATTTCAGCCCTCTGTTAGCCAAACCACGACTGACAGGACAGACCGTCAGTCGACTTACGACTTGTCAGTCAGCTCCGTCGATGGGCCAGTCGACTTTTAGTTTAGTTCTAGTCAGATTTTGCCCTAAACTATTATCCTTTAAAATTCACCAAGCTTAGAGCAAGAAAAGGAGAAAGAGGCACCAGTTTTCTCCAAGAGTGACTAACAAATTCCTTTAAGTTTCCGCCCCGAAATCAAAGGATTTCTCCGTAGATTTCGTCACCAGGTATGTGGGATTTCACTAGTGGATTCCTTTCATCCACTAGGTCCCTATAATTCAGTCAGATTCTTGATTCCTATATCTTCATTAGACCTAGGATTTCTAAAACCTTAGATATTAGTTGTGATTTAGCTGTTAGAGTATTCCTAATCAGATTATCATATCTACGTGGAATCATTGCTTAGTTATTTGCATGAAACTCAGAACCCTAGTTGTGTAGATTCTCTTAGTTCATCAATTACACATGCTAGGTCAGTTAAACAGATAAACATGCTTCAGTCTTTGAATATCACATTATTAGTATGTAATTTTTACATTCTCATATTTGCATGTCAGTATTTTGAGTTATTTAGTATTTTAGTATTTCATTTATAATGTATCACATATATATTCAATTGGGAGTAGGCTTAGCACCGAGTGGGCTCGGGTTTTAGCGTACCCTCATAGTCCTAAAACAACGGGGCCTTGTAGGCTAAGTTCCCTCTGTGGGCATCAGTTTTAGTGATCACGCCAGTCATGCCTTTATACCCCTGACAAAATATATATCTAGCCCTTCGATGGGGTGTATATATCGGACACCACGGTTAGCTCACGCGGTGGTTATGTCGGTTACTAGTAGCTCCCACAGTTAGACTCTAGTGCATTTGACCAGGTTTTCAGATATACTTCAATATTCAGTCTTAGCATGTTATCATGTTATATACTTAGTCATTGCATTTAGTTCAGTTCTTTTCAGTATATATTAATATTTCCATTATGTTCAGATTATAGTATTGATCAGTTATTCTTTGTTCAACTTATATGTTTGTTCAGTTTTTATCCTATCATGCATGCTCAATACCTTCCAAGTACTGACGGATACTCTGCGCTACATCTTTTCATGATGTAGGTTCAGTTTCTCAGCATCCAGATCACGCGTAGACGGTTCCCGATCTACATTCAACATCTTTAATGGTGAGTCCTCATACTTCGAGGACAATAGACATATTTTCAGATTTAGTCTTTCATTTTAGTTTCAATTTTTGAGTGATTGTTCATTATCACTTATGTAACGACCCGAGAGCACCCCCTAGCCGTTACATGTGTATTCGACCTCTCGGAGGTCTTATACAAGCCTTAGCATTCATTCATCGCATAGATAATAAAAATCACTAAGAATTTAAAACTTTTATTCAATAAAACCATAAGACTTCAAGAGTCATCAACATTTGAAGACATCAATACGCAAGCAGAACTACTAAGTTTCTTTAGCTAATCTTAGACAAGAACTTAAAACGTACTAAGGGACACGACCCTTTACAAATGAAATGAAACTTAAGTGTCTATTACAATGACTAAGAAACTTCTAAACATAGTCCTCGAATATGGAGGACATACCAAAGACTTGGAAGAGTGAAGCAATCCAAGCAACTCCAAAGCACAATCTCCTCCTAGTTACCACAACCTACACTTGTAGTAAAATAGAAGAAAAGGGTTAGTACAACACATATACTAAGTATGAGGATATGCAAAACATGCTAAAAAGGACATTTGCTTGGACGTTATGCTTTCGTGCCATTTTGATAAAATCTCATGAACATCAACATAATAGGCACCTTACAAGTCACAACCAACAATACAAAGTCATATGCTTCACAATACATCATAAGCATACATAACCCATTTACCTTTACCTTCTTGCCTTGGACCTCCACCTTAAGTAACCCTTAAGCAATACCTTTGTGCAATGTATGGGCAACGTCCCAAAACATCACCCACACTAAGGCACCACCTTAAGGTCACACAAAGTGCACTTACCATGCATACCTCATCCTTCACCAATTAACCATATAAGACATATAAGCACATAAGCCAACAAGTCACTTCGTAAAACTAGAACACTCATCAAATGTCATCCCAAGACTCACCTAAGTAAGACATGGTGAGGCAGCCCATACTACCTCTCCATACCACACCCAAGTGATCCTTAAGGCTACACAAGACAAGCTCCATTCACATCTCAACATACACCGTTCATTCAACTTAATGCATTTTGGCAACTTCATTCATTAATGGCATAAGATCATCAAATACATTCAATTCCACATAAGCACTGACATTCAATTCATTATGACTCACTTTCACATTAGCATGCTCAAGACCAACACTTTTATTAACTAGCCCAATAAGACTCATTCATTCATTATCATTACTAAGACACACCAAGATCTCCTTTAAATGTCTACCTTTGCAATGTCTAGATGATGTCCCATTCCACCACCTATCCTAAGTAGTACATCCTTAAGAGACCCTAGTTCATTTATTCATTAATGTTGGGGAAGAGCCTTAACCGACATAGACCATGGAGCTTGACATGGAATCCCGGTAGTAACCCTTACCGGATAAGGGATCCCCACTTGCCTAAGGTCGGGTCATTCTTTTAGCCTTTACGTGGTAGAGACCACTAGCTAGTCCTATGTGGGCACATAGTTAAGGGATAAAATAATTGCTTCTAAGTACTCTCATCTCAACTCACGAAGGAGCACCCATCTTAAGGGTTGCTACATACTCACATCTCAACTAGCGAAGGAGTATCCACCCATCTTCATATCCTCTCGGTGCTAGACATTACTCCCCCACGAAGTTGGACATTCATTTCATTTATTCATTTAGGGATACAGATTGCTACTAAGTACTCCCATCTCAACTCACGAAGGAGTACCCATCCTAGCCCAACATTCATTCATTTAGGGATAAGGATTGTTACTAAGTACTCTCATCTCAACTCACGAAGGAGTACTCATCCTAACCCACATTCATTCATTAAGGAAGCTCTTGGATTCAAAGATGAGAAAACCTTTCATCTAGGAACCCCATTCATTTAAATGAGCACTTTATGAGATTATCCTTACAATAGACCCAACTTTCATTCATTAGCATTAACTCCCATTCGTTTCATTCATTCTCACATTCTTTCATTCATTCTTCACTAGGTGTGAGAGTAGGTGAACATAGTCTATCCTAACCTCACCTTCATTATAAGTCATTCAAAGAAGACAACAACCAAGCATAACACATAAAGTCTTACTCAAGGTCACCTTTCATGCTCTTAGATCATACACAAATTCACATCATATCACATTATCTTCACCTAATCAACATTACATCAGAACAACAATCATCCAACTTTGCCTACAAGGCCATGATCACAACATGCTTATAAAGTAAACACCTCCCCACTTTCAAAGGGATCAAACCTCACAATTCTAACATCTACAACATATATATATATATATATATATATATATATATAATACTAGAATCAATAATCTATTCACAACTTCATCATCATCATAAACCTTAGGTCACAATTGCCCATTCAGGGCCAACATCCAATATAACATAATTGACCATAAATTCCTCATAATTCAATATATAACAATACATAAATCAATAGACCATAACAATCTACACATTAATATCACATTATTAGCTTATAATCAATAGACCCACTTTAGACCCAAAAAATTAGGATTTCAAGATATGCAAGGGTCCATGGAGTTTTTGATCTTAAAACCATCAATATTAACATAAATCATCATTTGAAATACTTTCATGCAAGAACCCAAGATTAGAATTGAAATTGGGGTTTTTAGTGTTTTTGAAAAACATTGAAATCACTTTGATTTGGCTCTTTGATTGAAAGGAGAATCAAAGATAACATCCCCATACCTTTGTGATTAATTTCCTTAGGAATTTGAAGGAGAAATCAGTAGGAACCCATCCCCTAGCTTGAAGCTTCATCAATGTCTTCCATGGAGTTCTAGAGAGAGAATTTATTTTAGAGGGAATGTTCAATTGGAATAATGAGGTCTAATTCTAGGTTAAAGAGTTTTAACTAACTTAAAATACCCAAAAATAGGTAAAATAGTTGTCTAGGGTCTAATTAGAACGTGGGGTGAATTGGTAAATTCACCCCACACTTGGCTGAAACTTGACAGTGAAACAGAGCACCAAACGACGACCACCATTGACGGATTGTCCTGGTAGGTCGTTGTTTGGGACAGAGGCTCAACATTTGGGGGCTAATCTCCCACAAATAAGTGTGGAGCTACGCCCCCTTTTGCGGGGCTTCAATGGCCTGACAAGGCGTCACCCTGGGAGTCAAACAAGACAGCCAAACACGTTGCCTAGGCAGCCTTTTATGCTAACATTTGGGTCCTCTCCAAGGACCATTTGGGTGGTCCTTGGGGAGTCGTACACGGACGTTGGGACCCTAAACATGCCTATTAGGATAGTAGGGTCACCACCACTGATTTTAGACTTCATACGACACATAAAACATGCAAGACACACTAGAACACACTAGCACGCAAACGACTAGTTTTCAAACGTCTCTTTGACGTTTGACTTCAAACTGAACTAAACTGACCACTAAACTCATTTTCAAACATTTATACAAGTTTATCAACTACTAACACGCATGTGAAGCTCTAATTATCCTATTTCATTTTGAGGGGTGTTACAACTTAACTCTTAGAATTTTATATATATTCAGACCAGTTTATTAGGTATTCCCCATCATTCAATTATTTCATGATTTAGCTTCCGCATTAATTATCTTTTCATAGATATGTTCAGTTTGCTTATGATATGCAGCTCAGGGTTAGCTTGGGGTCACTCGTGATCCTAGGTCTCGTGTTTACGCCCAAGGGGTAGCCTCGGAGCGTGACAAACTTGGTATTAGAGCATTACGTTTAAGAGTCCTAGGATGTCTGAAAGCCGCACTAAGTAGAGTCTTTTTCATAGGTGTGAAGTGCGCCACATCTAATGAGAGGGAGGCTATGAAGTGTTTTAGGAAAACTTCCCTTTCTTTGCTACTCTTATCGTGCGTAAGGTATGATCCAACTTCTCATTTTTAATTCGACGTTATGTGTTTCAGATCATGCCTCCTTGTAGAGATTACCCACGAAATGCTAATGCACGCAATGCTAATGTAGTCCCTCCAGTAACATCCCATGAGGCTTCAAATGCAGAGTTTCAGAATGCGATTCAGCTTTTGGCTCAGAGTATGACTAACCAGAATAATCAGCAGGTTCCAGATCCTACTAAGAAAAATGGTGGATTAGTGGAAGCTAGAGTTCAAGATTATGTTAGGATGAATTTTCTTGAGTTTTAAGGGTCGCAAGTTGGTAAGGACCCACAAAACTTCATTGATGAGGTTAAGAAAATCTTTGGAGTGATGCAAATGACTGGTAATGATAGGCTAGATTTGGCATCCTACCAGCTTAACGATGTGGCTCACATATGGTACACTCAGTGGAAAGAAAACAGGAATGTGGATGCAGCTCCTGTGACTTCAGAGTGTTTTACCTGAGCTTTTTTGGGTAGGTTCTTCCGAAGAGAGTTGAGAGAGGCTAAAGCTCAGGAGTTTATAAATTTGAGACAAGGTTTAATGTCAGTCCAATAGTACGAGCTTAAGTTCACCCAACTCTCCAGGTATGCTCCACATATGGTTACCATTCCAAGGGCACAAATGAGTAAATTTCTATTTGGAGTATCCGCTAGTGAAGACAGAGTGCGGAAATGCTATGTTGTTAGAGGATATGAATATCTCTAGGATAATAACTCATGCTCAGTAGGTTGAGGGAGATAAGCTTAAGGAAATACCTAAGGACAACAAGAAAGCTAGAATAGGGAACTATGAGTATTCTCGGCAGAAATCGGGTGGTGGAAATCACCTACAGTTTCGACAGGATCAGAATAGTAGGGCACCAGGCTCTAAGTCTCAGGGAAGTGTTTCAGGAAATAGGACCTACCCAACTTGTCCAAGGTGTGGTAAGAACCATCCGGGAGAGTGTCTTGCAAGCAAGGAAGGATGCTTTGGATGTGGTCAGTCTGGTCATAGGGTGAAGAATTACCCTTTTACTAGGCAGGGGCAATGAGGTAACAATAGTAGGGCTCAGTCTTCAGTCCCAACAACACCAGCAGGTCGCCCAACTCAGTAGAGTGTGTCATTCGGTACAACTGGCGGTCAGCGCCAGGGCAGGTTCTTTGCTCTCCAGGACCAAGAAAATTCTCCTAATATGGTCACTGGTACATTTCCAGTCTTTCCTTAGATAGTTATGCATTGTTAGATCTGGGGCTACTCTTACCTTTGTAACTCTCTTTATAGAAGTAATCTTAGGTGTCAGTCCAAAAACACTTTCAGAACCCTTCTCAGTCTCTACTCCAGTTGGTGACCCAGTTATAGCTAGACGGGTATTCAGAAATTGCCCTATCACAGTCTCTTAGAAAGTCACCTCAGCAGATCTTGTACAGTTAGAAATGGTAGATTTCGATATCATTCTAGCCATGGATTGGTTACATTTCTGTTATGCCTCAGTTGATAGTAAAACTAGGATCGTTCCATTCCAGTTTCCAACGAGCCAGTCTTAGAATGGAAGGGTAGTAACTCAATGCCTATAGGTCGAATTATATCTTACCTTAAGGCCAGAAAAATGATTGCTAAAGGGTAGTGTGGCACACGTTGAGGAAAAACAGAAGGAATTAGCAAAAAATGTTCATCAGCTTGCTCGCTTAGGAGTTAGTTTTACGGGCATGTTAAATAGTGGTATGATAATCCAGAGTAGATCAGAATCTCCATTGGTAGCGGAGGATAAGGAAAAAATAGATAGTGATCCCATACTGCTTCAGTTGGAAGGTGTACTTCATCAATAGAAAGTAGAGGTTTTCTCCCAAGGGGGAAATGGTCGCTTATGTATTCCTACGGTGGATGAGTAGATGAAGCAACCTTGATTGGGCCAGATTCAGATCATGATATTATGGAAAAATTTCAGCTCGTCAGAAATAGACTTAAGACAAAAGTCCTATACAGATCTAAGGAGAATGAACTAGAGTTTGGGATAGATGATTGGGTTTTCTTGAAAGTATCACCAATGAAGGGGGTGATGAGATTTGACAAGCTTGGAGGAGTCCATCCATAGAGGGAGCTACTTGGGAAGAAAAATCAGTCATGAAGGTCAAATATCTTCATCTTTTTCATTTCGATTCCGTTTTAGCTTGAGATAATAGTTTCCTCTCCAGTATCTCAGTTTACTCGTGCGTAAATTTAGTCTTAGTACCTTGTTCCTTTAATTGTTCTTGCATTTTCAGCATATTTGCATGTTCATGGAACTCAGTTCAGACATATATCAATTTCTAGTACTTCGTAGTAGGGATTGCAACTCCTTCCCTCCATACCCAACTAGTTTAGTCTTCATTCGAGGACGAATGTTCCCAAATGGGATATATTGTATCACCCCAAATTTGAGAAAGGAAAAATTCTAGATTTTCAGAAGTTGCAAGTGCCACCGACGACAGCCACCTACGGACCTTCAGTCAACTTACGGTCCGTCGGTCAGCTCCGTCGATGGGCCAGTCAACTTTTAGTTTTAAACCCCATATTTCATCCTTTTGATAGAAAAACAACGACTGACAGGACAGACCGACAGTCGACTTACGACTCGTCAGTCAGCTCCGTCGATGGGTCAGTCGACTTTTATTTCTGACAGCCAAACAACGACTGACAGGATGGACCGTCAGTTGACTTACGACCCGTTAGTCAACTTCGTCGATAGGCCAGTCGACTTTTAGTTTAGGGGTAATAGGGTTTTTCCCTTATTATTTTATCCCTAAACCACTTCATTTTGGTCTGTTTTAGCCTATTATTCTAGTGAGATTTTGCCCTAAACCATTATCCTCTAGAATTCACCAAGCTTAAAGCAAGAAAGGGAAAAAGAGGCACCAGTTTTCCCCAAGAGCGACCAACAAGTTCCTTCAAGTTTTAGCCCCGAAATCAAAGTATTTCTCCATAGATTTCGTCACCATATATGTGGTATTTCACTGGTGGGTTCCTTTCATCTACTAGGTCCCTAGAATTCAGTCAGATTCTTGAATCCTATATCTTGATTAAACCTAGGGTTTCTAAAACTTAAATATTAGTTGTGATTTAGCAGTTAGAGTATTCCTAATAAGATTATCATGTTTTTGTGGAATCGTTTCTTAGTTCTTTGCATGAAACTCAGAACCCTAGTTGTGTAGATTCTCTTAGTTCATGAATTACACATGCTAGGTCAGTTAAACAGATAAACATGCTTCGGTTTTCAAATATCAAATTATCAGTATATAATTGTTACATTCTCATATTTGCATGTCAGTATTTTGAGCTATTTAGTATTTCAGTATTTCAGTCATAATGTATCACATACATATTCAGTTGGGAGTAGGCTTAGCATCGAGTGGACTAGGGTTCCAGCGTACCCTCATAGTCCAGAAGTACGGGACCCCGTAGGTTAAGTCCCCTCTGTGGGCATTAGTTTTATTGATCACTCCAGTCATGCTTTCATACCCCTGGTAAGGTATATCGTGCCCTTTGATGGGGTGTATACATCAGACACCACGGTTAAGTCACGTGGTGGTTATATCGGTTACTAGTAGCTTCGACAGTCAAACTCTAGTGCATTTGACCAGGTTTTTAGATATACTTCAGTATTCAGTCTCAGCATGTTATGTACTTGGTCATTGCATTCAGTTCAGTTCTTTTCGGTATATATCAGTATTTCCATCATGTTCAGATTATATTATTGATCATTATGATTTGTTCAGCTTATATGTATATTCAACTTTTATCCTATCATGCATGCTCAGTACCTTCCAAGTACTGACGCACACTTTGTGCTACATCTTTTCATGATATAGGTTCAAGTTCTCAGCATCCAAATCACGCATAGATCGGTACCCGATCCACATTTTTCAGCTTCAGTGGTGAGTCTTCATACTTCGAGGACAATAGACATGTTTTCAGATTTAATCTTTCATTTCAGTTTCTATTTTGCTAGTGTTAGCTATCATGACCCGAACCTACACCCCGGAAGTGACATAAGGAAAATGGTATGAAATTAAAACTTTCTTTAAAACCATAAATCAAAATACTCATTTAAAACATTCGAAAACAACGGAAGTCTATTGTCTCACATGGCCATCTAAAACAACATCTTTGAAAACTAAAGTAGGGACACGACCCTTTACAATCGAAAGACTAACAAATGTCTATTACATGAAAGAAATGGAAACTACAATACTTGTCCTCGATCTATGAGGACATACCACTTTGCCTTGGAAGAATCCCAAATCCAAGCTTCTACTAGAGAGAGTCAAACCGAGTACCAATCCTTACACTTCATAAAGGTACAAAATATGGGTTAGCATAATTAAGTACTAAGTATGATAGCCATGCAAAACATGTTTAAAAAAGACATTTTATTTGATAGGCATGATATATGCCATTTTGAGAAAACTTCGTGAACATAAGCATAAGAGGCATAATACAAGACATAATCAACATACAAGTCATTTCACTACCTTAAGCTTTCACCTCAAGTAACCCTTAAGTTATACTTTGTGCAATGTATGAATAGCGTCCCATACCACTATTCACACCACGTACCATCTCAAGGTCACCAAAAGTGAACTTACCATTCAACCTTTCCATCTTTACACAATACTCATATCATCACATTAGGACCATCATCTAGGGCAACCCCAAGTCATACTTGTGCAATGTATAAGTAGCATCCCATACTACTACTCACACTAAGTACTCCTTTGAAGTCACCATAAACAAGGCACATTCATACTCAATAAGTCATGACAAGGAAGTAACTCATAATACAATGCAAGTATAGCATGCATCATTGCATTAAATACATAAGTCAACATTCCCCATTAGCTTCATTAAGAACACCTTCATTCATTAGACATTAAACCAACATTCTCCTTTATCATCATTATAAGAGCATATTCATTTCATTTAACATTATAACATAAAGGAACACACAATAATCCCTCTCAAAGCCTACTTGTGCAATGCATGGATGGCAGCCCATACTACCTAAGTAGTGCATTCTTGAGAAGCCATAGTTCATTAACATTCTTTGTGGGGGTAAGCCTTAATCGACATAGACCATGTGAGCAAATTCATGGAATCTCGGTGTCACCCTCACCGGATAAGGGATACCTACTTGGCCAAGGTAGGACCATTACTTTTAGCTTAGGTGGATCCACTAGCTAGACCTATGTGGGTACATAATTATGGGATAGGGAGATTGCTACTAGATACCCCGCCTCAACTCACGTGAGGGAATCCATCTCAAGAGATTGCTACTAGAAACCCCGTCTCAACTCACGTGAGAGCTTCCATCTCAAATCACTATCCACTCGGTGATTAGCATTATTCCATACGGCGTACTTAACATTCATTACATTAGTCATAATTATGGGATAAGAGATTGTTACTAGATACCCCGCATCAACTTCCGGATGGGCATCCATCTCAAACGCAACATTCATTCATTAGATATCTCATAGATTCAAAGATGAGAATGACCTTTCAACTAAGAATCCCATATTGTGAGAAAGTCATTTCACAATATGTCATTATCATTTATTAGAGTACATTTGAGAATAGCCTTTCAATCAACCCATCATCATTAATATAATCCTAGAAACTTCATTCATTAGTCATTCATGAGTGTGTGTATGTGAGAATAACCTTTCACATATAGCCTCATCATTCATAGGTGTTAATTGAGAAATAATATTCAATCATAACACTTTCATTGAGATCACACACATATACTTCACATAGTAATCATACATATATCCTTCATGAACTTGCCTTCCAAGACTATGAATCAACATCAACCCATAAATCTAAGATACTACAATAGATAAGTAAATTGACATGATTCAATAACTAATCCAATATAAACATCAACAATTCAACATACTTGCATAATCAACCAATTCCCAATCTCAATTCACCACTTAAGAATTTGGGGGAAAACATGGGTTCTAGGAAGAAATCATCTTAATTCATCTTTAAAACCACAACTCATTCATAATTCAATGAAATAAAGCCTTTGAAAATCGTTTGGAATCGAACCCATGCCAAGATTGAAATCTAGGGTTTTTGGGGGAAACATTGGGGATTTGAAATCAACTTTGAAATTGGCTCCTTGAAAGAAACTAAGTCAAGGATGAAGACTACCATACCTTGCTTGTGAATCCCCAACAAATTTGAGGAAGAGCACCTTGAGTCCACAAACCCTAGCTCCCACTTCTTCTTCTTCTTCTTCTTTGGAAACTTCTAGAGAGAGAAATATTGAGAGGAAGAACTCTTTTGATTTGATTGGGTTTTCTTGGAAAGTGACTTAATTGAAGGAATTTCAAGTCTAAAAAGGTTATATACATGCTAGGAAAGGAATAAAATAATATGGACTCAACTTTGGGAAAGAACTAAGGACCCTTAAAGTTTTAACTTAAAATTTTACACCTTAGCCGACTTACCTAGCCCTTTGAAACTCATGGCTCGCCAAGGGCACTAGGCGACTCGCCAAGTGGACCCTTGGCTCGCCCAATTTTCCAGTGTGCTCCCTAAATGGGCAGCCCATTAGGCGATGTAGGGGACCAATGGGTGATTCGCCAACCTAGTAGGCGAACCCCGACCTAGCTCGCCTAAATTTCCAGCGGCTAGGTCATAGGGACAGCCCACTAGGCGATCCCGATGGCACAAGGGCGACTCGCCAAGCCCTTTAGGAGATCAAGCAGCCCCATCGCCAACTAGGTCCATCAAAGAACAAGGTCTCCTTCACTCTTTCTTGCTAGTTTAGGCCCTTGCTTGAACCCTAGGCTTCTTCCTTACTCATTTTAGTTCTAAAACAACCTAGACATCAACTTAAAGTCACACTAGCCCGAGCGTTAAGGCTCTAGTTCAACTTATCAGTTTCTGAGTCGTTACATTAGCTAGGGATATGTCCCAGCAACTCTAGTTAGTTAGAGGCTTTTTCAGACATAGTTTAGACTCAGCGTTAGTTTTTGAGCGATTGTTCAGTATCACTAAACTCTTAGAATTTTATATATATCCAGACTAGTATATTGGGTATTCCCCATCATTCAGTTATTTCATGATTTAGCTTCTGCATTAGTTATCTTTTCATATATATGTTCAGTTTGCTTATGATATGCCAGCTCAGGGTTAGCTTAGGGTCACTCGTGATCCTAGGTCCCGTGTTTATGCCCAGGGGGTAGCCTCAAGCTGTTACATTTTCAAGCATATGTGTACATCTCTGTTAAAAAATGAATTAGACAATAATTAAGGTAACAAATCATGAAATAGTTTCAAGGCAAACCAATTTAACTAAAGAGAAATTAAAAAGATCATCTATGAAAAAGAAAAAAAAAGTTTCTTTAGGAAAATATGAATTAGACAATAATGAAGTCAACAAATCATGAAATAGTTTCAAGGCAAAGCAAATACTCACAATTCAGTTTCACAACCTTAGTCGCCTAACCCTTGTCATCGTCATCAGAACTCGCAAACCCTTGCCGTCGCAATTCTTTAGGTTTTGAGTTTTGACGTTGTAAACTAATTAAAGTAAATAAGTAATACTAAAAATTTAAACCTAAAGGTTAAATGACTAAAACTTTAAAAGCAGCGAGGTCAGAGGAGTGTTAAATGTTAAGTAGTGTTAATTATTGTGTAGGGTTCTTATGTTTTTAGTCTAATATACTTCTAATTATATTAATATTTTTTGTTTAATATATTATATATATGTATAACTAAAAAATAAAATAGTAGATTATTATATTCCTAATGAGTTATCGGTTAACCCAATAACCCAATATTAAAAAACCAATATCGACCGATAACCTAATAATTTTTTTCATAAAACCATTAAATAACCGTTAACCCAATAACAATAAACCAATAACACTTTTTTCGATTCGGTTTATCGGTCGGTTTGATTTTTTCACACTCCTACCAAGATTAGAACATGTCAACTGGCTTCTCTCACAACTGCCTAATCTCAGCTTGGGCTTGGTCTAGCTTAGTGGAAAACTTTTCCAGATCAGGTCATTAACCTAGGCCTCTATGTCATCAATACAGGCATGCAAATCATTGTATGGCACTAATATCGCTACAATAGCTCTATCAACAAATGGGACAAGCTCAGTGAACAACTTCATCTACTTCTCCTACCGATCAACCCTCTTAAATAATCTAACAAAGTTTGTTAGTGTGAATGCATAGGGTGACGATTGTGGCAGGGAAGAAGTCGTATCAGTGGTCTTGACCTGAGTATCCAAAATCTTTATGGAAAATGGTATGTGAGTGAGTGTGGTTGTTCCTGTGAATGTCGTGGGCCACTCTTCTGCCTCAACTCCAGGCTGCCTAGTTGGTCCAAATACCTGTGTTTCAGGCTTGTGCACCCATATATCAAGTTGGGACTCATCCTTCATCTTCTTGATATTAAACTTATTTGCAACCACAATATACTCATTAACCCCTTTGAAAATCGGTACTTCTACAACATTGCATATGCTAGTAATCAGACATGGGAATGGTAGCTAGTCTAGACACTCAAGTCTGGATCTCATTAGAAATAATCCTCTTAATGTTGATTGGGAATCAAAATAGTAAAGCAGACACCAACACTACTTTGTCTTCAGCCAAGTGTTGTCGCCCCCGATCAACGAAAACCTATATCAAACTACACCCCCACCAAAACTTTCTAAGAATATCAGGGATGCCTTCTAAATTCTCTCTTAAGCATTCATCAACTACGAAGGATGACCTTCAGTCATTACCTAAGAAAATTAAAGACGTTGTTGGAGTCTCTCACACATCCTATAATCGACCTTTATCATCCCGGATGTAAGGATATACTCAAGCCCAAACAAAAACTTGTTGATAGTCATCAGAGAAATATTGACTTGTATACCAGATGAGTGGTCAATTTACACTCATTTGAGGATCTTTTCATAGCTATTTTGGCTTGCTTTGATTTAGAACTAGTGCTTTTAATGTAATTTACTTCATATTTGTGAGAAAATGGAATGGAGAGTTTACTTAGATGATATTCGAATAAACTAAGTGGAATTAAAGCAAGAAGAGGTCAATTGTAAGAAAGTGGAATTGGCAGAATTTAACCATCGCGACTATGTGAAGTAGAGGTCATGATTGTGTGGTTAGAGGTCGCGATCGCGTGACCCAATAACACTACTTATCACGATTACGTGAGCTAGTTATCGTGACTGCAAATGGTAAAATGTCTGGTGCCTAGACAGATTGGAAATTTTACCAAATTAATTCTAAAACCCCTTTTTATACTCACCAACAGTCATTATTCAGATTGGACAATATTTTTTAGAGAGACGTTCGTCTTGTTAGCTTATAGTAGAGAGAAACTTCATATATTTCTTAATTTTAAATTGAGACTTTGAAGACAAGTTGCTTTACAATTCACAATTGGGTTTGAAGATTGTGTTCTTATTAGTAAAATCTCTTGTTCCCTTCTTCTTTTTTTGCTTTACATTGATAGAATTGTGGGTGTAATTATGTATATGAAATTGAGACTTTTGTGCTAGAAATAGACAAAGTTTTTTTAGGTATTTGATTTATTACTCTATTACTCTATTACTTTTGAAATTCCTTGATTCCATGTTTGATTTCATAAAATGAGTTTAATCTAGTTCTCATGCTTTAATATATGATTTGAGAGTGTACGCTTGGGTCTACCTTCCAATCTTTGTGGGTTACTTGAAAGAGAATTAGGTTAATAATCATATTTGGCTTTGATTCCTAAATTTGAGACTAAAAGGAGATAATTTAGGTGTACTTGGTTGAATGTTAAACTTTCTAGGAATAGGGGTTTAGATTAAGGTCTTGGACTGCTTTGTAGTTGACACGATTGAGACTGAAATGAGATATCATGATATCACACTTTGAGACCGAAAGGAGATTAATGTTGATTGATGATGATCTAGCCTATCTATGATTGAATGAGCATGTTTTGAATTGCAATGGATCATTGAGTGTGAATTGAATTCCGAATTTCCCAATTCTGATACCCTTTTCTCGATAATATATGTGACTAAAGTTAGTGTGTGGTTATCAAAATCACTCTTGATTTGATAATCATGTATATTGTGTGTTTAGATTCAAACTTGTAACTATTTATCATTTGTCTTTTCAATTACTGACAAATTATTATCTATAGGATTTGACCCCGACTCTTAGTTGGGTTATTTTATTAACAACGACTGCTTACTCTTCGAACTTATTTTTTGGGTAACTTGAGCATTATCAAAAGTGGCGCCACTGCCGGGGAACAATTGTACACACTAATCATACAACATTGAGGTACCTTATGGCAAAAAAGAATTCTAAACCAAGACTGATTCAGTGGTGTTGTTGTTGCAAGAATTTGACGTTGAAGTGAAAGACAGAAAAGGGATTGAAAATCAAGTTGTCGATCTCTTGTCCAGATTAGAAGAATAAGTAATGTTGAAGTTGGATGATGGGGTTGAAATAAATGGTATGTTTCCAGAGGAACATGTCTTGGCTACCTCTTATGATCTTATCCCTTGGTTAGCAGATTTTGCAAATTACTTAGTGAGTGATATGGTACCTTCGTATTTATCATTCCATCAAAGAAGGAAATTCATGTCTGATGTGAAAAAGTTTTTCTAGGAGGAGCCATACATGTTATGTGTCTGTGACGATGGGATCATTCGTTGCATACCCAAAGTTGAGATGATGAGTATTTTGGAAACTTGTCATTCGTCTTCTGTTGGTGGTCATCATTGTGCTGGACTGCCTAAAAAATCTTGCAATGTGGGTATTATTGCCTACCATTTACTAAGATGTTCATGATTTTGCCAAGTCTTGTGATCGTTGTCAAAGAGAAGAAGGTATTTTAAGGAAACTAGAACTCCCACTTTCTCTAATTTTGGTGATTGAATTGTTCGATGTACGGGACTTTGAATTTATTGGTCTATTTGTGAGTTCAAATGGGATGAAGTACATACTAGTAACGGTTAACTATATGTCTAAATGGGCTGAAGTTGCTACGCTTTCAATCAATGAAGGAAAGAGTGTCACCACATTCCTTAAAAGAAATATGAACTCCAGATTTGGTACACCAAGAGCAATTATGAGCGATGGAGGTTCTTACTTTTGTAATAAACTATTCAAGGAGTTGCTTGAGAAGTATGGTGTTCGACATAGTGTAGCAACTTCTTATCATCCGATGTCTAGTGGGTAGGTTGAAGTTTCAAGAAAATCTTGGCAAAGACTATGAATGTGAACAGTACGAATTGGTCAAGAAAGCTTGATAATGCCTTATGAGCATATCAAACTGCATTCAAGACTCCCATAGGTATGTCCCCTTACCAACTTGTGTTTGGGAAGTCTTGTCACTACGTGTAGAGATAGAGCATAAAGCCTTGTGGGCACTCAAGAAGCTAAATTTGGATTGGGGTGTTTCATCAAATAAAAGGTTGAAATAAACAAACTAGATGAGTTTTTCCTACAACTGTATGAAAGTTCAGTTTTTTACAAATTAAAGATGAAGAAGTACCATGATCAAAAGATTGAGAAATGACAATTTAAACCTGGAGACTTGGTCTTTCTCCTCAATTCAAGGTTACGCTTGTTTCCTGACAAACTCAAATACAAATGGTTGGGACTGATTTGAATGGTTCAAGTATTTTCAAATTGAGCGGTTGAATTAGAGAATTGTGAGGAAATAAGTTTCAAAGTAAATTAGCAAAGAATAAAGCACAACATGAGAAATACGGAAGAAGTCAAGATGGTTTAATGTTGGGTTTTAGATGAAGTTTGAGTAACCAAGGAACCTGTGTTGTGCCAAGACGTTAAATCAAGTGTTGCTTGAGAGGCAACCCAAGATGTTTAGTTTAGTTAGTTTTGCTTTTTTTCTCTTTGTACTTGTGGTTTTTTTTCTAGTTTAGGCTAAATTACGGTCCGTGTCAAAGTGGTGTCAAGAAAAAGAAAAGGAAGGCCTAAAGGGTGCTACATGTGCAGGAACAAGAAAAAATCTGGAAAAATTTAAAGGGCAGAAGGTCCTACGGATATGTCATATGGGTCGTGAAAATTACTATGGATCATAGGCCTTGTTCTTAGAACCTTGACTGAATAAAAATCATTAAGGACTTGTTCTACGGGTCTCACCTATGAATCGTAGTTCATTCGACGACCCGTAGATGGTAGTCGTAGAAACCTAATTAAGTCCCAGTACATCTGCAACTTTAGGTCTACGAATGCACAGTACGATCCGTAGAGGTTTCTATGGTCTGTAGTCCGTTCTCATAGACTTTAGGAATTTTCCCTAAAATCCTCTAAGTGTCAAGTCGACCAACAAAAGCCTTCTAGGGTCGTAGAGAATCATACGTTCTATAGACGACCTTTCTTAAAGGCAAGTAACTTTAAATTAAAAGACCCGACCCGCAACTTTTCCTAATAAAACCCCTTCAAATTACATTCTTCCCCTATTTACCTTCTCTCTCCAACCGTTACAAACTCCGCAGCTCCCCTTCAAACCATTTCCATTCCATTACCCAACTATTAAAATCCCTAAATTATTCAATTAACATCATCTTCTCAAACTTCCATTATTCCTCTTTTCTTCCCCAAAATATCAAAATTTACGAAGAACAGTACTACCAAGGTCACGGGTTAGTTGCATCGAGTCATCCTTCATTGCAAAATCACCCACACAACTTAAATTCACGCAATTAAGGTAAGGTTTCGAGCCTCTCACTCTTTTGTGTTGAACTTTAGTTGTTAATACTTGACCTAGGGTTAAAATATTTGTTGTGTTAAGTGATTTGATCAAATTTTTAAAAACAACTCTAGGGATGATAGTTTATTATTAGTGTTTGTTAATTAAATGCATTATCCATGATTATAATATATAGGTTGGGTTACTAGTTGTCTTAGAACTGTGAGGTATGAAAAAATCAACATTGTGCAGGGAATTTTGTACCATATGAAAGATTCCTACGGACCGTAGAGCTTTCTGCAATCCGTAGTTGCCCTTTGTAGACAAGTTTGACTGACTAGTGTTGAAATTTCATACCAAGCCCATGTACGAAAGCTATCTACGGGTCATCTAACCTTTTGGACCGTAGATAGGACTCGTACAAGGTTGTCTTAAGTTTAAAAATAAAAGTTGGGGACTTTAGAGCCTTTAATGATCCATAAAACTTTATATGGCTCGTAAATCAGTCTCGTAGTCCCAATATGCAATTTTCAATAGCCTAAGTTAGGAACTACGGTTTGGCCTATGGTACATAGAAATTTTGACAAATCGTACTAGCAAACCATAGTTCTAAGTTTAGAGACATGTTTAAAGGCCTAACTTCTTACGATAGGGACCTACAATCTGTAGAATCTTCTACTGTCCGTAGGACAAAAAATAGTACAATACATGTAAAAGAAATTAGTTTCCTTTAATGTTTTGGTTAGTTTTTCTTGCTTTCTTTTTGTATACAGTAGTCACTAATAGGTACTTGGCAGGTACAACGCTAAGGAGAGAGGGATATCCATGTACCTTTAACAAGGGTTGTGACTCCAACCAAGTTTTATCTAAGAGACGAATCAATCGACGAGGATGATAGCGGGTTGGAAGAAAACTACAATGTAGGGGATACCTCACCTTTTGAGGCCCAGACCACTCGACAAAGATCTTGAAAGCTTGATATGGTACTGGAGCCGGTAGGTGTGGCTTCACCCACGAGAGAACCTACTCTCAGTATGAAGAGGGATGATAGAGTTTGAGAGATGATAGTGATGAATCTTAGTCTGGGTGAGGCTCTATTTCACAATCTGGCTCAGAGTCTGACTCTGGCTAATTATAGTCCAGTTATAGGGAAGCATCACCTATGAGACCCTCCGTGTCGGTGTGAGTGTCTGGCCATTGAAATCGATGGTGTGTTAAGGGCATTTTTTATATATTTAAGCAAGTCTTCTGCCAAAGTTCCACAACAAGCACAACTAATCGATTATAGATGAGCCACAGGTACTTACCGATAGTCTTCACACTTTGCCGGACATACATGCCTTATTCAGGCGGCATAAATGTGCTTGGATGGTAGACCCAGGAAAATATAGTGCAACGATGGTCTGTGAGTTTTATGCTTCGTATGTAGTGGCGGTAACAAAGGCCTTGCCAAAGAAATCCAAAGAGCTTGAGCAACCCCCACTTCTAATTACCTTGGTACGCGACATTCTGGTGGATTTATCTTAGTGCACAGTCTGACGGTTCCTCTATGGACTGTCATATGAGAACCTTCCACATTTTAGTTTATTAATAGATGTAGTTAGTCCAGGATAAAAATGAGATGAAAGATGCGTCTCAGAAATAGGATTTTCTCAGATGGGTGGCAAGATATTTTATCGAGCACGGTGTTGATGTGGATTTGGTCCAAAGTTCTTCTGCCCCAATAAAAAAGGCCTCACTTTTTTTGGCGGGCATGTTTTGGTGGTCTATTGTACGTGCTCGACTATCCCCCTACAATGGTGGATAACCATTCACCTTAGATCGGATGGTGATGGTAACATGTTTGATGGTTGGGTATGACATAGATTTCACCCACCTCTTGATTGTTGAGATACACGAGAGGGTATTTAGGAAGACTACTACACTATTGTTTTCTTATTTTATCTTCTGCCCTTATAAAGAGTCTATTGTACCCATGATTGATGTTGTTGACCCATTGATAGATGTGACCAGGACAGTGGATGTAGGACTGATTAGGGATGAGTCTAACCCAAAAACACCAAGACGAGGCACACAGTTTGACATGTCTGCGATGAGTTTAGTGTCTTCCTAAGAGCAACCCGGAGAGGAAGACAATCCAGAGTAGGATACCTCTAATATTGAGCCTATTGAGACCACCCGCACCTCTACATCTGCACCAGCTGCTAGCACACCATGTGCTTCTACTACATCGGTCCACTATATTAATATTGTGCCAGCCACCAGATTTCAGAGGTTGGAGACCCAAATGGCACAGTTGTTGCAACATCTTCAACCTTGGGTCCACACAATCCTTGAGGAGTGTAAGATTAGGATGTGGGGTGCAATGGCAGAGCATACTCAGGCTACCCAATGGAGGATCGACATATTCGAGTTGAGGATTTTGGCTCAACCCAAGACTACCCCCAGTGCTGACTTAGCAAGTTTTCGAATGGAGTTGGATGAACTCTGCACTGATGTTGACGCACTGGCTACAACACCATCACCTTCACCACCTTTTCCAAATATATTAGAATTGAGGTTTTCCTATCTTTATTCGGCAAGGAGGAGTGTGTGAGAAAGATGGAGAGGCGTGCACTTGAGATAGCCCAGCGTGATTCCATCCATTTTTGGGGGGTAGAGTAGAGAGAGCCCGACAATAGGGTATTGGAGCTTCGAGATAACGACTCACTACTAATGGTGACCCACCCCCATATTGATGTAGAGGCACCAAAGTCCACACAAATAGGCCCACAAGCCTCTAGTTAGTCATCGACGCTTAGGCACCTTTGGTTTGTCTTCGCCCTCAATGTTTTTACATTTTTAGTGCATTGATGACATTGCATAATTTTTCATTTGGGGGTGGGATAAACTAGTTAAGAGTGCTAGGTTGAATTCTGAATAGCTCGAACACTCGAATCTTTCCTTGAGGCTTTCTTGCATGTGTTCTTTTTTCCAAGGATTATTTAATTTATGTTGAACCGGTATGTTTATGATGTAAATTGTGAAAGTAGACTAGAAGTATAAGCATGATGGCAATGTGATGAAAAATGATATCCCTCCAAATATTTTATGCTAAATATTTGTATCACTGACAAGCCAACTATGTAGGAACTTTGTATGACATGATATGAACTGATAGGATAACCTGACTTAATTTAAAGCATTAATCATATACATTGATAATTGCCAGTGAAACGATGTGCCATGTGTGTGTGAGGTGTTTGTTCATTCTTACAATATGTGTCAATCTAGAACTTGCCCATTTAGTCTTGCTAGGATAACATAACTGTTAATTAGGAAATGATCATAGGCCTCATTAAAATTAATCCCACTAAGCCTAAACACAACCAACCAAATAAAAATGCGCACTTAGATTCAAATTGTTGAGTCTTGAATAGACCATTCTTTTTGCTTACCCAATTCACATTCCCCGTTCATTAATATTAACCTTTGTTTTGGCCTTAATCCCTCATTGAACATCGTGCACCTCAACTCAGGCTAAAAGTCTAAGTTGAGGGTGGCTATCATAAAGGAGAACAAGAAAAGAAAGAGGTATGAAAAAAATTTTGTAATATGAGAAAAGAGAAAAATAAGATGGTGTGGCAGTGAAAAAAGAAAAAATATAGATGCATGTAAAGCTGGAGAAAATATCGAAACAAAAAAGAAGTCACACCCGAGCTTTAATAAAAAATGAGGAGAAAAATAATATAAGGTGAAAAAAGTATTGGTTGTAAAAGAGGAAAGTAGCCAATATAATGTCAAGGAGGGCAAAAAAGTCACTTTAAATCTAAAGATACCATACCTGACTCTGAGCCTACGTTACAAGCTAAGAAAGTCCTATAGTGATCCTAATTTAATGGTTCGAGAGTAAGTATTGAATATAAGGGCAAGTCTATGGTATTGTGCATGTATTGTATTGAATTTGTTTGTGAGAGTGAGCGTATACCGAGTCCCCGTACTTGAAAAATATATTGATATTTGTGTGAATACGAGACTTCTTTGCAAAAAGGTCACAAGTTACATTATCGAAAACTCGGTATCTTGGTGATTGTTATATGTGTATGTGAATGTATCCATTGGTATGTCTATGTCATACATTAATTTGCATGTGTTAGATTTTTTAAGAATGAAAGAATGCATTGTGTTGAATGATAAAAATGGAGGATAGATTGTTGAGAAAAGGTCATGTGATTGCTTGAATTCTAGGTCTATTTTTGCATCATGTTATTTTGTGTTAGTAGTGTCGCTTGAGGACAAGCAAAATAATTAAGTTGAAGGTTTTGACATACCACGGATTTATGATACTTATAATAATTTAAATATGGAGTTTTGCATGTCTCTTAGGCACTTGTTAGTGGATTTGATGGTATTTATCTTGTAGGAAAATAGATATTGACAAGTAGAGATGGAAAGTACAATGAAACAACAACTTTTGCAAGTTTGATGAGTTGACCTATGAGTCGTAGACCTTTCTATGAGCCGTAGACTTTTCTACGAGCAGTAGGAATGACTAATAAAATAGATCAGTGATTTTTGGAGCTATGTATGAGACCATGAGACTATATTACAAAGTCGTAACTTCTACGAGATGTAGGTACAAGTAGTAGAAAATATGAGAGATGTTGAGCTCCAATACTTGGATTACGAATAGTCAGGATGGGTTGCGCAAAGTTCTATGAGCCATAGAACATATCCGTAGAAAGGTCTAGAAAATTCATTGAAGAAGTTGTTTTGGACGAGAGGTTCCTGCAAGCCATAAAACTTGAACTATAGAAGCCACTGTCGAATCCTACATTTCCTATGTTTTCTCAATCTAGTTTATTTAGGATTAGATGTATATAAATAGTTTTTTATCATTCGTTTTAAAGGTTAGGCAATTGATATGTTTTTTTTGGCTTTTGAAAATTAATTTGTGAAACACTTTTTCATTTTAATCCTTGAAATCATTGGTTAATATTGCATCTTTTGCTCTTCAATTCAAGATTTTGGAATTCGTCAACTATTCTTGTAAGTTCATGATTTATCTTAACTCAATTAATATGAATTGTGATTAAACAAACATGAGTACCTAATTCCACAACTAGGGTTGTGGGAACCATGAGGGATTAACAACGTAGACTTGATAATTAGTATTTCTTGAATATTGTTTATGTATGCATTGTATTTCTCTTTGCTTTGATTTCTTTTTAATGGATGCAACGTTAGAACTCACCATATTCCTACTTGCGGACCAAGGAGGTAACGAATGGGAAAAGAGATTTTACAATGGAGATTTGGGGCATCAACCCTCATCTAATAGTTTGACCTAAGTAAGAGATAGTTAATCTGGGGTCAAAGGTAAGGATTAGTAAATCATGGACCCATAGAATGACCACGTTACGTGGTGAAAAACACTTATTTGGGCGACCAACCACTTAGGAGATACCTAACTTACCTACGTTGCATGCTATACACTAGACAAGGTTATTACTATAAGGTTTACTACGTTATGAACTTGCGGGGAACACAAATATCCTAGTTTCATCTTCTATTGATTTTACAAAACATTCAATCCTGCTTACTATGTTACTGTTACTATAATCATTCAATAAAACTTTTGTTTCACAAACCCGCCCCCCTTATACAGAATAAGTCGACTAAACGTACAACTAATAATCAATTAGACTAAGTCTAGACCTCATTCCTCATAGGATCGACCCTAAACTCTGTTAGGTTCTTTATTTGAAAACGATTGCTTATACTTCTTTAGGTAGGTGTAAATTAGGAGTATCACTCCTCGCTTAGAAGCTCTGCTAGTATCGATTGTTGTTCTGCATATTACAGTGAAGCTAGTAATGTCTTCTGAGGAGAAGCTCTTCTTTATCTCACTTTTTCTATTTATCTTTTTTCCTTTTCCCCTTCTTTATCTTCTTCTTCCTTAACTTCTTTGCCATTTTTTCTTCTACATTTCGCCCTTTCTTTTCATCTTTTTGTGTTTTCATCTTATTTTATTGTCATTGTTGTTGACATCCTTTAAAAAGGCGCAACGTCGCGGTGACTCACAAAAAATAATTCAATCCTAAAGAATAAAAGAATTTTAAAAGGGTTTAAAGGGTGAAAGGGAATCGCCACCTAATTTAGGAAAAGAAGGAAACCAATTAATAAACTAACTTAAAAGGATGTCTACGAAACCAATAGATTCTAGATAAGGGTTCAAGTTATTCCAAAGGGAAGGTATTAGGCATCCTTCAAAATCCACTATTGTGGGTCCCAACAAAATTCATTTTTCTTCAAATTGAGGAAGATATAAAAATAATATAAAAGCATAATAAACATGCAATATACACAAATAATAAAATTAAACAATAATATAAGAACCGGCCTAAGGTTTTCGTAATGTCAATAATACACATAATAATGAATAAAAAATATAATTCGAACTCCATCCGATTAGCTTCAACGAAAAGCACCTTTGGGTACCTGTAAAGACACTTAGTAAAAGTGACAGCAATAAATAAATATAAATGAAAATAAATGAATCAAATAATAACTAAAAAAACAAAAAAACATGTCTTATTAACTTGGGAGGCCTTGAAAATCGACGATAATTTCTTCATCGGCCAATTCTAACATACAACATATATAAACTTAAACTAAATTTCCGTCTTTTAAAATGGGGAGGCTTCTAAAACCGACAGAGAGATTGTTTTAGAGGCCAGTTTTAACTAATAATGTATGGCTTGCTAAATAATAAAATGTCGCAAAATCAAATCCCAAATAAAAGGAATCTACATAATAATAATTATAACAACAATCATATAATCACAACAATAATGATCTTAATAAAAATCAACAATGGTGTACTACCAAATTGGGCAACAAACAAGACAAAATAAGTAAATTAGATCTAAAGTTATTAATAACCATAGAAAACATAACATAAAACAGTAAGAACATAAAAAACACTAAGTTATAGAAGAAAACTAATTCTTAACTAATCATAAAATATAATGCAAAAATAAACAAAGGGTAACACCTCAGATTTAAAAAGGGTAGAATTTGCAACTTTCGAAGGACTTGGTGCCTGTACCGACGGAGCCACCTACGGCCCATGGATCGACTCACGGTCCGTAGGTCAGCTCCGTGGTTGGCGAGTCCAGTTTTCCAAAAATGTCAAGTTTTCTATAATTTTCAACGGTTCACTAGGATAGCCTATCATCCACTCCATGAGCCGTAGATAGTCTTCATAGATGAGTCCTAGACTTAGAAATTTTTTAGAGTTATAGGTCGAGAACGACGGCCGTGACCCATGGCCCGTCGCCTGAACCACAATCCGTAGGAAGGGGTCCATCGTTCTTGGTCCAGTAAACGTGTCTCTGAAACCAACGACGGTGGACTAGGACAATCTATAGGTGGAACCACGGACCGTAGGTCCTCACCGTTGTTGGTGATGACATTTATTTTTAGGGGCTTCTTGGTCTTTTCCCCAAATTGTTTTAATTCAATACCATGTCATTTTTCCCTCTTTTAGAACCCATATATAAGTATTTCAACCCCAACTTTCCCCAAATGAAATCATTCTCAAAAATTTCTAAAAGAAGAACAAGTCTTCCTCTCAAATATTTCTCTCTCTAGAAGTTGAAGAAGAAAGCTAGGGTTTGCAAGTCAAGTCTCCAATTCCACCATAGAAGTCAAGATTTTGGCATTGAGGCATGATATTTTTCATCCATGGAGCCCTTTCCTCCATGGAGTTCCCAAATTCTCTAATTTACAAAGTTACGAATCCCTAATTGAGTTAGGGTTTCTCCTCCATGTCATGGGTTCCTTTAAATATTGATTTAGTTGATTGTTTTATGATCTATCAAGAATGAATTGAGATAATTACATGGTTTTATGATGAATTCCCATGAACCCATGTTTAACCCATGTTTTTATAGATATTGATGATTGGAAGTGAATTTTAAACTATGAAATTTGAATTAAGGAATTTTGCATGTTCTTATGGAATTGTTGAGATATAATGTAGATTGCTTTGAGAGTAACATCATATATGTTGTTGTTGTGGTTAATTGTTGTGAAAGGGTTGCTCACATAACTATCTCATCCATGAATGTGAAAGGTTTTCTCACATAAAGGATTGTTGAAAGGTCTTCTCACCTAAAACAAATTAAAGTTAAGGAGCTATTCTAATGAAACCTAGCTTAGATTGGTTACTTAATTGTGCCTTCCATGGATGCCATATGATTTAGCTTGGATTGGAAAGATGGCATACCCTTCCCTAGATAATAAAGATAAGTTAACAAAATGACTATTCCATGGGATTTACGCTTAGCACCGAGAGGATATTGAGATATGAGCTCTCCCGTTCGTAGAGGTTGGATTTCTAGTAGTAGTAATCTCGTTATTCCTTACCTATGTGACCCCATAGGATGATAGTCTAGATAGACATTATCTAGTGGATCCATTTTAGCTCATATTCATGGTTCTACCTTGGCAAGTAGGACAACCCTTTTTGGTTTGGGAGACACCAGGGTTCCATGTTATAGCTCACTTAGTCTCTATGTCGGTTATGGATACTTCCCACAATAATAATGAACTAAGGTTACTTCAAGAAGTATCTCATATGTGACTTAAGATGATGTCTATTTGCATTGACCATGTTTTATGACCTATATCTTCTACTGACATTCATGATTTAGCTTGGTCATTGCACTTTATGAAAATGTCTCTTTTCTCGTGTTTCCAAATGTTTTATGCATGACTATCATACTTGGTACATATTTTGTACTAACGCATACTCTTGATTACATTTTCCCAAATATAAGGATCGACCTTACATATTCGCACTTTTGTGGCTAGAATCTCATATAGAAGATTGAAGTTGGGGTAAGTCCTCATATTTCGAGGACCGAGCTTGATTTACTTTTTGTCTTTATTTTCAGTTTTGGAACTATATGTACGGGTTATGCCCCGATAATCTCTTATGTACTAGATGGCTTTGAGACGACGTTTAGATTTCCGCTTTTCTCTATAAAACTCTTATATGTTGAAACTATCTTTAAATTTCTTATATTCTAGTATCTTGTATGATAAAAGCTAAGAGGCTTGTATAGGGCTTCTCAGGGTCCTATACGCCATGTTACGCATAGGGTCAACCTTGGGTCGTAGCAAACTTTGTAATTAGAGCACAAGGTTTAGAAAGGTCCTAGGAAGTCTCATAAGACACGTCGAGTAGAGTCTTGTTCATGAGTGTGAAGCGAGCCACATTTATGAATGAAAGGCTATAAGATGTTTAGGAAACTCCACTTCTTTCATTACTCTAAAGTCGTACGATAAAGTTTAACTCGATAAAGTCTGTCTCCTAATCCTTACTAGATGCTCTACAGGATATGGCTACTCAAAGAGTATATGCTAGAAGGAATGCGGGAGAGAATGTGGAACAAGAAGATCTTCCTTAAACTCCTCCAGTTCTGACCGACCTTTTGGCCGAGCAAGTGACTAATGAGGAATTTAGGGCTGCTTTTCGAGTATTGGCTCAATCCATGATGGCCCAAGCCAATAGGGAAGTTGCGGTCCCCGTGAACCCAAAATATGGGTACAGCGACATCTAGAGAAAGGTACTTCACTAGAATGAATCCTCTGGAGTTTCATGGTTCTAAGGTTGAGGAAGAACCTCAAGATTTCATTGATGAGGTTTACAAGGTGTTGATGATCATGGGAGTGACGCCGGTGGAAAAAATGGAATTGGTCGCTTATCAACTTAAAGGTGTTGCTCAATTATGGTTCAACCAATGGAAATTAAAGAGAATGGAAGATGCGGGTCCTTGATAGGTTCTTTTCCCTTAAGATGAGGGAGGCAAAGGTGCTTGAGTTCATCAGCCTTCGTCAAGGAAATATAAGTGTGAAGGAATATGCTTTGAAGTTCACACAATTGTCTAGATATGTTCCTACTATGATTGTCGATCCTAGGGCAAGGATGAGTAAGTTTGTTTCGGGTGTGTTTGATATCGTAGTTAATGAATGTCGTACCGCTATGCTTATTAATGATATGGACATTTCTCGTCTCATGGTTCATGCTCAACAAACTGAAGAGGAGAAACTTAAGGAACGGTCTAGGGAGGCAAAGAGGGCTAAGACCGGTAATGGTAACTTCTCACATTCAAGTTCCGATGGGCATAGTCATTCTAAGTTTCAACAAAGGTTCTCCAGCCAAGATTCCTCCAACGCTCCTCCTAAGTTCAAAAAAGATAGGGTGTCTAACCCTAAGCTTTAAGGAGGAAATGGTAGTGGATCTTCATTGCCTACTTGTCCTAAGTGTGGAAAGAAGCATGAGGGTAGATGTCTTGCGGGTTCCATTGCTTGCTTTGGTTGTGGTAAGATGGAACACAAGATAAGGGATTGTCCCTCAGTTTCTAAGAATGAGGGAGATAGTCGTTGACGAGCTCAACCTAATCCTCCATTTGGTCCTAGTGGAAGTCAGAAGCAAAACAAATTTTATGCATTTCAGACTCGTGGTAAACAAGAGGGTTCTCCTGATGTGGTTACCGGACCGTTGAAAGTCTTCCAACTTGATATTTATGCTTTATTTGACCCCGGTGCTTGATACGCCCAAATTACACCTCCCGAAAGAAGTATAAGCGTTCGTTGTCAAATAAAGAACCTAAATTTTAGGTTAGGGTCGATCCCACGAGGAATATGGTTTAAACTTAAGCCAACTTACGATTGTCTACGTTTAGTCAAACTATTTCTGAAAAAGTAACAAAAGAAGAGGAGGTTTGTAAATAAAATATCGGTTTGTTGATTTATATCAATAATTGACAAGTAAACAGGATTCGCAGATATTAATATGAGACGAAAACTAGGGCAGAAGTGTTTCCTACATGCTCTTAACACAGTATTCCTAATAATAATAACTCTAGCCTAGTGTTAACATGCAAGGTTGATAAGTTAGGTATCCCTAAGTGATTGGTCCTCCAAGTAAGGAATTTCACCATGCAACTTAGTCCATCTACGGATGTATGCTTTACTAACCCTTACCCTTAACCCCGGATTAGCTTTCGCAAAATTAGGGTCAGGCAATTAGATAGCGGCTAAACACGTCTAAATCTCCGTTGTTTAATCCCTTTCTCATTCGTTACCTCCTTGGTCCGACAAGTAGGAATGAGGCGAGTTCCAACGTTGTGCACTGCTAGAAAGCAGTCTAAATGAATGGATTAACAATATATGCATTAACACTATTCTAGAATTACTTAATTATTAGTCATACATTGTTAATTACTCATAGTTCCCACAACCCTAGTTGTGGATTTAGTTACTCATGCTTGAGAATTCACAATTCATATTAGGGCCTACAAAATAAATCATGAACTTACAATTAGAATAGATGAATACCGTAATCTTGAATTGAAAATCAAAAGCAAATACCATAAACCAAACTTTGAGAACTAATTGTCAAAAGTGTTTGCAAAATAATTCTCAAAGTAGAAACAAAATATCCCAAAAAGTCTAACCCCTAAAAAACAAAAAATACAACTTATATTTATAGAAACTAAATCCTAAAAAAAGTAGGAAAAGAAAATATAGGAAATTTCAGCTTGGGGCGGCTTCGATCGACGGCAACAAACAACGGACCGTGGTTCTCCTCTATGGTTCAATAGTTGGCCAAATTTATTGGTCTACAAATCGACGGTCATCACCTATCCGTAAGTCAGTTTCCGGTCCTTCGTGTTCCTATGTGGTTCAAGTGCTGAACTCAGCTTTCTGAATCAAATGACGATAAGTAACCTACGATCCGTCGTCCATACTATGGGGTATTGTTTGCCTCCGTGGTTCCACACTTGGTCAGACATCCTTGAATGCACATTCCACGCCTACACCTATGGCTCATCGACTGGACGACGGCTCGTGATTGGGCTCCGTCAACTGCCAACTTTAGCTCTTTTCTCACTCAACTGGTCCAAACCTATTTCCTTAAAAATTTATATCAAAGTACCATCATATCTAATAACAAAATGCCCAAGACTCACACAAACTTCAAGTATAATGCATCAAAAATACCATAAACTCACGATACATCAACACCCTCAACTTAAAATTGTTGTTTGTCCTCAAGCGACACAATAAAATCTAAACGACACTCGTGCACAAGCAAACACACAAACTCAAGCAATCACATGGCTTTCTCCATTAACTCATTCACGCATTGCAAATCCTCTCATTTAGACTCCATAAGATAACTCATGTGGATCAAATTATGACATAACAGACCAACAAATATCATCACCAAGATACCAACTTTCCAACAGTGTAACTAGTGCCCTTATCACAAAGATATCCTTTTTCGTACACAAAAGCTGATATCTTAGCTTAAGGATTTAGTAACCACTCACGCTCAGAAGTGAATTCAAATATAGTTCGTGCTTAATACCATAGGATTGCCCTTATTTTCTCTGTTTTGACTTTTCAGACTGTTTAACTAGGATCACTATAGGGCTTTCTAAGCTTGTAACGTAGGCTCAAGGTCAGGTATGATACATTTGGATATTCTAGTGACTTTTCTGCCCTCATTGACATTACATATGTCATTTACCTCTGTTGAAAACCAAATTTTTTTTTGACATCGTTTTGTTTTCTACTCTTTTCCTAGACTTATTTCAGCACAGATGTGGCTTTAACCTTTTCATTCTTTCTTGCTTCATTTTTCTTTTCATCTTTTATTCAAGCATTATCACTCTTTTCTTTCTTTTGGATTCAGTTACACCTTTCACTATCCTTTCTTTTTTTTCCTCTTCATTTCATACCTTTTTTGTTGCAGTTTTCCTTATTCATAGCCACCCTCAACTTATGTATTTTGCATGAGTTGAGGTGCACGATGATCTAGGTATGACCAGGGCCAAGATTAAGGTAACCTCTGAATTATCCACCATCAACTTAGGCTTTTGGCCTAAGTTAAGGTGCACAATGTCCAAGGAGGGACCAGGGGAAGAGCACATTTTAGGTAAGGTGAGTTAGGTGTATTGAAAAAATGGTATTCGTTAGGCTCAAACATTTGGATCAAGGGGAGCATTTATTTCTTTTGGTTGGTTTCATTTAGGCTCAAGTGGACTTATTATCAACAAAGGCCTATGATTATTTCCCAATTTCCAGGCTAGATCATCTTAGAAGGACCAACGAGGTAAGTTCTAGATTGGCACTTACTATATGAATATACAAAATCACCTCACACACACTTGGCACATTGTTCCATTATCGAATCATTGAAGCATCTAGATCAAGTTCTAGCTTAAGTCATGCTATCATATCGATTCTTATCAATTCATATGAAGATCCAACACATTCAACTCGTTAAGCCTACATATATAGCATAATTTGAAATTTTGGAAAGGTATTAATTTTTATGCTCTTGTTCCATCAGAATTTCATTCATTTAGTCTACTTATATACTTATACAATCCTAAATATGTTGGTTCAACAAAAATGTAAAACAGTCCTTTGGAGAAAAAGAACACATGCAAGAAAATCTAAAGGGAGGGTTATGAGCAGGTTACTCAGACTTCACCCTACCACTCACAACCCATTTACCCCATTCCCACGAAAATATGGTGCAATTTCCCTCAATGCACAAAACAAAATGTAAAACAAAGGGTGCAGCAAACCTGTGTCGCGTATGCACCAAAGACTCATCAAGAAGCGTGTGGGTTCAGTTTCACAAAACTCGTTAGATAAGCACAAGTGATGCCCTCAATGGTAGTGGGAGCACCATCAGTAGTGTTCCTCGACACATATGCACCTGCACCCATCTCACGTGCTCTCTGCTGCTGCAACTCCTCCTCGAAAATAGACTGTCGTTGTGCTGCCTCCAACTACTGCCACTCTCTCTTCCTAGCCCGTCGGGCCTCATCAGTGTCACTAGTGTGCTAAGAAGAGTAGGTGTGCTTCCCAGCCGCACGAGAAGGGTCAGGTTCCAGTATCGCATTCCCAAATAATGCACTCAGCATCACATCGTGCACATGTACCTCAGGTGTGGGCCCAGGGACAACCTCGACAGGAGCAATAAGAGCATCCACCTCAACTAGGAGCCTATCCAACTCCGTCTAGAAAGTGGTAAAATCAATAGTTGGCCCAAGTTAGGCCTCTCTAATACCCTGAGATCGAATGCATCTAACCGTTTGTGGACCACCTTGATCTTCTCATCCATCTTCCTCTCCATGCGAGCCTCCGACTCCTCCAAAGGCCTCTGCATCCATGGTCTAATATGCTGCAATAGGGTAGCCATCTGAGTCTCTAATTTTTGGACTCGGGCCACAGGTATCAAAACTAACACCAAAGGGGTAGTAGCATGTGAAAAACTCGCATCATGACTGGTGGAGCTCGAAGGGGGAGCTTGTGCCTCGGCCTACGCCGTAGTGGCAAGCATTGTCACATCATCAACCTACTCAACTTCAGTCTGCTCAACATCCCTAGGTAGATCATCACTCAATGGAGGGACTACAACCAATGCACTCTTTCGGGGGGCTACTAGATTTGTGTCATCTTGTATCAACCCCATATCAACCAACTTGGTCAAGTTGGCCAACCTATCACAATGCCATATTGGCATAGTAGCCTCTCTACACAAGAAAAAAATTAGGCTTAGAAAGGGCAAGGTAGTAGTTCACCGAAAAGCCCTCTTATGTGTCTCTGCGAGGATGATCCTGGCAAAGTCAATCTTAAACCCTGCCATCAATGCAACAAGAATCACCGCACGGTCCCACGTAACAACATTTTTCGCATGTGTGGGGGACAGTCTGTGTCGAACGATGGACTACCAAAATTTTGCTGGAAAACTCAGAGTTGCATTCCTAATCGGTAGCTGCATATTTTGTACCCACTCGGTGCTCTCTCCCTTATCTGCGATGTGCCGGGCCATCCAGCGTAGTAGTGACTCCCTCTGCTTGGAGTCTCAAAAACTTATGTCCAGTACTATCCCCATCCGGTAATCATACTTGGCTGTATTAATTGGCTGAGCATGTGACGGGGGTTAAATTAAACGGTGGATGGTGGACTCTGGAATGTCCACAGATAGGCCCCTCACCATAGTGGACAGTAACGACGGCTGAGTCAAAGGCTTGGCTCGTGGTGGTTGGGCATTGTTCACTGTGGTGGCATAGGAAACATAGAACTCCCTCACTATCTCCTCGCTATATTTGCCTGATTTTACACCATGAAATCAGATATATGCTTCTTAAAAAGTTAAGAAATAGTGGGCACAGTGTGGAGGCCCCCAGTTAACACTAGATGCTCCTCAGTGATAGCCCGAACAACCTTCCGGTGTTCATGCAAAGCTTTCCCATCAAAGTGGATCTGAAGTTGCCCTTCGACGCACCACATGTTCGGCTCAGTGGAGATGTGTACCAGCTCAACTCTAATATTAGGGGGATCATGAGCTTCACCGGAGCTAGTGGCATCAGAGGTTGAGGTTGTTGTATCGCTAGAACCGGAGCCAAATTGCGACTCTAAGCTGGACTGTGACTCTCCTGCAGACTGGGCCCCCTCCTCAGACTGGAGGGCAGTGACCTCGACCTCATCGTCCAATGATATGACATGCCTAGACATGTGCCTCGTGGTAACAGGTGCAATGGGAGAGCCTTTAGTGGTCTCCGGGACATACTCATCCCCACTAGACTCAGTCGGAGGGAGGATGCCACAAACTTGGACTTTCCTTTTCTCTGGTAGATGGGTGCTTTCTTTGGCGTCATTTGACCTGTAGGAGACTAGTAACCAAAGAACTTAAAAAGAACCAAGAATTTTTTTTAGAACAAAATTGAATTCAGAAAAAAATTAAAAATTGTAGGACAGTAACTGGTTTTTTAACCTATGATGGGTACCTACGGACCATCGATTGAATGACGGGCCGTCAGTCCCCTCCGTAGATTAGGAAGCCAACTTTTTGGTCTCTGAAGTTTGAACCACGGTCATGCATAACGTTCCGTCGATTGAACGACAGACCTTAGTTCATGTGATGAGTCCGTGATTTGGACTCATTTAGGGCTTTCTTTTGATAGTTTTAGTGTCCTCAAATGCCTAATTTATGCTATAAACTAATGTTAAAGCATTGATTTTCAGGTATGTGAGCTTAGGAGCAAGGCAAGGACACTAACAGGCAAAAAGGAGAAAAACAAGCTCAAGAAGTGGAGAAAAGTGATCCTGGTAATCTCGAAGACCACTCGGCGAACCCCTGAGTGGCTCTTTAGCTCGCCTAAAGTTGTAGTGTACCAGACCTGGGGAAGAAACCAAGTTGGCGACAGAAATGGCCAATCGGTGAATCGTCGATCCACTCCGCGATAATAAGTTGGATCGTCTAAAGTTACAGGACCTGGGAGGCTGACGACCAATGCAAAATGGCGATGGAAGGAAGCAAACGCGGATCACCAAACCACTCGGCGAACCTAACTTAATCCGCCAACAAGACTTTCAGGATAAATTTTGGGAAACTATAAATTGGATTTTAAAAGGAATTTTGAGCAGCTTTCTCCCAGATATTGTAGTTCCCATTCTAGAGTTAAAGTTTTTCTTTTAGTTTGTAGTTCTTATTGTAGACTTTGAGGATTTGCAAGTGGATTTCTAAATTTCTTAAATTTGGACCATTGTAAAAACTTGGGAACCTTTACCCAAATCATGGTGAATGTATTTGGTAATCGTTTCTCTATTTTTATAATGTGTGGCTAAAACCACAATTCTCGGGGTGTGATCATGTGATTATGAGTTGAATTAGCTTATGGATATTGATTATTACTGATTTAAATGCTTAATAGAAGTGGGTTTAATCATTAGTTATGTTGTAATCAATGAATCGTAGTTGCAAATGTAATTCTAATTTTGAGTTCTTAGCTTGCTTGAGAGAGAGGTTTTAGAACCAAAGCTTTTAATTAATGGTTTGTAGGTATTGGGTTCATATGGGTTCAGCTCGAAAGAGTGAATCCTAAACTCAATCCTACCCATCTAGCTAGAGAAAGTGGAGGTATTAAGGTTGTGGGTTGTTCTTATTTGATAAGCTTGTTGATGTTCGAAAAAATCACTTGAAATGTGATAGTTGTTCGAGAGAAAACTATTTCACTCATAGTCCAGCCTACCCAGTGATATTTAGTTATTTATTAGTATTTCAAATTACCCATATAGTGAAATTTGCCTATAATCGATCACACCCCGAGAACTCTTCTCTATATTGTTATTTCCTTAGTGTTTGATTGTGTTGTAGCTTATAATTACAAACCAAAACCCCCCATCTGACATTCGTGTCATCCCCTTAGACTTGTTTACATGTCTTTTTCAGTAATATCTATTCCTATAACTTATTAGATCACGTTTGTACTTCATACTTGAGTTTGAACACGTACCGCTCCCTATGGGTTTGACCCCAACCCTTTGTTGGGTTTTCTACTAGTTAACGATCGTTTGCACCTAGAATTGGATGAGGTGTGCTTGAAACATTAATCACCATGTCGTGGTTCACAACTTGGGCTACTGTTATGTTACTTGGAATGACAAACCTAGATCTACGGTCCTTAGGTTACCCCACGGTCCATGGATCGTGGTCGTCGACCAATACTATTGTCATGACCCGAGAACACCCCCTAGTCATAACACGGCGTACTCGACCCAGAAAGGGTCTTATACAAGCCTCATAGCATTCATTCATGGCATAGGTAATAGAAATAGTACATAATTAAAACTTTTCATCTAAAACCATACGATTCAAAACATTCATTTAACAATCTTTCAAAAAACACAGCGGAAGTCTAAATATCACATGGCCATCTTAAACAGAATATCAAGACAAAAGTAGGGACACAACCCTTTACAATTGTAATACTACTAAATGTCTATTACATGAAAAAGGAAAGAAACTTCAAAAAGGCAGTTGTCCTCGATCTATGAGGACGTACCACTCTAGCCTTGGAGGAATAGCAATCCAAGCACTTCTATCTAGCTAGAAGCAATCATTTGTCGGAACCTACACTTGTAGTAAAAATAAGAGAAATTTGGGTTAGCACACAGAAATGTACTTAGTATGATGACCATGCAAAAACATGCTTTAAAAGGGACATTTGGTTGGAAACCATGCATTATACCACTTTTTAGAAATACGATTAACAATAGCATGAGAGACATACAATACAAGTATAACCATCATACAAGTCATAACTCCACATTTAGACATTATCATAATGTAAACCATTACCTTCACCTTGGACCTTCACCTTAAATAACCCTCATGTTATACCTTGTGCAATGCATGGATGGCGTCCCATACCACCATCCACACCAAGGCACCACATTAAGGTCACCAAAGGTGAACTTACCATTTCTTCCTTTTCACCTTTACACCATATTCATACATAAGAGACATAACATTTCATAAGGCATGAAAAGGGAAAATAACTCATAATACAACCCAAGTATAGCATGCATATCACATTAAGCATTTAAGAGTCAATATTCTTCATTTACTTCATTTAGATGACTTTCATTCATTAGTCGTTAAGACTTAGAGAACTCACTATAGCCCTCTTGAAGCCTACTCGTGCCATGTATGGATAGCATCTCATACTACTACCCACACTTCATAGAACTTCTCAAGAAACTATAATGCACATCTCACATGATGGGAATAGGCATTTAACCGACATAGACCATGAGAGCTAAGCCATGGAATCTGATGTCTGATATACCGTGAGTTTAAGGTATTTCTAATACATTTCACTTACAAGTTGTGTGTGTCTAGGGCCTTCTTATATTGGTTTTTATGTGTTTTATCATGTTTTGCAGGAAATGTGTCCAGGCGCGAAAGTTTAGAGACAGCTGAAGAAAATGCAGAAAAGGGCATCCACGGAGGTCATCTACGGACCGTAGGTCCATTCACGGTCCGTAGGTGAGGACCGTAGATCAGCAGGAAAGTGTTGAGGACAAATCAGGGAAATCTGACCAAGTGTGGAACCACGGTGCCCATTGACGGTCCGTAGATTGATCTACGGACCGTACTGTTGATCCGTAGATTGAGACTGCGAGGGTTTTAGTACCTGATTTTTGAAAATGCCAAGTATGGAGCTACGGAAGGTATTGACGGACCGTAGGTCGATCTACGGTCCGTACTGTTGGTCCGTCGTTTGCTTCAGAGAAGATGATTTTTGGGAAGATGAAATATTTTCTAAGTCCCGAGTGACGGAAGTGACTTACGGACCGTAGATCGATCGACGGTCCGTAAGTCAGTCTCGTGGATCGAAGACGCGTACCTGAACAAAACTTTCCTTAATTTGTTTCCCTTTTTATTTAGGATTTGTTTTCTATAAATAGGACATGTAAACCTCGTTTTTGGGGGTTAGACACTATTATTCTATTTTTGCTTTGTAACTTTGGAGATTAATTTGCAACCCTAGCAATTATTGATTTCTAAAGTTTGTTTTGAAGATTTTGGCTTTGCAATTCAAGTAAATTTTCTGG